>NC_053457.1:35338845-35712117 GCF_015227805.2 Hirundo rustica | reverse complement strand
TAATTACACAGTGGGGAGACAGCATGACAGCCCAGTTTACAGGGAACAGCAGCGAAATAAGTGTTACTAAAACTAGCACTGCCAATATCAAGGTGAAGATTTCGCTGACTTGTAAAAGCCAAGCAAGTTGATAGGGTCAAAAAGTTAATTAAATACATTTTCCTTCCAATTATCTGCCATTTCAGGTTGGATTACTATACGGTTAAAGTATGAGCAAGAAGGGTCTAAGAGCATCATTCCATATTTACAAAAATAAATATGTTCATCTTTTAATTATAAAAAAACCCAGCTTCACTAGTATTTTTAAGGAGTTTCCTAGAAAACTTGGATAACTATGGATTACATTTTTTTTTAATTCTTCATTTGCAGTTCCAACACAACCACAAAACCAGAGACAAAACCACTTCACTCAGTGGCCCGAAAACCCAGAGTCAAGATTACTCAGGAAATACCTTCTCATTCCATCAGAGGTGATCCTGGAAGCAGCCTTAGGCTTCCAGAACAGAAATGTATTGTTGAGGGCAAGTGCCTGCTATTGAGAGCTCTTCAGCGTGGCTGTTGAACACACCAACTATTAACAGAAAGGAACAGCGAGAAAGAAAAGCATCATTGTTCCCACACTGAACAAATCTTGCATCTACTATAAATACACGAGCAAACACTTAACAGCACAAACGCCTTTGTGTCTTCTGTACCTATGCAAACATCTCATTATGGTTTTACTTCCCTTTCAGAAGTCTCAAACATCCCAAAACATTCCTTCCTATCAATTTCTTGTTGACAAAACAAGAACAAAAACCTGATTTCTTCCCGCTTACTGTTGGTAGGAGTGAGCCTGCTGAATCTTCTCTGAAGGAAACCATCAGGAGTGATGCACTCCAGCCTTAAAGACAGGTGTTTAGCCCCTAAGATCAAACTCGAGGTAGTCTGAACACTGCTGTTCAAAATAACAGATTCTTTCTGAAACCACTCCTACCGAATGGTATAAAAGTGCAAAGACAGCGTTTTTAACTGAAGCGTCCTATCTTGTGTGTCTCAATGCATTAAATAGACATTCCCACTACAGGAAATAAAGCAAGTATACCAATTAAAATAATTTTTAAATATCAGTAAAAATATTGAGGACTTGATCTCCAAGCCCATTCTGGAGCTTTTGAAGCAGTGTTAACCTGCACTTTACCCCGTATTATCCAAGACACACGATTTCCCACAAAGCTTTTAGCACAGACCTCAACAGCGCCCAGGGCAAAGCTAGAACAGATGCTGAACATCAGGCTTGCTGTTCCCAAGCAAACAGCTTTGTCAGGCTGCAGACCAGCAGGAGAACAGTGCAGTGAATTCCAGCTCGCTCCATCCAGGAAAACAGGGAAATACAAGCCATGAAACATCTCCAGATATAGCGTCTGTTTTCCCTTTAGAGAGCATTAACCCCCAAACACTTCCCCATTTCTTCCAGATCTCATGAAATGCTGAATTTTCTCTAAGTCCCAAGTCCCACTATCTCAGCTGGCAGCAGGCAGCTCATCCCAACCTGCCTGGCCCCACAGCCTGTCACTGTCCCTTCCCTTGGGTGGGGTGAGATGTGGCCAGGTCCCCCAGCCCGCCCCACTCCACACGTGTGGGACACGAGGGTGCAGAGGAGCAGCCAAGGAGCACCCGAGTCACTTCAGTGCATTCCCACCACTGGACATCTGCCTTGGCGCTCCAGCTCTGCCTCACTTGCAGAGGTCAGCCAGGCTCATGGGCCACCAAAAGCCACCAATACAGCTTTTCAGCAGGGTAGTGGGGAAGAGAGACGGACTGTGGGTCATGAGCTGAGAAGACCTGCCCCAAATTCCTCACCCCACCCCAGTTTGCCCAGTCTCTTCCTTTAGAGCAAGTCCCCTTTCTGTGACAGTATTTGAAACCAAATCAGAAAGAGAGGTCCTCAACAGTGCATTAATCAACCTACATACATACCTAAAGGAATTCTATAGGGAAAACAGCCAAATATCTGCCTGGGCTTCCTAACTGCGAGAACACTCTGACCTTGTGCACTGGTTTGTCCAGGCATTCACCAGATGACCACGTACACACTGAATGGAGCCACCCAGATGTCCCTCGGTGCTGCTGACCAGGATTCCATTAACAGAGCAGCCCAGCCCGGACACGGTGGGACACAGAGCTGCCCTGGCAGGCACCGCAGACAGACACTGCACAGACACCTCACTGCGGCAAGCACAGCCTCCGTGTGGCTGCCGAGCCAAGTGCAGGTGCTGCCAGGTGAGCCCGGGCACCTCCTGGAGGAGGCCATTCCCTCCCCTCCTGCCCTCAGCCCTGTCCCAGCCTCTGGTGCTGGGCGCTCTTGTACACCCTGTCGGGGGTGATTGACTTGTTCCCTGGTACGTGTAGCAGCATCTCCCTCACTCACCTTTTGTACAAGACCCAGAGGAAGATGTAACAGAGACAGATCTGGAGTTCATTACTACTTAAAGTCTGAGGTTAAGGTTAAAAAGTCTTTTCCTCAGCCTTATTAACAGCAGAGAACCAACCTTCCGATGTCAACACGCAGCAGGCAGCTCATGTCCAAACAGTTTGATCCTGCTATACACAAACCTGAGCTCTAGCACAGCTGAAGCCAGCACAAAGCCCGATGTCCTGCACGACTGGCCGCAGGCAGAGCCACTGCAGTATCAGGACCCAGTACACGCAGAGCACTGGCAAGGCTGCGATCCAGCGTGCTCAAATCAGGAGTAGGTAAATCCTGAAAAGACTCTGCCAGTGCTGGTTTGGCCCCTCCACCTTCACAGCTGCTGCAGCTCAGTCGGGGAAGCTAAAAATAATTTTCATTCTAAAAATCCCTTTTCCATGTGCGGTGGAGCTGTGGTTACCCCAGAGATAGCACCACGCAATCCCCAGAGACCACGCCACATCACCGCGACGGGATGGAGCTCCCAGAGAACCTCCTGCAGCCAGGCTCACGCCTCCACGGCCAACGCTGCTGCCACGGCTGCTCAAGCAGGGGCTGGTGACCGTCACCCACGACCATCAGCCTGGCTGCCTGACAGAGAAGGGAGGAGACTGCCTCTTTTTACAGCAAACATCCACAGGAACCACTGCCTTACGTTCCAAAGTATTCCAGAAAGCATCATTTGAGTACCTATTCATTCACACATGATCTTGCCCTTGAATGTTTAATCCTGATGGACAGGACAACTATTAAGAACTCATTCCATTTTCTATTTTACTGTCAAACACTGTAATTCTTCAAAGCCAGGAACACTGCAGGCACACAGCCCTCCTGACAGTGCCAACAAATCCAGCGAGCCATGGTGCTCCTCCTGATGCAAAGCTGAGCCTGCTTTGAACCTTTCAAAGTCCAAGAAGAAAATGTCACTGGTACGTTTCTGAAAAATTTGTCCTATTTTAGTACAAGGGATAGAAAACTACAGCTCTATTGCTCTACTGATATGTGAACAGCCGGAAAATGCTAAGAGAAAGGACGGTACAGTGTAAAAATGAGGACAAGTACAAAAGAAGATATCCTGACAAAAAGAAAAAAAAAAATCCCTGCGTAGAAGACTTAGCAAAAAATGATCCCAGATTAATACATTCTCTGCAGAGCCTTGCAGAAAGCTTAATATTTCAACCATCCATAAGAGTTATTAAAAGACCATGCAACAGGCTTTTGAAATAAGAAAGCATCAAATTTCCCAAGAACGTCCTTAGTATAAAAAGCAAATTAATACTAAGTCAAACCACCCTCCTCAAATCCACAGCTCTCAGCAGCTGAGTGCTGGATATCCCAGGTCAGATCCCTCTGCGTGTCCTCACACAGCTGGTCAGAGACACCCTCCATCCAAGCCCTGAATTTTACACAAGAAAGAATATTATCTCTATTTACTGGACATGGTTTTAATAAACACATTGATTTCAAAAGACTTTTAATCAGTCCAGTTTTAAGGATGTACATCAGTAACAGGAGTGGCAATTAATTCAATTAATAATTAATAAAAAGCGTACTGTACATTTCTTCATCCAAAGGGAAAAAAAGGAAGAAAATATGTAATCAATCACATTATGAATTCCTGAGAAGTCCAGATACATGAGATACTCCATGGACAGGAAAAAAAGTAGGAGTTTTCCCCTTGCTTTTGAAAGGTCAGTGTTGCCAAACATTGGAGCAAGTCCAGAGGAGGCTTCTCTGCTGCTCCCAGGGCTGGAGAGCTCTGCTCTGGAGCCAGGCTGGGAGAGCTGGGGCTGCCTGGAGAAGAGAAGCTCCAGGGAGAGTTTAAAGCCCCTTCCAGAGCCTAAAGGGGCTCCAAGGGAGCTGGAGAGGGACAAGGCCCTGGAATGACAGGGCACAGGGAACGGCTCCCACTGCCAGAGGGCAGGGCTGGGTGGGAGATTTGGCAGGAATTGTTCCCTGGGAGGGTGGGCAGTCCCTGGCACAGGGAGCCCAGAGCAGCTGTGGCTGCCCCTGCAGCCCTGGCAGTGCCCAAGGCCAGGCTGGAGCAGCCTGGGACAGTGGGAGGTGTCCCTGTCATGGCAGGGGGTGGCACAAGATGAGCTTTGAGGTCACTTCCACCCCAATCCATCCTGTGACCCTACAAACACTGAATACAAGGTACAAGCCAGTCTGACACTAAAGCAGGGTCGCCCCTGCTGGTCTGCCCCCTGAGATCTGTGATCTGTGCACAGAACAGTTCACACCCTCACAGGGGCACACCTGCAAGTATCATTTCTTTCCTTGTACTTATCTTTTCTACTCGTCCTCATTTCTCCCACACTGCCCACTGGAACAGTGCCACCAGTCCCAACAGGTAGAGAGCCAAGGTTGTCCTAAACTCAGCAGCCAGAACCAGTCCTTAAATCCATACTTAATGGAAATCTTCAAATTACTATCACACCATACCAGCTGACAGGAGTTTTCTGTAGGTTCTAAAAATCCAGCAGCTCTGTTTCTGTGAGGTTCTCATTCTTGTATAATTTAAATCAGGCAGTCTCTCTCTGTGTCGCTTTTTCTCCTCCCTGCCCCATTTCTCATTCCTGTCAGTACATACAAACATTCTGCAATAGCTTTCAGTGTTCAAAAGGAACCACAACACCACAGCTGGCCTCTGATAAATTTCACCTACATTCCCATACACTGGCTGTAGAACTTTTAATTTAAATATTTCTATTCTCAGCAGATTAGATTGTTGAGAGAAAGCACATGCCAGGAGAGCTGGCAGCATCGTTACTGCCAAGGGCCCCTGCAATGCCTGGGAGTTAATTAGGTGAGAGAAGAATGAAAATGACAGCACAAAGTAACCCACGGGTTTTGCTGCAAATCAAGGGAAGGAACACTGAAGAGCTTTGCAAAGCCTGTCTGCTGGCACACCTGAAATCGAGCTTAACCCCAAAACGCGTGAATAAAACATGCTGGCCAGGGATCTGAGAGACAAGCACATTGGGAACACCTCGTAGGACAAGTCGAATCTGCTCTTCCCTTCATCAGCATGGAGAAAGCTTCTCAGTGGGAGCCCTCCCAGAGCTCGAAAGGAACAACAGTTACCTGCCCAATGCCCTCCTCAGAGCCTTAGTAAGAGCTCTGATTCCATCTCCTCCTTCACTGCCATGGAAATCTGCATCTTAAGGATGAGATTAAGTTCCAGACAGCTGGACCCATTCTGTTTGTGCCATCTTGGTTGTTGTGCATTGGATGGGATGGACGCCAAGGGAAAATAAAAGGATCTACTTGCAGAGCACAGCCCTAACCTGTGTTTGAAAATACAGACAGAAGGGAGGAGCCAGAGGAAGGCTGGAAGAGCAAAAAAGCAGGAATTGAGTCATGTCCAAATTGACTGGATGAAGACAAACTTTGAATGAAGGAGGTTGTTTCATGCCCAACAAAACTCTATCGCAAAAGTGCACCCCGAACAAACACCACCGCACCTGGCCACAAAGTCCTCACCTGGAGCTTTGGCTTTGAATAATGTCACTGCAGAATTCATCTCTGAAGATGCTGCATGTCCCACGGACAGCTGCTGCTAAAACCACTTTCCAAAGAGAAGGATTTATCAGAACTTCAGACCTTTGGCACAAAAGCACCTTTGTGGAAGATGAGAAAAACCCCAAAATGGCAGTTTTCACACTGCTAGCTATCTCCCTGCACTGAAAACACTTGAATTACATTACAAAAGTCCATGGGAAAAAAGCTCCACTGTAAGAGTTAGTAAACGCTGCACTCTGTCACTCAAACCCCAGCCTTCTGGTTAGTCTTTCCATCTCTGTTTTACCTAAGAGTCACGAGTATGTTTTATCATTACAGCCTTAACCTGAAGATACAATGCCCTGGCTATATACATCTGTACACAGTTCTTGATGAGGGCAAACAAAACACAATAAAAATATTGCACTAGAGTGTAAAACTTGGTTTATCAATTTTCAGAAAGGTGTCCAAGGAGATGTTTCAGAAAAAAAATTTAAAATCAGTAACATTTTCAGGCAGCTGTTAACTGTACTCACAGTGTTCGTGCTTGGGGATCAGCTGGAAATCCACACTATTTGCACTGTAACACAGAACATCATGAGAGAGGCTCCCAAGGAGCGTGGGAATGGAATGGCAGAGTTTGAAACACATATGGCCAGTCATTTACAGCCAGTGATGCAGCAAGATCACTTTCACACAATCACTTTTCCAGTAATTACTACAATTTGAGAAGAAAAAGTCACTTCAGTGAGTATCTGAAAAAAAAACCCATATTAATCCCTAACACAAAAAGGTCTCATCAAAACCTTAAAAGATTTGCTAAGCACAGTTATTAATACTCTGCCTGTCTGCTTTGTTTATATTTGACATAGTTTCCATATGGAAACTGACACTAAATTTCATCAAGACCTTTACTTTGTTTAAAACATCAATCCATCTAATGTAATAACCTACAAAGGTGATGTTTTCCTATATCTGCAAATATTTATCCTTATACAGAAGGGTGAGAGAATTCACACATAGCTTCTCTCCAATGCTTTCTAATTCCTTCCTGAATAATACACCCCTTATCCTCCGACCCAATCCTCAGCTGTTTCACTTTGCATACAGCTATTTTGGCTTCACTGCTTGTATCTGTGGATTTGTTTTCTTCACACCAAGAGGCATGAGGGGCCACTGAAGTTACCTATATAGATAAACCTTATGAAATCTCCCATAAAAAAAAAAATTGGATGTAACAGCATCATGCTAATCAGCCAAGTTAAAAAAAAAAATCCCCAAAACATAGAGCTGATAAACCAGTAAGAACAGATACTAGTCCTGTCATCTTTCCATTCCCGTCTTCCCTTGTACACAATCACAGTTTCTGCACAATATTTAATGAAAGCTCATTAATTTATGCAAGAAATAGAAGCAGCCATGTCAAGGTCAAAGCTTGGATAAATAATTTCACATCATTTTCATTGAGACTGTCGCTACAAGTTCACGTCTAGCACTCAAAGTACCAAGTTATGATGCTCTCAGGAATCCGTCAGGTAAGTACCTGGCCCCACATCTGGAGACACCCTAAGCTGAGCCCAGAGCCCTCAAACAGAGCCCCTGGTACACAAGTGCCAGCATCACACGAGCACCGGCAGGGCTGTGCCCCAGTGCTTCAGCACAATGCTGAAAAATGCACAAAAAATGCTCCTTCCACCCACTGCTGGGAATCCCACCAGAAACATGGGAAAACCAACATCACCCGCCTCTGTGCCAGCCTTGGGATACAGCCGCCTGTACAACTGTGACGTTCAGCAGCTTTAAAACACTGAAGGCCAGGTACAAAACATGATGAAAATCCATGAATTGAGAAGAGAAGTGCACTTTAACCTTTTTGCTCACTAAATACAAAGATGTGACAGTTCACCTCCCTGACAGGTAGGAAGGACTGACATCAGTACAAGAGATACACATTGCTGCAACATGCCAACTAAGAAAAATCATTCTAAAGGGAGAACACAGCAATTGTGCTTGGGGTTTTACCTTTAGCTATTTGTCAGGTTTAAAAACCAGCAGAGTATTAATATTAAACTTGGCTTATCTTGAAAATAACACGTTCTGCTTGACAAATTAAAAAAAAGGTCTATTCTAGACATGCTACACCTAAACATTGTTGAACTTAGCATTTACTTGGTAAAAATCCAGGAGGTGACACGTTTTCGTTTCCCTGTTATCGCCTGCGCTCCGTGACGGAGCGTGGCCATCGTCACCACAGGACAGCAGAGCCCTGGGCTCGCGCCCTGCTCACAGGCACAGCCACCCACAGGGGCTGCCAGCAGCTTCACCCAACAGCGGCTGCTCTCACAAACCTCACTGCTGGCACCGTCTGTGCCCAGCTCAAAAAAAACCAGCAGCAACCTGAGAAAGAAAACTAAAAGAAAATCCAGTTCACGGATGGCAAGCAGAGCTTCTTGTGGCTAGAGATTTCAGGGGGCCTTGCCAAGCAAGGATGGCAGACACATTTCAAAAAGTATTCAATTAAACAAAATGAGGTAGACCAGAAATTGCACACTGCCTCTTTTTTTTTTTTAAGGCCAAATTGGATGCTGCTGTGTTTGCAAAGAGCTCTCAAAGAAGTAAACAAGATGCAGCGATAAATTCCAGCGAAAGTCTGAAGCACTGCTCAATGAAAGCACGACAGTTTTGCTCCCTGCCTCGGTTTGTAATTTATCAGAGGAGCAAACGTCAGGCAGTCTGGAGAGAGGACACTTCAGAGGACTGCACCCCTCAATTTTACCAGCACACCTGCTGGGCCAAAAGCCCCATCACACACAGCCCCTTGCAGAGCCCCACGAGGAACACAGGCTTTTCCAGAACTGCTTCTTGCCATCCTCCACTTCCACAGCAAACCCAGCTGTGTGCTGACCTCCTCTTCAGACCCTGCTCAGCACCGAGCAGCCCCTCCTGCCTGAGTTAGGGCAGGTGACGTGCACCCAACAGCACGGGAACTAAAGGGGGAACTAATTAATTAACTAATCACTTCATGTGCCCAACAAACAACATGCGGGGCACGGCCACTTCGCTGATGGTGCGGCATTCTCTGAAGTAATCTCATCTCTATTCCTGCTTACGATATTTATTTTGCAAAAGGTGCAAAGCCCAGCCTGTTATGAGAGAGCAGCAAAGCTGTAGAGCAGGCTCTCTAAACCCAACCCACAGCTCTGCTCACACTGCGGGCACCGCTTGTCAGGCACCCCAGACATTCCAGTAACCTCTGTAATGCCACCTCCTTTGGCATTTGCTTTGTGTTTTTCCCACAAGGTAAGACACTTGCTGTACTCCAGGTTCTGTACCAGGCACTGAATTTTATGGAAGTTTTACAAGCAGTTTGTTTTCCCATATTGAGACCTTGTCTCCTCAGTGCACACTATCATTTACAATGCATTTATACTGCCAGTTGTACTTGGGGCTCTCCAGGCATAACATTACCATAACATTAATTAACCACAAATACTACCTGAGCTCGGTTTAGTTGTTGCTCCTGTCTGAGATCCGTAAACAGCCAGTACATCTTGCAATATTCTACAGAAACATTTATGCAACATGGCTTTGGACATGAGAACTTCCATTTTACCCATCTTTGAGGCAGAGGCAATGATAAAAGGAGGAGAAAAGTACAAGACAGACAGAAGGGAGAACACTGCTCCAAGAAAACTCACCACCATGGAGCCTTCCCTTCCAAACCCAGAAGAGGATTAAAAGGACCAGGGAGATTTACCGCCTCTCTAATAACCCACTTAAAGCACAGTTCACTGGGGCAGTATTTATTGTGACCTGTTCAAATCACATTCTCTTCAAGCTCATTGTAAAAAGTCAGTCCCTTTCAATATATTAAAAAAAAAAAAAAAAAAATCACACAACCAAAACCCCCAAAACAAAACAATAAAAAACAGCACCACCACAAAAAACAAACAAAAACAACCACCAGAGAACAAAGAAACAGAAAACTCCATCACACAACCAACTAACTGCATTTCTAAACTCTAGAGATAAATCCAGCTGGAGCACACCTGAAGGCACAGGCACAGTGCTGTGGCAAAAGGCACCGATGGACAAAGGCCAGGCGCTGAGGGAGAGAGCAGTGCTGGGGTCAGGGCTGTTTCTACACACCTCAGGCCTTTGCAGCACACCCCACTGACCACAACAGAACCAGAACCAAAAATACCCTGCAACTCTGTCCTCTGAACTGACAGGTCTGTAGCAGTCAGTCCAGACTGTTTCAATAGCTCTCAGTCACCTCAAGCTACAGGCAAGCAGCCCTTACAGCTGTTTAGGACTTACTATAAGCTTACTTTATTGTAAAGGCTGTTTACCTGTAGATCCCTTGGTTCAGGGGTCAGAGGGAAAATGTGACAGACTCACAAGAAGTGGGGCAAAGCCAGCAGCACAAGGGAGCAGCCAGCCAGCCAGCTCCCCCCGCCTTTGGAGCGAGCCAAGCAGGCCAGCACCTTCCCAAGAAGGGCCAGTGTGCCACAAAAATGCCATGAACTCCAGGGTAAACAGCTGTGAGCAGGGCTTTGATCCAAAGGTCTCAGAACTGCAAACACAGTACTCAAACCAGCATCTTCCCCGAGACACAGAACTGAGTGCTTTGTGAAGAATGCAGCTTCTACTCTCTCTTCTCAGAGATCTACTTCCAAAATGCATTAAAGAATGCCATTTGAATTCAGGATTACTGATTTATTTGGAAAAAGTACCCATCTGTCTCCCAGGGCAAGTCACAGCTAGTGCTTAGAGACACACAGAAAAGTCAAATGAAGTAAATGCCCCAATTCCAGATGGGCTTTTGGCAAACCCACCTATTGTATTTTCACATTATGCTTTGCTTATGCTCTGCAGAAGAAACACTCGCATAATCACCCAGATTATCCTCCCAGTGATATGCCTCAGGTTGGGCACACAAGAGAAAGGGATGCACTGCCCTGAAACATCAGGCAAATAGCCTAGGAAGGCTGTGAGCACCTCTCTACAAGCACTGACACCATACAGCTCCTATTCTCTACCATAAGATATATACCAAAGGAAGAATGTTCATTTCAAGCAAGAAAAAGCATGAAAAACAGAACACATGGAACAGTCTAATAAGCTGTCTTTGTGAATGTCACATTTCAGAAACATTGGGAATTTCTACTTTAACAAACAGCTTTGTACGTTTCCTGACTTTTTTATATGGCCATTTAACGAGACCTTTCATTTTCTTAAAGCTTTTAGGTTCATGGATTTAATTAAGAGGTTTTAGAAGAAGTGCTGTGAAGGCAAAGTAAGAATTTCAGTCCTGCCAAGATCTCAGGAAAACACCTCACATTTTTCAATTAACTGAACTACTGTTGAACCTTCCGAAAAAGCTGAGCAGCTGGAAGTATCTCCCTCTAGGACGGTGTGACACACGGAAGCTCAGCACGTGCACATTTCATGCAAACACAGTAAAAGCACTGTCTAACATCTCCAGTTCTCAACGAAAGCTCTGAGGAGCTCTAAGGAACACAGTAAGATGACCCAAGCATTTCCAGCATTTCACTAAGGCTGAGATTCACCATTGGCTTATTCTTGTATTTGGAAGAGAAAACAGTAACAATGTTCTTGCCAAGTATGAGGCTACATAACATTGACTTTTAACTGTCTGAGGATTTGGGAGTTTGGGGATTTGCTTGGTTTGTTTTTCTTGGTTGGGTTTTATTTGTTCGGCATTTTTTTTAAACAACTGTCTCTTGTCCAGGATATACATTAATATTTCAGTATTTGTGTGATATGCCAGGGAGATGGCTGTGATTCTGGATAAGAACCCTGTCCATCCTCTTATGCTCCAGTCCTTGTTCCCATTTCTGGATCCCACTGCAGAGGTGAACCTAAAAGTCGCAAACTATTCACATCTGAGCAGCTCCTGTACATTTCTGGTGTGTGGCACAGAGGGGTCCCTCAATTTCTAAGATACGACCCTGCACAGGTTTTCAGGATAAACCCATGCCCACTACCTCGAGCAGCAGATGAGAGACTCCTCCAAGAACGAATCCACAGCTGCAAAGCTGTTTGCAGAGAGGGAATGGGGAGACGGGGAGACAACAGCACCGATAACCACGGCCTCAAGTCACCCCACCAGCCCTGCCTTCTTCCGTGACCCACCCAGAGCACGCTGAGACCTGCCCAGTTACTTGCGCTGTCCCCTACTCGGCCGGGGCCACTCGCTCCCCAGAAAACCACCTCATCCCAGGAGTGTCCCATCCCCGGAGCTGCCCGGTGCCCATCCCAGGAGCGCCCCAGCCCCGCTCCCTGCCCCCGGAGCTGCCCGGTGCCCATCCCCAGAGCGGCCCAGCCCCGCTCCCCGTCCCCGGAGCGGCAGCTCAGCTCAGCACAGCCCTGGAGAGAGCCAGCCCCGGAGCTGCCCATCCCCGGAGCTGCCTGGTACCCCGCTCCCTATCCCCGGAGCTGCACGGTGCCCATCCCCGGAGCGCCCCAGCCCCGCTCCCCGTCCCCGGAGCAGCAGCTCAGCTCAGCCCAGCCCTGGAGAGAGCCATCCCCGGGCCACAGCTGCAGCTCAGGCAGCAGCGCTCAGCCCGCGGGAGTCACTCGCCCGGGTCTGGCATCGCCGGCACAGGAAGGGTCCGGCCCCGCGGCATCGCCACCGCAGCGGCCCGGCCCCAGAGAGCTTCACAGCGCTGCCGGGAGCTCCGGCTGCGCCAGGGGAACCGGCAGCCTGTGCTCTACGTGACACGGGGATTGAACAAAAACGTAAATCGAGAGGAGCGGTTTCTTTTTACTTGCTGTGCCATGACGGCTTTTCCCGGTTCTCAGCACAGTTGTTTGGAGCGACCGTGCTTGAGGCAAAACCCAGCAATACTGCAAACGCAGGAGTAGATCGAAAAGAAGCACAAAGCGTAGCAGTTTCTCTGCTTTTGAATCGCTTCCCAGCACATGCCTCTGCTGCAGCTTCATTTTGGGGTAAATACCACATCAGCTGCCAGTAAACCCTGCGCATTCACTGCCCTTACTGTCCCAGGCACTTGGAATGGTCTTCTGGCTCTTTCCCACTCCTGAAGTAACTGGGAACGGCTTATTTATTTGCTACTGAAATGTCAACAGAAAAGCAAACAAACAAAACCCATCAGAGCTGCAAGCCTGACTTGGAGATTCCAGTTCCCACACACTGAGGGGCACGAGGAAGCTTTCACAATATTTCGAGACTTTACAAGCTGACAGACAACACGCACGGTTTTCCTCCAATTTTTAGGAAAGCACGCACCCGTTCCAGTTCCTGCACCAGTCACTTTGCAAAGCTTCTGGAAGTGATCTACATCCATAACAGAAATGCAGATAAAAAGGGAATGGGGATTTGCCACACAATGCTGAACAGAGAGGTATGCTGCCATCCCTGGCAAGTGCTGGAAAATAATGGCAACAGCAAGAAAGATAAAACCAAGGAAAAAACGTATAATGTCTGGCTACAGAGTCACAGAACGCGGTGGAGTTCTGGACTCGGGCAAAGTCTCCCAAGAGTCAGGTGCTCGTCCAGGTGCCTCCAATGATGGGGCTACCACAACTCTGGCATTTCCTTATGGACCTTTCTTGCCCGGCTCTGAATGCAGCAGCTTCTACCCTTATCTGTTTAACACACACTTTCATTATACAACACTGAATGTTCACAGAGGTTCATTATTTTTAAGAAACAAGCAAGTCTTGCACTGAAGTTCACCTACTTATCAAGGATGTCTCCCTTTGCCTGGCTGATACCATTCTGTCTTCATCCACCCTGGGAGACAGCCTTCTGTTCACACACTTCAGTGACACTACAATGATAGCAGCTGCCTACAAGAACAAGCAGATCCACACAACATTCATATAACTTCAGAGAAAAAAAAAAGTGTGAAAGGAACTACAGATCTTTCTTTTCTGAATTAAGTAAAAGGTGCGCAATGGTCATAAAGAACAAATACTTTAATATCTAGTAAGAACAGCTGAAAAGGGTTTGTTTCCTTTTTGCTAAAAGGATGTCCCACAAGACAAATGAGAGCTGGCTTCAGAGCCTGCTGAGCGGTGGAGCCAGGATCAGGCCTGTCCTCCCAGCCCAGAAAAACAACACTGCCAGTTCATGAAAATAAACTTGTTTTAGCAGAAGATTTTTGGGTTACATCCAGTTCTCTGAAGTGCGTGGGTTGGTCCTATCATACTGTCCCACCCAGTTCTTGACTTCATGTGCCTGGCAGCATTTGAAGTTAAAAATAAATATAAAAAATACCCAGTTTTTCAATTTCTTCCTCCAGTAAAAAGCAGAATAGGAATTCTAGATCAAAACTTTCACTCTGAAAAGAGTGTTTTTAAAAACATTTTGAATGGTCAGGTCAGGGACACAAACAGCCAATGCTTTTGTCAAAGGGAACCTTCTTTGTGTAAATCTGCTGCAGCACTGGACCCAATGACAGCTGTCTGCTCAAGAGTGCACAGAAAGGTCTTCACTGCCCAGAGAGTCTGAGAAAAGCACAAATTCTGTCCTTAAATAAAAATCTGAAGTAAATAAAACACAGCCAGTGCTGGCTGATGGTACTTCACAAGTACCAACTTTCCTCAAGTGATTTTTGTGCCATTTCTTTCCATATTCACTTAGCACACAGAGTTCAGCGTACAGTTCTCAGCTGTTCCTACAGGAAAACTGGCTTTGCTTTTCCAAAAGGATTGTTAAAGTCTCTAAACTTAGAGAGTTTGCCACACCAGGAAAACAAACATTTCGAAACAAGCTCCCACCACATCACTTTAAAAGCTTTAACGAAAGAATTCAGAATTAGGTCCCGCTCCCAAAGCCTGTGTGACTCTCATGTTCGCCCACTGCAGTGCCAACAGTGCCACCAGCCCGGCACAGAGGTGCTCCAAAGAGCCCAGCCATTAACATGCAGTGCCTTGCCAACACACTCATGCATTCCAGGACAATTAAAAACTTCTTTTCATGAACAGAGTGGAAAATGGAAAGCGAGGAGTGAACATGTAGAGGCAGCTCTACGCCAGGCGAGGTACAACAAACAGGTTTTGGATCCTGCGTGTTCCCATGGTACCCAGAGCCCGCCATCGGCCGCTCCTGTGCCGCACGAGCACGGCCTCGTACCGAGGGCTGAACGTTCTAGAGAAGGTGACGTTATCCACATCCTGTAAACAGTGTCTGCGAGCCTCACCAAAGCACAGACCCACACGGAGCCCCTTTCCCTGCTTGTACTCACTCCCATAACTAAAGGGAGCTGGTTTTGCTTTGAGTTTGTGTAAACCAAGCACCTCTCGTTAAGCAGAAGGCTCTCAGAGCTCAGATTATCTGAGCCTTTGTTTCTCCAGGAGCTTCTCCAGTACCCCAGGGAGGTGTGTGCCCGTGCAGGCTGTGCTGCAGTCTGCATGACGTGCTCCTCTGCCCTTCTTGAGCTAGAGCTGAAGGAACAGGCCATTGCCATGGCCCACGGGATCCAGCTCCCCCAACAGCTCTCCGTGTGCACACCTGCTCCACCTGCAGAGCCTCACTGCACTACCTTCAGCTTCAGAACCTCCAGAGCATCCTCCAAAACGCTCTCGGCAGGAGAGCCGTGCCCGCAGCCCGTGCCAAGCACGGAGCGCTGTCGGAGGCGCAGCTGCCTGGGGGATCTCGCTTTGTGTCACGCAGGATTGCTCGTGGCTGAAAGCAAACTGAGCCCCGATTTCCAGAGCCCAGCTCAGCATTCCCAACACTAACCACCACTCCTCCTGGAACACACCTTTTGCCCTGAAGGCAGTTATTCTTTTTCCCAGGCTGTTTTGAGGGTCGGACAGTCCTGGGCAGTCGCTGCACAGCACAGGCAAACACCCTGTCTGAACTGTGGTGGCTTCTGCTCTCCCATATGGTGACCTGCAGCCGCAAGTGCTGCAGTCCAACACCGTGGGCTCCAGATTTGAGCCTAATTTAACACGACATATTTTGTATTGCAAGGGAAAACCTCCAAACCACCTCATTCCAGCACCATTCAGTACACTGTCCCTGGGCTTGTCTAAGAGGAACAGTGCATGGCTTCCAGATGCAAACCAGCCCAAATCAACATTTTTTCCTTCTAGGTTTCAAAGAGCACAAGCAGGATGTGAGCAAATGCTGTGCTCCCAGTGCTTCTGGAGCTGTCAGTGATCTGCAAGGAGCAGGTGAGCCCTGACCCACCTGCAGCTGACTGCAGCCTCCAGCATGGACGCAGGAAGCAGGTCAACACAAAATCACGTTTGTCCTAGAAAAAAAGCCTGTGTGTGAGAAGTCGGGATTTCTTCTGCTTCACCCACACGTTATCCAAAAGCTCTGGCTGAGCAGAACCCCTGGCTGGCCTCTGCCCAGGGCAGGCAGCCCTGCACACTGCATATCACCCATCGCCCTCTTTCTGGCTCTGCCGCAATTCCGTGTGACATTAAAGCCGCTCCTGACTAGAGCTCCTGGCTGTGAGCTGTATCAGAAAGAAACCAAGGTGGAACCTTGGAAAAGAAGAGACAAGAGATAGGGTCAGCAGGATTTGGCAAGAAATATAGGTGGGAGAGTTCTCTTCAACTTGGGAAACAGCACAAGAAAAGATCAGAAGCTGCTTTATTGTGGACAAACCAAAACCTGAAGGGAAAATCCTTCCAGTCACAACCCACAAGTGAAAGGAAAGCTCTCCATGCTGCACCTTGGCACTTGTAACCACATCCCTGAGCCACTGGTCCCATGAATCACAGCCCAGAGGTCCCAGCTGCGCTGCAGGGCAATAAACACCCAGGTGTCAGTGACAGTCACACCCCCAAGAGCTGCTGGAACCGACCCTAGGGTACCACGAGAGACCAAAACCTGTGACAACACCACAGGTTAATTGCTTTCCTGAGCTTTAATGCTCCGCTTTCAAGGATATCATTTGTTACAGATGACTGACTCATGAAGATGAGTGCTTAACAACTTGAAGACATTAATGAAAACCATCAATTACATCTGACTTCAAATATCATATAAGAACAATGAACACTTTTGTTTGCTTCAATGCATGCATTAACTTCAAGTTTTGCCAGTAACAGGAAAAGTGTTAGAAATTAAAGTGATTAAATAAAATATTTAAATTTTTAAATGATGTACAAATACTGACAGTAGTGCCAATAGTGTTGAATGATTACTATACACTATTGGAAGAAAAGAAGCCAAAGTAACATTTTACTTTTAATGCTTGCTCTTCCCCAGAATGATGATTATTGTACTTAATGTAACCTTCTCCACAATATGAAAAATAACATATTTCCATGGAAATTTCAGCAGGGGAAGAGGCCACTTCAGTAATAAAGATGCCAAAAGGATGCTAAAGGACTCTGATGGGCCATTCTTCAGCCACTGAAGTCAGAAGGTCCTGTTTTCCCCTGACCACCTTCTGTTCTCCACAAAGAGAGTGAAAGATGGTTAGAGAGTACTGAATAAAGTATCAACCCACACTAACACAGATCCATTTTGAGAGCTTCCAGTTACTGAAAGCATACAACTGGCTTGCAGCCACACCTGTCTGCCTGATCTTTTCTTTTTTTTTTCCTTCCAATTTAAGGTAAGAGTTTAGGGGCAGAGAACAAGGCAAAGCTGTAGCCAAAGCGGCCGATCCTCTGCAGGGTGCTGGAAGAGAGACACCTTCCAGAGCCACCCTTAAAGCCACTTTATCTGCCAAGGTAGTTCAGTCACTGGATCTCCTCTTCCCACTGGGACACCGAGGCACGGCATGCCCACGCTGGAGAGGAGACAGAGTTTAACCTGGCGGGATCTCCTCTTCAGCAGGGAGCAGAGCGTGCTCAGGGCACCCTCCTGAGGGTGTGCGAGGCACCCGTAAAGCTACAAATCAAATACTCCTTCAAGGGACTCATTCAAATCACAAGTGAGGAGCAAGTGAAGAGCCTTCCGAAGGAGGTGAATAGATGGCACCAGAAAGGGAAAGGAAGTGTCTGAGGTGAAAAGAGGAAGTACATTCACGGGGGTAGAATATATAAACAGTATGATGAAATAAATAAAAGGGGAAAGAGAGAAATAGTAGGTAATAACCAGATCGGCTTTTTATGTAAATCATGAAATCTGAGGGTTTGACTGATATTCTGCATCTTTGAAGTCAAATTTTGTGGTAGGAAAATTGATGATGAGAACTTTGGAACAAGAACAAAACCTTCAAAGTATGGCCAAGCGCTTATCTAAGCTAAAAAACTATTAGACCTACGTAGAAAGTTTTCTTCCTATGGTATCCTTCCCACATTGCATAATTTCATATTCGAATATGAAATAAAATAGGAACTAAGTCCTTTTAAACCCTCATACTGATACACTGGTGACTTGTGAAGCCCAACAAGCTGCGAAGTACCAACTCTACTGCTTGAAAACCACTTTAAAAGGTGTAATTATAACACACTTTGCCACTATTACCTCCTCGTGCTCTTGTTGTCAGCGACAACACTTAATCAAAAGGAAAAAAAAGACAGTCTATAAAATAAACCTCTGAGCATGTTCCTTAAGGAAGGCTATACTCTGTACTAGCTCTTAATGGAAACTCTTTTGCTCAGGGAATTGTAAAGCTATTTGCTAAAAAGAAAAAAAGCACTGGATTTTTGCTAAAGAAAAGTGGATTCTTAAAGCCCATAACTCCATCTAGGACGAAACCTCCACCCTCTGTGCTGCCTGTGCTGTTACTGCTCCAGTCATCTTCAGCAAATTAGAGCTTTAGCTTTTACAAGTACGTGGATGCACAATAATGTGTCACTGCGTTATTGCACATATGCTTCGGGTCTTGCTCCTCATTTGTACTTAGAAGAGGACTTTGCTCTGCAGCTCATATGCAGCTGTCACCCTGAGTACACCCCAGGGGCTGGTGGTGAGCAGGACACACACCCCGGAGCGCTGCAGGGAGCCGGGGATGCTCTGAGTGGGGCACTGGTTCCCAGTGACCCCAGCACGCACTGACAGTGCCCCGAGCCCGCCCCAGGGATGCCGGGAGCTGCGTTCCCTGGAAGCTGCCACTCAGGACAAGGATCCAGCTCCTGTCCGAGCAGGCTGTGGGGGGTTGACACTGACCCCGTGGAGCTGCACAGCTGTGAGCACATCACCCGCCAAAGACAAACAGAGTTCGTCAAACGGAAGGAGTTTCTGTGAGGCACCACCCCAGCTGGTACAGGCGCCACACAGGTACCAGCACTCGCTCCTTGTCCCGGGACACCTGGGGAAGGCACCTGGGCAGCACGGGCCAGCTCAGGCACTGCTGCTGCAGCTCCACCGTGGGGCTCGAGCCCAGCAGCTGCCCCACACACAGCCCTCAGCTCACCCCCAGAGCAGAACAGCAGCAGGGAAGGATTCTCAAACCGAAATCCCCTCCCACAGCATCATACTAGAGGGCACACAAAGCCAGGGCTATCCCGCAGCCAGGTCTACCTCAAAGTTCCACCTCCTGCACGAGGAGTTTAGAATGGAGTAAAACGAGAAAGCTTCCTAAAATAAAGCAAATGTGAATATGGCAGAAACTGACAGAAAAACATTTGAGAGTCTGCCACAGAAAACCAAACAAATAGAAGGCAGCAACAATATTTAAGAAATTAACAGGGCCGCTCCCACAAAAAAAAAAAAACAAACAAACAAAACCAAACAAACAAACAAACAAAAAAAACAAACAAAAAAACCAAAACAAAAACACTCCACCAAACAAACAGAAAAACCCAGAAAGCAGACACCAAAACAGCCAGAAACTAGAAAGCACAAAGTGCAGAGTCAGATAAAGAGAAGCTAAAGATCACTTATTTCTACAGTTCCCGCCATAGAGAACACTGAAAAATACGCTTCTGTTGGCCTTCTATGTTACTGCTCAAAATGTACATAGCCCCCAAAGTCAGAGTCTGTAAGTCTGAGCTGTGAGCACACAATCTTGCAGCAGCAGAGAGCGAGACAATGACCCCCGAGTCTGGGGTCCTTGTGAGCCAGCCAAAGCGCTCAGTGCCGGGCTCAGCCCCACCAAGCTCTGGGCATCACAGCGCGGAGGATGGACCCAGCAGCAGAGCCAGGACCCTTCTCCCACCAGCCTCTCCCCATCCTCAGCTCCCCTGCTCCTGCCCTCACCTGGCCAGAACACGAGCCCAGGCTCCCCAGTCCCTCCCTGCTGGCTGCCACCACAGCTCACACGCTGGCACAGCCCAGAGAAACACCATCCTGACCTGGACAGGCTGTGCCAGTCTGATCTTCCACTCTGGGGAACAACAACACTGCCGGACCCTAAGGACGGGGTGTTTCTCAGCAGTGAAATAACAAGTTTCTTTTAAAAAGTCACAACGAATCAAATATCACCTTTGTCTCAATCCCATAGCTGGGATTTGAAGAGAGGGTGCCTTGAATTGCAACGTGCTACTTTAGAAATCAAAGCCGAACGAATACATGTCCCAGCCTACCACACTGGAAACATTCCACAAAATTCAAACAATTATTCACGAGGGGGGGAAAAATAGAAAAAAACAAAATGAAAGCCAAAAAACCTTTTATAGTTATCAGCAAATACCAGCTAAATACACAGATGTCCAATACCAAAACAAACCTACACCCACTGCCTCAGAACCAGAAAATTAGGATCAGACATGATAAAGAAAGACTACACTGTGATTATCACCCATCAGAAGGGCATGCTGTCTTGAAAAATTATTATGGGAACTATTCCTACTTCAAACTCAATTGACAGACTTCAGCTCTTAACAGAAGTAGAGAATACTTCAAGTTCTACTCAGAACCGAAGAGTAAGTTTATTTATAATAATACTACGAACAGGGCTTGAAACAGGAAGTTCCATCCCTGCCCTCTTTGTGTACTGGATGAAAAAGGGACACGTTGACCCAAATGAGGATAGGTGAAGGCCACCTTGGAATGTCAAAGCTTACTGCCTTCCCATGGCACCGTCACATGAAGGCCAGTGTTCTGCAGGGTCAAAGAAAACAGGGGCACAGGTAGGGCAGTAAAGCTGTTAGTCATTCACAATCCTGGGTATCAGCACCATACAGCAATCCCCTGGCACACTTCTCCTCTCCTTCTCTTTTAAGCTAATAAAATCACATGTTCTGGTTAACTTTTACCTACCTTGTCATCATTGCACATCTATTCTGACCAAACCTGTCCTGAGAATTTAAAAATAACATACATCCAGTGCATGAAGATGGAAGGGTTTTGGAAGCTCTGACCTGATTTAGGCTTATACGCTGCAGTTTCAAAGACAACTGGAACAAATGAACTATTTCCCAACCCGAAGAGAAATGTCAGAACCTGTACAGCTAAGTCTGCTGGGCTTCTTGGAAATCCTTGCCCTGAAGACCTACAGGGAGACACTTAACCAACAGAGATGGTCACAGTCACCTGAAAGTGACCTGGAGTAAGACAAGATTTTCAGGTGTGAGCACCAAGGTGGTTTTCCAACGTTTGGGCCTGCACCCAGACAAACGCACAGCACACGGTAACAAAGCTTCTGGGGCGGCCACAGCGAAGGAATTGTCAAGATCTCCACCTGCCCCCTGCAGCAGAAGCAGCCACAGTTCCTGTGCTGCGCTGGCCATGTGGTGAGGAAGCTTTCTCCACAATGCCTCCCTCACCCGCTGCTCACAGCCCTCTCCCAGGTGTCTGTCACAGGAAAAACAAGCAGCTCTAAGCCATTTAGAAGCAACTAAGCAGAATGAAGGAGATCTAGCAGACTGGAAAAAAAAAAACCTCAGGACATAAATTAAACCCCTGTACAACAAAAGCAGCACAGTGTCAGGCAAATGGATTCTGTGCCCACCACAGCACTCAGCTCATTGCAAGATACACGTGAAATTTTGTCAATGCAGATAGAGGAAGCAAGGAATCAGGGAGGGAAAGAAAGGGAGAGGATGGGATCACAGGTTTAGGTTGGAAGGGACTCTTATAGATCATGTAATTGAATTTCCCTGCCAAAGGCAGGGGTATCAGAGGAGAGGGAAAAGAGAAACAGTGACTCATGGGTAGCCTGAACTCCATCCTTTGTTACTGTGTATACTGTGATAAAACCAGGAAATGATTCTATAGCAAGAAAAGCATAAATGCTTAAGTAAACACAGGTACCAAAAATCATACAGATTCATAAGATGCACATGTTTATGTAACTTGGAAGAACATTTGAAGATCTAATACTCCACTAACATTTTTAATGAAGCAGCAAAACTACTAGAGGAATGAAATTAACCCAGCTCAGTCCCTCTCCACTTTGCCATGTTTATTTATGAGCTCCCAGGTCACCACTGCAACGGGTAATTAGTGGATGGGGATGGCCGGCAGGAGCAAACCCATGTGTTATCATAACCCGCTTCTGGCAACCAGAGAGCAAAAAAAAAAAAAGCAAATTTCCCCACTTTACAGAAGTACAGGCAGGTCAGCAACACCACTGATCTAAGCAAGACTGTCCCACCCAGGCAAACCTGCCTGCCACAAGTATTTTAAGCTATAAAATGCTGGTGTCAAGAGCATTTGCACACACAAGCAAACAACGCTCACACAAAACACACCTGAAGTGCAAACCACGCCACTGCCACACGGCACCACTCAGGGAACACGAGGAGACGGGGCAGCACAGGGCCATCATGGGGTGTGCTGGCTGGGAGGGGGCAGGAGTCCCACCTGCAGGGCCCCCCATCACCCAGCCTGCCAACAGCAGCCTCTTCCACGGAGCTCCAGGCGGGAATGCTTCCCAGAGGGCCCTGGCCCACAGCAGATGGGATCCCAGCACAGGAGCCAGCAGCACTGTGCGAGTGAGGGATACCTGGCCCTGGTCCCCCATCTGCCAGTGCTCCTGCACCGCCTTGTGACTGCACACGCTGCCACCCTGCCTCCAGGTCAGGCAACACCTGACAGAGAGAGCGGCGTTTAATTAAAACACCTATCACCCACTGAAATCAGAAATAAAAGACATGAGTTAAAGGAATGGGAAGTGGTTTTCCAGCCCAGCTCTGGCACAGTCCATCAAAGCAAGTCCCTGTTCAGGACTGAAATCATTCCAGGTCACAGCAAAGAAACCCATTCTTCAACTGCACGGAAAGGCCCAGCAAGCAGAAGCAGCCACTTCAGACAGCTCCCACACGCAGCTCGAGAGCCAAGTCCCCAAACCCAGTTAATATCACCTTTCCTGCATCCAAACTGCACTAACGTAACTCCCACAGCCACACACCAGGACCACAACCACAGATGTTGAGAGCAGTCCTTCCATTTCCCACCCTGCAGTGGAACCGATCCAAACAAGCCCGGTTTTGTCGCTGTAGAACACTCCATTTCTCACAGCAAGGCAGCTGCTGGCTAGAACTGAAGCGTGTTCCCTGCGGTACAGCGAGCGCGCTACAGAACGCCCGGAGCCGCGAATAGCGACCGGGAGCCACCAGGAAATGGCTGGGTCTGACAGCCGCGATTCCCGCAGCGACACTGCTCCCCAGGGCCTGCTCCCACCGAGGCACGAGAGCGCAGCAACCGTGTGGATGGCAAGCTCGGGGACACAGAGGGGTCCCCCCTTGGCTCCAGGCGTGGAGTAGGAAAAAGGCAGGAACCACCTGCTGGAACCCCACTGAGCACACCGGCATCACCCACACCCGCATGCTGCGTGTGCCCAAGGCCACGACCACGACAGTCACAATGAAGTGAACATTTTCACAGTGTTCACTCAACATGAAGCGGCACACTTAAGTGTAAAACTAACTGTGGTGATAACAATAAAAGTCTACTTCACTTGAAGAAAAGGTGAACTGCATCCTTTGACTACAGCTGTTAAAATCTAAGTGAGAATATCAGAACAGCCTTTAAAGTGACGAAAAAGCAAAGTGGACTTTGAAGACCAGACCAAAAAACCCTTGGGTTACTGCATTTTGGGGTTCTGCGCATTGGGCTTAGAGCAAAGCCCCTCCTAACGCACAGCAAGAATAATACACAGCACAAGCCTGGACCCAATTCTTTGCCAAATGCGTATTACTTTACAGCCAGCAAACGCCTAGAAACGCTCCCCCTGAGCCGTGGGACGTGTCTGCATTGCTCGGGCCCAGGGGGGCTTTGCTACCGGCTTCAGCGGCTCTCGGGGGCAGCGTCCGGGGTGCGGGAGCCCGGCGACGGTCACCAACATCTGCCTTCATTCACCGAACCGAGCGTTCCTCCCTCTGCTCGTCTGTGCCAGCTGCGGCTCTCGCCTTATTTACAGCGATGAGAAACGCTCCGGAGGTTTGCCCTCGCACTGCGCCGAACAGAAATTACGCTGCATTTTCGTGTCACACCGTGCCCGGTAGCCGGGGAGGAGCGCCCGGAGGCGGGCAGGGCGCTTCGGGGGCTCGGTCGCCCCCCCAGTGTCACACGGCGACCACCACAGGGACCGGGACGCGGCACGGCGCCCCCGGCCGCGCCGCCGCCCCGCGCTCCGGCAGCGCCGTCCCACCGCCGGGAAGCGCCGGGACGCGGCCGGGCCCCCGGCGCCGCCGGCGGCCGCGGTCGGGGCGGGCGGCGCCGCGCCCGGCGAAGCCCCGCTCCCCCCGGTGCCCGCGGTACTTACGTCGTCGAAGAGGGAGCCGACGTTGGCGGTGACCAGGAGCACCCCGGCGCCGGCCGCGGCCGCCTTCCCCGCCATGGCGCGGGCGGAAGCGCGGCCGGGAGCGGCGGCGCCGCGGGGAGCCCGGGGGCGGGCGCGGGGCGCTGCGGGGAGCGGGGCGCCGGGCCCGCCCCGTCAGCGCAGCGAGAGCTCCCGGCGCGGGCGGCCCGCGAACATCCGCGCCCCGCGGGGCCGCGGCTCAGCGCTCGCCCGCCGCCGCGCTGCTGCCGGGACGGCTCCCGCCGGCGGAGGCTGGCGCCGGGCCGCGGCGCATGGCAGGGCGGCGGTGCCGGCGGGGCGGTGCGGGGCTCGGCGGGGCCGGTGCCGGGGCGGGTCCGGGCGCTCCGCGCTGCCGCCGCCGCTCCCGGCTGTGCGGGCGGGCGGGCGCGCCGGGATAGCGCTGTGCGCGCGCGACGTCACCGCCGCCTCGCGCCGCTCTTAAAGGGGCAACGCCACCCGCGGCGGGAGCGCGCACACGCCCGGCGGCGCTGTCCCACGGCACGGGGACACGGGGACACGGGGAGCACGGCCGGGGGGGACACGGCCCGGGGGACACGGGGAACACGGCTAGGGGGGACACGGCCCGGGGGGACACGGCCCGGGGGGGACACGGGGGACACGGCCCGGGGGACACGGCGGGCGCGGCGCGGCTCGGCGCGGGGCCGCTCCCCCAGGACCGGGCGGAGCCGGAGGTGCCCCACCTGCGCAGAGCGGGGCTGCCCGGTGCCGGGGCCCGGGACGAGGAGGGCGCTGCCTCCCGCGGGGAGCTGATCCCCAGGGCCGGCGGCCCCTCCGGGTAAGCGGCGTCCGTCCCGGGGACGCCCCGTGGGGATGGCGGCCGCGGGCCCCGGCGGTGCCACCGCCCGAGCGGGGCTCGCGGGAAGCGGTGCCGGCACCGGGAGAGATCGCGACAGGGCTCCGTCGCACGGGGAGGACGGGCGGTTGGCGATGCTGGACAAGCGTCCCGCCGCTCGCCCCCGGAGCCGACACCCCGCGGAGGGCTGGGCTCTGGGGGTCCGGGCAGAGCCCGTGGGTGCCCCGGAATCATCCGCGCCTCGCCGCAACCTCCGCTGCGGAAGGAACCTGCCCGGTAACTTTGCCAAAGAAACCTGAGAAATGACAGATGAGTCGTTGCTGCTTCGCCTGAAACATCCCCTGTGGCGGTGTCCGTGTCTCACGGCGGCTCTGGAAAGGGACACAACGCGCGGGAGCCCCGTGCCCGAGCTGGGGAACCTGGGCGCAGCGTGGGTGACGCTGAACCGATGGGTCAGTCCTCTCCAGTCTCCTCTGTGGTAAACTTTATCAGGCAGGGATGCAACCGGAATGGCAAAAACTCTGCCAGATCCTGAGCACCGGCCTTCCTTGCCAGAAGGTACAAATTAAATATACAATTAAATAAAAAATGTATTGAAATTCTGGGTTACTTGCTGAGCTCCAGTGATCTGTGGCACACAGACAGATGCAATGTGGAGACATGGAACAGTGCTGGACTTCTCTACAAAGTCTTTTCTAGGGTTTTGTGCAGCTCCTGAGACAGCTGCATAAAGTTGCACTGTAGATATGGTGATTTTACGTGGATGCAGCCATCAGAGCTGTCGAAAGTGAGCTGATCCAGTACACCATCCTGGTGTGCCTTGATATATTCACAAACAGGGAAAAAAGAAAATAAAACGGGGAAGGAACTTTTGCGGCTGTTGTGTTTTTGGCACGGCATTGCAGCTTTCAGCCAACAGCGATTACATCAAAGCCAGGATATGGTGGAGGGAGCCGTGTCAGATTACACAGCTGGAAAGGGATCCCAAGCCAGATGGCATCCAGGTGAACAGTTTGGCCGTGCTCAGGAACGGGAAAGAGAATGAGAAGAGGCCGGTGAGGAATCGCCGCTGCGATGTGAAGGGACCTTGCCAATTGCTTTAGCGGAGGAGGTTCTGCCGTGTGAGAGTATCGCAGCTGCACACGAGCAGAGCAGTGTCCAGCCCACGCCCGGGCTGTGGCTGTGAATCCCACACCTTCTGCACAGAGAGCAGAGGGCAAAAGCTGGGAAAACAGGAACATAAAGTATCACAGCGTATATAAAGCACTTTCAAATGAGTTCCCAAGAGCCTCCTTTATGCAGTGAGGGATTATCACGGGAGCCGTTTCCAGAAGCAAGGGAGGCTGAGCTCCGAGTGAGGTGCAGTGGTACCTGAGAGCCGCGGCCGTGCGTGGGGGAGCACAGGCCAGACAGAACATCCCACGTCCCCACGGAGGAGCAAAGGGGACAGGACCAGCCCAGACGTGCAGCCTGGGCAGCTCCAGCAGTGACCCCTGGCAGGAATGACTGAAGCTGGATTCTGGGCTGCTACAGGAGCCAGTACAAACATGATGGGAGATGCAAGGGAGGGGTAGAGGGGACGTGAGCTGGTTTGCAAGGCAAATTGTGCAGGGCTGATACTTTGGTACTTGTTAAATTTGGATGAACAAGATCTGTACCTGTGCTATATGGGGAAAAAATAATTGGGCAAATATGTTTGAATATAAAAGTTTGCCCGTGGCAATGGGGAAATGAGCAGTGAGTAAAGCACTCGTGAAAGGTGAGGGCTGAGTTGCGTGTCCTGACGTGAATGTTAAACCCCGGTGGGTGCTGTAGAGCTGATGCTTTCATTCACACACTGAAAAGGATGACTCTCCGAGGGGATGGCACAGTATAATGGTGGGGAGATAGGAGTAAGTATCAAAGTGCCACTTTGCATCTGTTCAGTGAGCAGGGGCTGTGGCTGCCTCCAGCTGTGCCCTCACCAGCTCCAGCCTTCCCAGCTGACCCTGAACTGAGTCCCACGGGCTCAGGAGTCACATACAGGTCAGATATTTCTCTGCCTCCCCACACAGAGCTGGAAGGCTGGTGGGAGCTGATCAGTGTGTTACTGTAGGGAAAACACCACTGCTAGCAAAAGGCTGCCTCAAGTTTCGTGCTGCAGCTCCTTGTTTTCCAGTACTTAAAACCCAGACAGTGTAGTCTGAGTATTTCCAGTCTTGGTGCCTGCCTTGAATGTTAACATGGAGCAAGAGAGCTCAAGAATCAGGTTAGTTTTTACTGAGGAACCTTGCAACAATGAGGTAAAAATGGTCTGCAGGTTTGGCTTAGCTATGGAGCGTAAATATTTTTAAGCATCGCTAAGGATTGGTCCTATGGGCTCTTGAGATTTTCCCTCAGGACGAAACTCCCATCTCAGTGTCCCACACCTGCAGTGCCATTTGTATTTAAAGCCTTTTGCTGTGATTCTGGGCAGCTGCAAGGGATCAGTTTAACGCTGAAAATCCAGGTGACACGCAGTGGAGCTGTTCACAGCCCAGCACACAGGCGCTGCCTGTTTTGTCTCTGGAGGATGCAGAGACCAGCGGGGTCTGCTCACACTCCAGGCCATGAGGGAGGCAACAAGGGCAAATGTAACTTCTGACAGACATGGACTGTTTTCTATAACCATTACAAATGCCATTTCTTTTATTTAAAATTGTTTTTTAAAAAGCTGCGCTTGATCAGGTCTGTGACACAGATGAGAAGATCCTTTGTATTTCCTAGAGTGGATGTCCCTTACCCCAACAAGCACCAAGTCCAGTGGCAGTCCATGCACTGAAAACACTGCTTTAAAAAAAATAAACACAATATAGTTACTGAATTTGTTATTCAAAAACAATTTCCAGGTGCACCACAATGTTTCCCAGTGTGCCTGAAACTATTTGGATGTTTCTGCTCTGTGTTTACAGCCAGGGTGATTTACAGGAGGGACAATGTACACTTTGAGGGTGGTGAGGCACTAGAACAGGTTGTACAAAGAGGCCGTGGCTGCCCCGTCCCTGGACATGTTCAAGACCAGGTTGGGTGGAGCACCAAACAGCCTGGTCTGGTGGAGGTGTCCCTGCTCATGGCAGGGGAGCGGTCCCTCTGACCATTCTGTGACTTTTGCAGGGGGGAGGATGTGATTTACTTTATGCTGAGCGTACAGGAGTAAATCAGGGCAGAAAGGGCATCACAGGCTGGGGCCTTCAGTGAGACTCTGTTTCTTCCAGCTGCTCAAGAAATGAGATGCTGCTCTGCTGTTCTCGGCAGGGGCAGCCCAGTGGGTGCCCTGTGCAGCTGCTGCTGGGAGGTGAGGCCAGGGGAGCAGCACTCATCCCACTGCAAACAACGTCAGGACAGACAGGGAAAGGGCAAATGCTGATGACTGCACCTTCACTGCCCTGGGCAGCTGTGTCGGTGTTTGCCACCATCAGTGACAAAGTCCACGGGTAAAGGGAACCTAAAGAAAAGGACTGGTACACACGGGAATAAAACTGAGGACTCACACATCCCCTCCTGTAACAGGAGGCAGCTGCGCTGCTTCTGCAGCACCTCAGAAGTATCTCAGGAATATCTCAGGAGTATCTCAGGAGTATCTCAGGAGTCCAGTCTCCTGTACACTGAGCACTCTGTGAGAACCAGAATGGAATTCCCAGGAAGATGTTGCCTGGACAGCCTGTGAGCATCTGTATATTAATGTAAGAGCCAGAGCCAGACAGCCAGCCAGACACCCAGGGGCTCTCCTGGAGGCGTTGCTGGCATCAGCTCAAAGGGGTGGCTTCTTTTAGCAACACAGAGCTTGCTAAAGGGCCTGTGTCCAAAGTCTCTTGAGCAATAAGGAAAGTTCACTGATAATCATCTTCAGCTATGTCAGCTGTATTCACAGAATAACAGAATCATTGAGGCTGAAAAAGCCCTCCCAGCCCACTGAGTCCAGCCTGTGCCCAATCCTCACCTTGTCCCCAGCCCAGAGCACTGAGAGTCACCTCCAGGAATTCCTTGGACACCTCCAGGGATGGGCACTCCAAACCTCCCTGGGCAGCCCCTGCCGAGGCCTGAGCACCCTTTCAGTAAAGATCTGACGCACAACAGGGACAGTAATTCCCCTTCCCCAGTCCCCCCTTCTGAGTGTTTGGGGCTAACGCCAGCAGAGCCATGCTCTGCCTGGTCCCCTCGCACCTGGGGGTGCGTGGTGTTTGCACAGCAGCCATGGCACACATTCCTCCCTCTCCAGCCCAGGCAGCTGCAGAGAAATCGCAAAAGCCCGTTGCCGGTCAGGGATGGGGATGGTTTTACCTGTGCCACACGGTTCCTCGCTCACCAGCGGAGCTGCATCCCTGTCACCGGGGGCATTTCTCCCTGCCCAGCCCCGGCGGGCCGTGCTGCCGTCACCGGGCACAGGCGCCCCAAGGCACAGGGATGCTCCGGAGACCTCGCAAGCAGCCAGTGCTGAGGGAGGAGGGTGAGGTGAATAAGTGTTTTTTCATGCTTTAAATCCAGCCAAGCAGTCGCTGGATGAGCACCGGGAGGTGACGGGCACAGGGAGGTGACGGGCACAGCGGGTTGCCCACAGTGGGATGTGGAGCCAGTCTGTGGGTCACGGCCAGTGACGTGGCTGCTCTTGCATTTCCTGGAGCCTCTCCTAAGGGCTGCTGACTAAGCACGGCATTCAGGGGAGCCCGGCTGTGCCCGGGCACTGCTGTGCTTCCCACAGGGCTCTCAGCAGCTCCTGGCGGGTCCTTAACCTCTGGCTGCCTTTGCAGTGTTCTCACACACATTTCCAAACAAAACTTACCAGAATTCCTCTAACAGCAGGACGAAACCTACACGTGTTTAGGATGGTTCTTTCCGTGTTTGGCGTTGTAACACACGCATCGAAATGAAACTTACTGGAATTCCTCTAGAAGCAAAACGAAACCTACACGGGTTTAAGATGGTTCTTTCTGTGTTTGTCACTTACCAAATAAAGATTAACAGAGAGTTTTGAGCTTTTAAACTTCAGCCAAAAGAAGTATTATTGTAGAAGCCAAACAACAGCCCTACTCCCAAACTGTTTGCTGCTCCTGTTTTTAAACATTTTGCCGAATAAAAGATTTTTTTGTACATTCTTGCATCTCTTTGTGTTTCTCATATTTATTCTCTTCTCACAGTTCTTTCCCTTACAAGGATTTAGCCCCAGATGGATCCGTCTGGTCTGCTAAATGCTATCCACATATTTACTTTTTACAGCTCATAAAGAGTCACACCTTGCAAACACTCCTTGAGAAGTCCCAAAGCACTGTACAGACTTTGTTTTGGGGTGTTCATGGACAAAGGAGGCGCAGCTGCTGCTCGCAAGGCTGCTGCCCTTCCCAGGCCGTGTCAGGTAGGACGGTGCCTGGGAAATCCCACGTGCAGCTCCCAGCACTGCCCGAGCACGACGCCAGGGACAGCAGTGCTAGGGGAGCGTGGCCAGGAGCAGGGGGATGGCAGTGTCACCGCACGGGGCTTTGTGTCAGCACGGAGAGCGCTGGTGAACAGCCGGCCGTGCTCCCCTGGCGTCCCTGCCTTTGCTCAGGTGTCCCAGTCCGAACCTGCCCAGCCCCAGAAAGCTCCTGAGGCCACTGATGTTCAGGGCAAGGCAATGTGCTCCCAGCCCTTGTCCATCTGTCCTGGCCGCTGGCAGAACCACGGGCGCTGGGGTGGGCAGGGGCTCCGTGCTGCCAGTGCACCTCACGCCAGACGTGGCCTCGGCACACGCAGGAGAACCTTGGGCTTTCCCCTGTCCTGCTCTCCGAGGCAGGGTACGAATCTGGGGCTCTGCCTCCGGGATCTTTTGTTGATACAGAAGTGAAAAAGCACCTAAAAACCATTGCAATTGTAGGAAAAGAGTGAGGACACAAGCCAAGCCTTTACCTGGCCGTTCCCTGGCAGAGCAACAGGACAGCTCTGACCCTGATTTTCTGCTGAGAGCGTTCAAAACTTATTACAGTTGGATTTGGGCCTCTGCCAGCTGGGGATGAGCTGTCTCTGTTTGCTCTCGGCTAAAGTTTAGTCTCTGTTGAAAAAAAAGTTGTATGTATAGAAATGTGTGAAATTGAAATTTTTATAAATGTATGGAAGAGATTGGAGAAGGAGGATATCTGAACAGCAGCCTTTGGTCATTCTCCTGCGTAACAATCTCCCAGAGCCCAGAGCCCGGGGGACAAGGTGTGAACTGCGCCATGTCCTCCATCTCTTGAAAAGAGTGAAAAGAGAGTAAAAAGAAAAGTTGAGGACTTTCAGCTGATTCTGCCAGAAAGCAGACAAAGAGGGACTTTAGGGGATGTTAAGAAATGTCCAGTTCTCTTCCGTGGTATCAATCCCTCACTTTCATATAAAGCAGTAAGAAAAAACCATCAAGACCAGAGTGTCATGGGATTAGTGTGGAAAAAAGTCACAGGAGAAAGCAGAGCTTGTTGAGCATGAATACATTCACACAGCAACTAGCACAATATAATAAACTATTTTTTGAAAATCTGGATTTATTATATTGTCCATTTATACCTGGTAGAACAAACAGTTCCCTAAAAATAAAGAAAACCCCCGAAAACCATGAGGGGCCTGTGAGATGCATGGTGGCACACTAAGGGAATTAAGGATTTATGCTGAACAATTTCCTCATGAAAAAATTCAAAACCCTCTTCCCAGAAGAGGGTTAATTTTCATGATAAGAAGAATTAACCCTCCTTCGGCCATTTTAAATTACTGAATTGTTTTGGGGCATCTGTGGAGGACTCTCAAGCGTCTTGGTGCCCGGCTGTCAGCAAGGACTGGCACTTTGTGACCCCACTGTGTGCCAAAGGGGGGCACCCGGGGCGGGCACTGCTGGGGGACGGTGCCACGGGGGCACCTGGGGGCAGGGGCAATCCCACTGCGCTGAGAGGTCCTGCCGGTCCCATGGGAAGGGACAGGGGATGGCACCCTCGGGGACAGGGTATGGCACCCTTGGGGACAGGGGATGGCACCCTCGGGGACAGGGTATGGCGCCCTGCAGGGACAGGGGATGGCACCCTCGGGGACAGGGTATGGCACCCTGCAGGGACAGGGGATGGCACCCTCGGGGACAGGGGATGGCACCCTCAGGGACAGGGGATGGCGCCCTGCAGGGACAGGGGATGGCACCCTTGGGGACAGGGGATTGATTGCACCCTGCAGGGACAGGGGATGGCACCCTTGGGGACAGGGGATGGCACCCTGCAGGGACAGGGGATGGCACCCTCAGGGACAGGGGATGGCACCCTGCAGGGACAGGGGATGGCACCCTTGGGGACAGGGGATGGCACCCTGCAGGGACAGGGGATGGCACCCTCAGGGACAGGGGATGGCACCCTGCAGGGACAGGGGATGGCACCCTCGGGGACAGGGGATGGCACCCTCAGGGACAGGGGATGGCGCCCTGCAGGGACAGGGGATGGCACCCTTGGGGACAGGGGATGGCACCCTTGGGGACAGGGGATGGCACCCTGCAGGGACAGGGGATGGCACCTGAGCAGGGACAGGGGATTGATTGCACCCTCAGGGACAGGGGATGGCACCCTTGGGGACAGGGGATGGCACCCTGCAGGGACAGGGGATGGCACCTGAGCAGGGACAGGGGATGGCACCCTCGGGGACAGGGGATGGCACCCTCAGGGACAGGGGATGGCACCCTCGGGGACAGGGGATGGCACCCTTGGGGACAGGGGATGGCACCCTTGGGGACAGGGGATGGCATCCTTGGGGACAGGGGATGGCACCGTCAGGGACAGGGGATGGCACCCTGCAGGGACAGGGGATGGCACCCTTGGGGACAGGGGATGGCACCCTGCAGGGGCTGCTCGGGGCACCAGGACATGGGTTGGTGCTGCTGCTGGCAGCAGTGGTTGGTGAGGGATCTGTGCGACCGCCCCGGCCCCTTCCCAAGGCTTTCACAAGGTCATGACAAGGAAATTCACAGTCTCATAAGCAAACCATTCACACACGGAAGCAACTAATTATTATAATTTAAGCCGCTTGCCATTTCTCAGAATGTGGTTTCTTTCAGATAAGGACTGTGATGTAATTTGGGTGTCTGTCCGTGTGATCAGGCCAATCCTGCTGTCTCCATAGGGTTCCTAACCCAGCAAAGTGACTCCAGCTCTTTTTCTGCACCTAACTTTTCCTAGAAATTTGATTTTCCATAAAGCTGATAAGAAAATCTCAGGCTCTGTGGGTAAAGCCCTGGGGTGGGGCACTGAGGTGAAGGCACAGCAAACCGTGGGGTCTGCAAAGCCGCAGGAGGGAATCTGGGTCCTGGGATGTGCCTCCCCACAGCTCCCCACAGAACCAAGGGGCCCGGGCCTCTCACAACAGCGCTGGCAAAGCAGAGCTACTCCTCACAAAGGTGATCTTCTCCACCCCTCCAAGAATTGCCCACATACAAAATACATAAAAATATAAATATCTGATGGAGTTAAGAATGGGGAATACCATTGATTTGGTCTGTAGCCTGTAGGTTGCACAGCCATTGGCACTTGGCCCCTTTTTACCCTGCCCTGAGGCTGGGATGGAGAAGGCCTAGAGGAACAGAACTTTTTAAACTAAATTACACAAGGAGTAACAGTGCCAATATCATTGCTGCAGAAAGGCTATTACCTAATCACCTAACATTAAAGAAATAAATTAACATGGTGTCTGTTCTCCCAGGACCATAGATATTTTTGTGGGATATGGCATTATAATAAAAATTCCCCAGACTTCTACCTAATCTAGAAAACTCATTAAATAGATTCAATACACTGTGGAATTCTAAATAGAAATATTATTGTTAAATGTGTACCATATTTCTCTGTCTCCTTTGCCCAATCATTTTCATCTTGTGACATATTTTACGGTGTGAAGGAGATAGAAGGAAGACTCAGATGCAGGCTTTAAAGACCAACAACCTGCTTCATAAAATCATAGAATCACAGAATTGTTTGAGTTGGAAGGGGCCTTGAAGCTCATCTCATCCCAGCCTCCTGCCATCCCACACCTTGCACTGTGCCAGGCTGCTCCAAGCCCTGTCCAACCTGGCTTTTACTTTGTGGGAAGATGGGAGGAAACGGGCCATCATTTATAAATTATTTTATCATCACAGATGAGCTCAGCATCAACAGAAAATCAGGACTGAACCATAACTGGTGAGGTTTTGGATCCTCAGCCAAAGATGTGTTACAAAAGTCACAGATCTCACCTGAGCTACAGCAACACAACTGTCCTGAGCCCAGAGCCATCAGCCTGTGGGGAGTTTTACCTAAAGATGAGCTCCAGGGCATGTCTGACCAGGCTGCAGGAGCACGGCCCCTCCACTCCACCAGGGTCTTTGGGGAGCCTCTGTCAAACAGGATCTCCATGTTCCTTGCAGACCCTGCAGTGCACAGCAGCAGATGTGCAGGGAAGGTCGTGATCAGCAGCTCCGCTCATCTGGAAAACAGACGGTAACCTGCAAAGCTTGAACTTAAGAGCAGAAAGCAGAACTGTGAGGACCAGCTTGAGATTCTCACAGAAATTCCTACAGGATCCGAGGCTCACCATGAATCTCGGTGTTTTTGCAGGAGGTGCAGTTCTAAAGCTGAGCCTTGCTCCCTTGGGTACTGTCATATCCCCCACGGACGTTCAAATACTGCACACTGAGGAAAATGCCTCATAGCACGTGTGGTTCCTGCAGCAGGGAGCAGTCAATGCCCCCCGAGCTGCAGCACTGCACCACCAGGGAGCCAGTCCTGAAAGGGCTGTGCAGGGGCAGCCCTTGAAATGATGCTCTGGTTCCACTGGGGTTCAAATTACTGATGGAAACTTCCTTTTCAGCAGCTGAGCTTCAGGTGTTGTGGGGTTCAGCTCACCAGAGAGGTGTGTGTTGTGGGGTTCAGCTCACCAGAGGGGTGTGTGTGAGTGTTGTGGGATTCAGCTCACCAGAGGTGTGTGTGTGAGTGTTGTGGGGTTCAGCTCACCAGAGGTGTGTGTGTGTGTGTGTTGTGGGGTTCAGCTCACCAGAAGTGTGTGTGTGTGTTGTGGGGTTCAGCTCACCAGAGGTGTGTGTGTGTGTGTTGTGGGGTTCAGCTCACCAGAGGTGTGTATGTGAGTGTTGTGGGGTTCAGCTCACCAGGGGTGTGTGAGTGTTGTGGGGTTCAGCTCACCAGAGGGGTGTGTGTGAGTGTTGTGGGGTTCAGCTCACCAGAGGTGTGTGTGTGAGTGTTGTGGGGTTCAGCTCACCAGGGGGGTGTGTGTGTGTTGTGGGGTTCAGCTCACCAGGGGGGTGTGTGTGTGTTGTGGGGTTCAGCTCACCAGAGGTGTGTGTGTGTTGTGGGATTCAGCTCACCAGAGGGGTGTGTGTGTGTGTGTTGTGGGGTTCAGCTCACCAGGGGTGTGTGAGTGTTGTGGGGTTCAGCTCACCAGGGGTGTGTGTGTTGTGGGGTTCAGCTCACCAGAGGGGTGTGTGTGTGTGTGTGAGTGTTGTGGGGTTCAGCTCACCAGGGGTGTGTGTGTTGTGGGGTTCAGCTCACCAGAGGTGTGTGTGTGTGTGTGTGTTGTGGGGTTCAGCTCACCAGAGGGGTGTGTGAACAGGAATGTTTTCAGGGTAGCCTTTGAAGCATTGGGATCGCTGAAACACCGTAAGCGTAGGGAGTTCAGGGTATGGAGGGTTTTTGGGGTTGTACCGAGGCAGAGCTTTTCTGAAGGAAAATAGCATTGTCCTGCGAGGCAGAATCCTTGTTTTCCAGCAACATATGGAAGCAATATCCTCAACAAATGTGTTGGAATAAACTCCCCTGCTGCAGATAAACAACAGGGCACTGTACGGAGTGGCTGCACGGCTCTGTCGCTCTCTTGGACACCACTTGTGTTTAAAAATAAGCTGTTTGCGTTCTGTACCACTAGTGAAAGTAGAGAACATTCTTGTTTCAGAGGAAATGGCTTCCCATGCGGAGCGGGGATGGAGGCAGGGAGGGCGAGCAGCCAGAGGAGGAAGAGGGAGTCGAAGGCTGAAGCTCCTCCTTCCCAAGTGAGTAATGGAAAAACGATGTAAGAATTCCAGCATCTGAATAAATACGTGCCCTATGACCTTAATCCCCTAGGAACCAAAAACATCCAGAGTCAGATAAAAATAGTAAACGCTTTACATTGGTGAGGGAGAACAGCACAGCTCACAGCTAATTAGCTAAATCCTGTTAATAGTGGGGAGCTGGGCAGCCACGGGGAAGCAGGTCTTCCAGAGATGACTGGGCTGAGGGCACAGCCAAGGATGAAGGCAAGCATGAAGCCGAGGATGATGCTGAGGACACACACAGCTGTTGAACCACATGGAACCGTGAATGGCCACCACAGCCAGGGCACCGAGTGTGCCAGGTGCCTGGAGGGAACGCCCAGAGCGATTCCTGGTTGATGGCAGCCGCTGTTTGAGACCCAAACCCCCAGGTTACAGACCTTCCTTGTGCTGGGAACCACAGCTGGACAGCAAGGATCCTCTAAAAACCTTAAAAAGAAGAAGAGAATTACAGTGATCCTGACAAAAAATGCCAATGAATTGTTTGGCTTCAACGGTACCACTTTACTTAAAGTATGATAGCTTCAGAGTGAGCCAAAGATGAACTTTTATTCAGCCTCTGGTGGAAACAATGGATTGCTTTAACCGGCATTCACAGCTGTTTGCTCGTGTCCTGAATGCCGGTGTCATTAGTCAGTGTGGGGTTTTCCTTACAATTCCCTGTGTGCAAACATTAACACCAGGTGAGGGTTTTGTTCACCCTACACCTGCACACCTGTGCAAGGTTATCGTCTGTGCACAGCCAGGAGTCCCGCGCCAATTCAATTTTCTATTTCATACCTTCGATTTTTCCAGCCAAAGGAAATCTCACCAGAGGGCAGGAACCCCACCAGTGGGTCTCAGTGGCCGTCCCTGTTCACCTTCACCAGACAGAGCCCCGGAGCTGGCCCGAGCGCGGGACGTTTGCTTCCCAGTCCCCGGGATTGCTTAGGGCGCTGCTCGCAGCCGCCCCTGGCCCCGGCCGTGCCCCAGCAGCCCTGCTGCCTGCTCCCCGGGCACCTGGTGCCCCAGGGCTGCTCCTCTGTCCCGCTGCCCCGACTCCTCCTGCCTCCGGCCCTGCCGTGTCCCTGCCGTGCGCGAAGCCTCCGGACCTGGGGCAGGGCAGCGCCAGCGCCGGGAGCAGCGTCTCCCTTTGCCGTGTGCTTTTGGGCTCCCCCAGAGCCGAGCCGAAGCCAGCCCCAGCGCCAGAGCCAGGTGTTTGTGTCTCAGCAAGGCAGCCGAGAGCGGAGAGCGGAGAGCTGCCGTCCTGTGCCAGCCTCTGCCGGGTACACAGCCCACGTCGGGTACAGCGCTTCCAGCTGGGACTTTCCATGTGGTTATACTGACAGGGAGCAGGGGAATGTGCCCAAACAAAAGCATCTCATACTGAGTGCCAGCTCCTCTGAAGAGTTGCCTTTTCGCCCTCTGTGTCTCCCACTCTGAGCAGGTTTCAGGAGAGCCCTTCCCCAGCAGCAGGCATGGTCCCTGGGTATCAGACAAGTCCTGAAGCAAGTCCTGTGCCCCATCTCCCAAATCAGCCTCAGGAGCCCTGCAGCGAATGCCGAGCACAGCAATCTGGTTGGGGGGACTGCAGCCGCGGCTCCTTGCCAACAGGACCTTCCACCTCAGCCTTGTAAATGGCTTTCAGAAGTTTGTTCATCTCCTGAAGTAGGAACGGAGCTCTTTATTTGCTCACAGAACGCCCACGGCTGAGCCAGGGCAGCAGGGCAGCTCCCTCCAGCTCTGAGGGCTCCAGGGTGGAGGGACTGCCCAGAGAGGAAGAGGCAGACGCAGGGATGCAGGCATCACTCTTTCCTTTCTTCTGCTCTAAAACATGAAAGCAGGAAACGAGGAACAAGAACTGGAGTAACTCCAAGGCAAGACACAGGTTATTTTCAGTGAATACTTCCTTATTCCTCCCTGCTCTCCAGAAGCCACCTCACCAAGAGTTTATTTGCAGAGCTGTATTTCAATTTCTTTATGAACCTGCATCGTTTAGTGTCCCTCTCATAGCCAAAATTGCAAACAATTTTAAAAGAAACCGTTTAATTTTTCTTTTTCAGTAGCCGTCAGGAGACAGATAACCAGATGAAAAATATTCTCATGAACTTGTTTCTACTTTTGCAAGAAGTCTAGTAGAGAAAAGTGAATCTGAGGATAATATCAAATGTTTCTCTTCACGTGAAAATTCTGCAAGACATCATATTTGTAGGCTACCTGGTGAGCTGGCATCAGTCTTCAACAGGGACTAATTGTACTTCCCATGTGGAGAAGTACAGCAATGGAAAAGGCCTGGATGTGGTTTAAGTGCAAAGTGCCTTTTTCTAAATTCAACCTTTAATAGAAAGATTGTTACAAGAACACAATTCCCTTAATTGTAAATACAGACAGTTATTTAGGAATAACCTTTTCTCCAGGCTGACCCAGCTGGCTCCTGTGGGTTTGCTCAGCAGCACTGAGCTCCAGCCTGGCACGGCCAATGTGATTTCACCTCCCTTTCCAGGCAGTGGATGGACCCAGGACCTGCAGAGAATGGGAATCTTGGCCCCATCAGGAGAGTTTGGCTTTGGGAAGCTCAGCACTCGCAACACTTTGGGAGCTTTTCTCGTCTTGGGGACTGAGGGTGGACAAGGGCTGGGCATCTGCTGCCCTTCCTTCCACCTGTGTAGAAGCCTTTTTGGCCTTATTTCAATTAGCTTGGTTTTGTTCCTTCAGGAGCTGCTTGAAACCAAGGAAGAGGTGTGAGCCGGAGACCACCCACTGGCTCACCCTCATCTGAGCCTTTAAAAGACAGTAATAGTCCCATTAAAGGGAATAGATTTGTATCAGGACAGAAACACTGTGAGCAGCAAGAGACTTGGCTGCTTTGGGTATAGATTCATGAAAGTCATTTCAGGGCTCTCTGGGAGCATAATTAAAAACATGAAGTCCTGGGATGTCTTCCTTCCTTTTTAATCCAAAACTACTTTTAAGAGCTGCTGGCAGCTTGAAAAATGGTTATTAAAAGAGAAACAACTCCATTAGCCTGCAGTGTTTCTCTGCAGATTGTAAGGTTTGGAAAAAGATCTACTTATTCAATTGGGAACAGGACACAGGCTGATTCCGGAACAAAAAGAGATGTCAGAAACGTGGAAGGAAAGTTGTCCTTTAATCTCCCACACGGTGATTTAATTCAAGGTGACAGATACCTTTGCTTTTTAGAGCAGCACCACCTGCAGAACCTCTAGATGAAGGGGGGCTTTAAAAGTTTCCACAATCCCAAAAAGGGTACATGGGAGAGCCTGGCAAAAGCTTGTTCCCGTTACATTATCTGGGGACAACAAATCAAGCATAGAGATGAAATGTTAATTCTTCCAAGATGTTGTTTCCAGAGGCTTCTCTGCCACATTAATAATATTTGCCTTCCAGCAGAGCAATAGGTAAGGACAAAGCAGTTACTGGCTATGTGTTAAGTAGCTGGAGGGTGCTCAGACAGCACTGGAAGATAGAAAAAGGGAGCCAAGATTGGTGGTTTTCCATGGCTGAAAGACAGCTTTCCCTTACCCTTCTGTAGAGCTCTCACAGTGATACATAAGTGGGCCTGACCTCCTTTTGGTGCTTACTCCAAGAGTAACACATATCTTTCCTGCTTTCTGTCTTGAAAAGGTTATGTTGATGTTTTAGAGACAATCACAGAATCCCAGAACTGTTTAGGTTGGAAGGGACCATAAATCCCACCCAGTGCCACCCTGCCATGGCAGGGACACCTCCCACTGTCCCAGGCTGCTCCAGCCCCAGTGTCCAACCTGGCCTTGGGCACTGCCAGGGATCCAGGGGCAGCCACAGCTGCTCTGGGCACCCTGTGCCAGGGCCTCAACACCCTCCCAGGGAAGCTGCAAATTGGAGAGGTCTGGGGAGGAGTGGGCAGAGCAGAGTGGAATGCTCAGCAGGTTTTGCATGACAGTGACTCAAGTAGGTGAACAAAGGCTTTAAAAATCAGTTTAATATTTTCCCAGTGTTTGACAAAGCACAGCGTGTCACAGAGATGTGCAATGGCATCAGGAGCAGAGCTGAGAGGCTTTGCAGCCTCTCCCTGGGATGCAGAGGAAATGTCAAGCTGTCCTTAGCCTGGATATGAAAAGGTTACACTGAATTAGGAAATCAGCACCGACTGAACAACTTTCTCCCCCTTAAGTCTGACAAAATGTCAAGAAGCTGTCCTGCCTGCAGCACAGGATGGGGGCTCAGGGCAGTCTGGGACCACGGGAGAGCTGGAAGCGCCGGGGGACAGGGGTCTGCCAGGACACAAGGGTGGGCCACGGACCCTTGGTGCCTGGCAGCCTCTGGCTGCAGCAGAGCCAAGAGCTGAGCAGGGGCACCCTGGTGCCTGAGCTGGAGCTGCCTGCCCCCCCTGAGGAGCGAGGAGTGGGTGCAAACCCCAGGCCTTGGTGTCTGTCTGCAGCTGATAAATTGGGCAGCACGACTGTAGGAAACAGCTTGTCAGAGACAAAAGCCAGAGGAAAAAGTGACTCATGGCTTGGCCCTGAGGAAGTGCCATCCTCGGCCAGTCACAGCGTGCCAACACGAGCTCCTTTGCCTACCTGGGATGCACCACCAGGAAGCTGGGAGAGCTCTTCTTCTCCAGGCAGGATGTGACTGTGTTAAACGTGGGCACTCTGGAGCATCTCCCAGCCTCAGTCACGTTACGGACTGTCACTGTTGGCTGTGCCCGTGGTGAGTCCAGCTGGGCTCACCCTGTCATTCCAGGCATTATCCCAGCCTCTGTCACCTGGACAGGGTGACACAGTGTTGTCACCAGACACACAACACGCTCTGCGTGAGCCCCACACCATATTACTGGGTGAACTCTAACCAAATACTTTTTCCAGGATGTGCTAGAACTCCACAAACTGGTTGATGCCAGGAAGCAGCCACTGGATAAACTGTCCCAAAGGTGGAGTGTGAAGTGGACCCCACTGCAAGCAGCCCCGTGTCCCTGGGGCAGCAGCAGCAGCAGCAGCAGGGTCTGCACAGGGTCCCAAACTGCTCCCAGGCTGGTTATGTCACAGTGTCCCCGCTCTTCAACGCGGACATTCTGCAGTGCCAAACACTTGTAACTTCACAGAAAAGATATTCTTAGTGTAACTATATTTTTTTTTTTTTTACTTTTTCTATAATTGAGGTGAATTAAGTGTAATTGGAAGCATCTGCTCCGATTTTGGCGCCTGATATAGCGTGGTATTCTGCGTCTCCTGGAAGACACTCTCCTTCAACCCCCACTAGATCCAGCTAAAAATAGTTAATCTAAATCACATTCTCTTGGGCAGAAGCGCTCTTCAGCTCTCAGGATTTGCCCCTCTGTGGCACCAGACTTCTTGTCCTGGCAGGAGTGGGGAGAAGGCACCCGGGTCCTGGAGGGTGCAGGGGAGAGGCCCCATTTTGTCGGCAGTGTCTCACCTGGGGGAGGTGGATTCACAAAGCTGCGACACCAGGGAAAGGCTCATGGCCCTGGCACAGGGCAGGGGGTGACCCCGAGGGACCCCAGCTCCTCCAGTGACACAGACTGCAGTGGCTGCAGCCAGGGCAGTGATGGGCTCGGGCCTGAGGCTGCTTCTCCTCCTGTGTCACAAAGGCCAGCTGGGTCTGGGTTGGTCTTGCGGCCGTTGGTACTGTGAGAAGGAAGCAGCCCTGCCTCCGTGAGCATCAGCACAGGGCGGTGCTCCCTCTGCCATGGACCGGGGAGTTCCTCTGGCCCGGGGCAACCACAGTCGTGTTCCTCACAAGGATAACAGCCTCGTCAAAAACTAACCTAGGGTTAGCTTTTCTCCTCATTCTTGAGCTTAGCATAGGCTGAACAAGCCTAGAAAGTTTCTGGAAAGAAAACAGAGGAAACTTGTACAGAAGGGTTTGCATAGATGTCTTGGCACAGCTGCAGAAAGCCGTGGGAGCGTTTTTCTGTAGGCAGCCGAGTTTGCTATGAGGTCAGTGCGTTCTCCAGAGAGCAGTGTTTTGGTGGGAGAGCTCTCTTTGTGCCACTTCACCCAGAAATCCTCCCCTGCCTGCAGGATCCCCGAGCTGCGCTGGAGCCGTGACCGGCACACGCAGGGAGGATGTGTCTGGCCGATGCATCCTGCCCGCTCTGATACCCAAAGACAGCCCGTAGGAAACACTGCCCGGCTCCCTGGAGGCGCAGGGAGGAGAGGAGGCAAGGAGGGAGGCTGGGGGGATACGTCCTGGCTCCTACACCCATGACCTGGCATAAAGGAGCTGCAGCCCCGTGATCCCACCTGGGCCCCAGGTGCCCTCAGCCCCTGAGATCCCACAGGTCCTCAGGTGCCCCACCCACGCCCCTGACTTCTTCAGGCTTAGCAGAGTGAGAAGGACAAAATGCTGAAGCGCTCATTCCCACTAGGAAATAAAAGATATCCTTAATATCTGGGCTGGTCTTTTAGGTTTTCAGACACTGCCATTTCATGACTTGGGTATTCGTGCTTTAACTGCTTCACACTCTGGAGCACTTTCTGAAAGGAATTCATTTGGGAATCCTCTTTCTCACAAGTAGGGTCTGCTGGCATGAGCATGGCCTCGAGGAGACCAAGGAACCTGAGCAAACACCCTGGCTTTCTTCACAGCTTCACTGCTTTTAGTTTCCAGGGTTAAATGAATTTTCTGAATCTCCAGTTATTGGTCTCATGAAACTGCAACATACTTACTGTGTTATTCATCTCATTCTCCATGTACTCTCAATCCTGACTCAGTCACAGTTCCTGCATGGGAATATGAACTCAATCAAAAATCATGCTCTGAGATTGTAAACCTTCCCAGGAAAGGATTAAGCCTTGCTTACGAGCAAAATTATTTGTAATATTAACAGGTGTTCATTCTGTCATGATACATTTTAGACAAAATAGAGCTCAATGAATCAATTTCTGTAATACAGTGCAACACTCAGTTTTATATACCGAGAACAAGGGGATTGACTGGGAACTGGAAACCAATCTGAAGTGTGCACTTCTGTGTAAATTCATGCACTAAGTATAGGCACAGAACTTGGTATATGGAAACGTTGCTGTGACCTTTCCTGCAAGGAGCACAGGGCTGTGGGGGGCACAGGGCTGTGGGGAGCTGCCCTGTGCTCCCCAGGTGCCCTGTGCTCCCCATAGCCCTGTGCTCCCCACAGACCTGTGCTCCCCAGTTTCCCTGTGCTCCCCAGGGTCCCTGTGTTCCCCAGATTCCCTGTGCTCCCCACAGCCCTGTGCTCCCCAGGTTCCCTGTGCTCCCCAGGGTCCTTGTGCTCCCCAGGTTTCCCTGTGCTCCCCAGGTTCCCTGTGCTCCCCAGGGTCCCTGTGCTCCCCAGATTCCCTGTGCTCCCCACAGCCCTGTGCTCCCCAGTTTCCCTGTGCTCCCCACAACCCAGTGCTCCCCAGGTTCCCTGTGCTCCCCAGGGTCCCTGTGCTCCCCAGGGTCCCTGTGCTCCCCACAGCGGTGTGCTCCCCACAGCCCTGGCCCCTGACACCCGCTGACCGCAGCCCCAGGCACTCAGCCCCGAGGTGCCTGCCAGGCATTCCAGGCTGTTCCCATCCCGTTTGCGCTGGGACTTTGGTTCTGTTGGGGCTGCAGCAGAAATGGAGCTCCAGGGACCCGTTCCCACCTTGCAGGCTTCCTGGCCACCCTCCCCCTCCCGTGCCAAACTCCCTTCCCTCTGCTCTCCCCCAGAGGCTGCCCCAGTTGCCAGGTTCAGGTGTGGGCAAAGCAGCTGGACACAGCTGCACACCACCGTGGGCACACGCCCCTGTGACCTCCCGTATGCAGGCTCCGCTTCCCAGCCCCGGTGGCAGCTCCAGAGGGGCAGAGAGGTGCAGGGGGTGACCTTCCCTCCTCCTCAGCCCCGGGACAAGGACTGAGCCCTCTGGGACATGCCGGGCTGTGCCACCAGCCTTTGGTGTGCCCTGGAGGAGCTGGGAGCGCTCTCGTGCCCTCAGCAGCGATGTGCCTGGGGCAGGAGCCAGCAGCGTGCTCGGGGTATGAACCACGTGAAGCTGCCTTCACCCCAAATGTACAAACACGGCTCAGGGAGAGGCAGTTTCACAGAAAGATTTCCCGTGATCCTGGCTCTGCCTGGCTTTGCCCATGGTCACCGGACCCACCAACAGCTCCAGAGCTGCAAGGGGGAGAAGTCTGATGATGTTCCTGCCCCTCAACCCCCCCTGAACTTGCTGTGGACGTCAGCAAGTGTTCCTGCCCACACAGACAGGGTTCCCTCTCAACTCACATCCATCTTGTGTTCATGAGGGCTATAAATACATCTTGTATTCTATACAAATCAGGCATGCACTGAAAATATTTATACATTGCATCCACTCACACAGTCCTCTGGATTCCAGCCCTGACAACAGCAAAAGCTGTCATTATTCCATAGTGTGGAGGGGAGAAAATTCTAGTGTGGAAGCAGTTTATCTTTTAGGGAGTTTGAGGAAATTTCAGTTGTGCACAGACTGCAGCTCTGGCAGCTGAGCTGGGCCCTTTAAGGAAACGTCCTCCAAAAGAAGGCAAGGTTTATTGGGTTTTGTGCTGTTGCACTTTTAGACCGTTCAAAATTCTCCCAGGAATCCTTTTAATATTCCTATAAAATTGAAATATGAGTTATGCAATTATAATTAGAGCACCATACTCCTGATAACATTCACTTCAAGTCTTTAGGCTGTTTACTTCCTAACTTGTACCTAGAAGAAATCTTAAAACCCCAAAATGAACAGCCCCCCTCTCCCCTGTCACAGCACAGACAAAAGCAAACAGCCAATTGCTCTAAATGTATTAAATTAGTTCTCATGAGAACTGTTTCCATAGAGCTGCTGCTGCTGTAGCCACAGCTGGGCAGGAGGGCTCAGCACGGCCCTTTCCAACCTTTAAGAGTCAGTGGCACCCTTGAGGCAAGAGGAGCTGAGAGCCATAAGGACAAGTGACATTGTCTTTTCTTGCTTTCAAAGCAGGACACGTGAAATTCGGTGAGGGCTGGATGCATCAAGTCCCCTTATACGTCAGCTGCCTTCCCCAGGTAAGTCACAAATGTCGTATAGCTTAAAAACCTACCCCCATCCCCAGGCTGGCAAAGACCTGGGGCGTGTTGGGTCTCTTCTCCCAAGGAACAAGCTGAACAAGAGGGAAATCCCTGGAGTTGCACCAGGCGAGGTTTAGGTTAGATATCAGGGAAAAATTCTGTTTGGAAAGGAATTTACAAGCACGAGCTGTCCAGGGAAGCAGAAGAGTCACCATTCCTGGGGGGATTTAAAAGCATGTGGATGTGGCACCTGAGGACATGGTTTAGTGGTGGCACTGGCAGTGCTGGTTGGAACAGCTGGACTCAATGATCTCAGAGAGTTTTTTCAGATTAAATGACCTCACTGCATCTCAATGACCCTTCTGGGGCACATGACCCCCTCATGTAGGGGCTGGTGGCTCCTTGAGAGAGGGGTTTGTGGTACTGAGTCTTGATGTGTCTCAGGTAGCTCAGTGAGAGACAACAGATTAACGCTGAGGCAGTTTGTTCTCTTCCAGTCCAGTTTCATTTTGAAAGCGTAAATTACACAGTTTAAGCCCTTTATGCTGTGGTTTGACAGCTGTTAGAGCCCAATAAAAGCATTACCAAGTAATTTCCCACTTGCTTCCCTTTGATTTTAGCACTCTTGGGCCTAGTGCTGCCACCTTTAATTATTAGGCAGCAATATCTGTGGTGTAACCCACACAATTTAAATTCCACACACTGCTGGGAAGCACAGATTTTATTTTATTCGAGAGGAGTTCACGTATGTGAACAGCAGAGAGATGATGGCACTGAATACGATGAGCCCTTTGGACACCACCTCAGAATTTTGGAATCTGCCACATCCAGGGTACTTCTGGCACAGCTGTGCTGTGCCGGGCCGGCACCCTCCAGGGCAGGGAAGGGCTGGCTGAGGCTCTGCTCTGCCCCTCCCTGCTCTGCCCATTCCATCCCTGCTCTGCCCGTCCCTGCTCTGCCCATTCCATCCCTGCTCTGCCCATCCCTGCTCTGCTCTGCCCATCCCTGCTCTGCCCGTCCCTGCTCTGCCCATTCCATCCCTGCTCTGCCCATCCCTGCTCTGCTCTGCCCATCCCTGCTCTGCCCGTCCCTGCTTGCTCTGCCCGCCCGGCCCACACTGCACACCCGCTGTCCCCAAACTGTGTCCCGCTGTCCCCAGCCGTGTCCCCGCTGTGTCCCCTCTGTCCCCCCGGGGCCGCCGTGAGCCGCTGTGCCCGCTGTCCCCGGCGGCAGACAGCGCTGCCAGGGCGACCCCGGGCTGCGGGCAGGGGACGTGAGACTGGCCGGGGAGAGGCTGTCCGTGCCGGGAAGGCAGCGGGGTGGCTGGTCGAGGAGAAGCTGTCCGTGCCGGGAAGGCAGCGGGTTGGCTGGTCAAAGAATGCCCGTGTCCTTGCGGCCGGGCTGAGGCTGGCCGGGCAGAGCAGCCCCTGGCCGGGGCAGCCCCATGACCGCATCCCTCCCAAAGCACCGCATCCTCCAGGCTCGCCCCGGAGCTCAGAGCTACCGCAAAACGGAGCCTCTTTCCTTCCCCTCCTTCCCCTCCTTCCCCTCCTTCCTTCCCCTCCTTCCTTCCACTCCTTCCCCTCCTTCCTTCCACTCCTTCCCGTCCTTCCCCTCCCCTTGTGCCTGCCGGGCCGGACCAGGTGTGCCCTGCCCCTGAGAACAAGAGCTGTCTGTCCCTTGCCCAAAGCTCCCTTGGTGGCCCAAACTCTTCCAACTCCTCCACTGTCCAGCCTCAGAGCACCCTGGTTAACAGTCCAATCGTGATTTTAAAGTCAAAAGGTTTTATCACCCTAATTACATCGAGGTTTTAAAAAGTTTATCCCAAATACTTCTGTCCTCACTTCACACATCCTCAGAAGTCTCAAACACATCTTTGCCAATAGCAACAATATTGAATAAAACAGCCCCTCAAATGTAAACAGAGCTGAATGCAAGGGGGCAAAATAACCAGCAGAGCTCCAAAGTCCCCTGCCTGTAGCCAAACTGGGACTGAGCTGTACCAGAGCCCCCATCCCAGTCCCCGGCTCCTGCCCTTCTCCAGCCAGCCAGAACAGAAGATAAATGTGTTCTTAACCTTTGCAAAGAAGTGGGAGCTCTGGGGCTGGTATTTGCACTTCAAAGCTGGAACCGATGCCATCCTCAGAGGACAGAATAGAGGAGCAGCTTTATTTGCTTATTATTTTGTTTATTTGGCACATAAATACTTTGTAAATCATGCAATATGAAATGATTGTTAGCATTCTGTGAGCTTGCGCAAAGCTGAGGAATATTATTCTCAGTGATGTTATTAAACCTCAGACAGCATGTGTCACCCAAAGCTAACAAAGTCCTGCTCCAAATACTCCTGAAGAGCGAGGCAGATTTCAGCTGGCTGCAGAGCGCATGTGGAGCCCCAGGTGAGGTCACAGGACATGCCAAGGGTCCCGTCACCATCACACTGAGACCCAGGAAGGGTCACAGGGAGTGCCCACAGCCCCCCGGTGCTGTGATGGCTGAGGAACCTGGCTTGTGTTCTTGGGACACAGCTCAGGCATGGGATTTCACCCCAAGCTGAGCTGCTGCTCCCAAAGGTGCTGAAGCACCCTCCCAGGCACTCCTAAACGGAGAAATCCCAGACAGGGCCTTCTCAGAGGATGGCTGTGCCTGTGGGGCCAAAGGGATGGAGGAGCTTCATCAGCCACCCCTGCCTGGAAAAGAGCCACCCTGCCTCTCTCCCCGGGGCCGACAGGCTGCCTTTCAGTGCAGAACCAGTTTCCTGAAGAACCCAAAAAAGGAGACTGACAATTGACATTAAAATCTAACGAAGCTAGAAAAGCAAGGGGACAGACAGTTTAACAAGGAGCCATTTCTGGTGGTTACTAGATAAGATTTAAAAAAATTGTTTCATCCTGACTTGACCTAAATGGAGTGGAAAATTACCATGACTACATTTATCTGAAATCATAAAGTGTGTTCTGATTAGAGCATGATAAAAAGGATGGTATAAATTGATCCAAAGATAAAGAAAGGGCAGGGGAAATGAGATTAAGAAAAGAAGCAGACGCTAAAAAGGCAGGATAATACGGCAAGTCTCTGAAGCTCTATTAAAAATAGCTGTAGGAACTGGAACATAAATAGTTTGGTGCTTCACTTTCTGCGCGTGTGGCTGCAGCCCAGCTGCTGAGCTGGGGAGCCCAAGTTATCACCTCGTTAATCCCAATTCAGCAGACTGGGAAATGGGAAGAAGGTCTGAACCAGGACTGAGCCTGGGCTGGAGAGCACTGTCTGTCTGTCTGTCTGTCTGCTGGAGTGGTGTCCATCTGTCTGGAGTGGTGTCCATCTGTCCATTCAGAGTGGTGTCCTTCTGTCTGGAGCAGTGTCTGTCTGTCCATTCAGAGTGGTGTCCGTCTATCTGGAGCAGTGTCCGTCTGTCCATTCAGAGCGGTGTCCGTCTATCTGGAGCAGTGTCCATCTGTCCATTCAGAGTGGTGTCCATCTGTCTGGAGCGGTGTCCATCTGTCCATTCAGAGTGGTGTCCATCTGTCTTGAGCGGTGTCCATCTGTCCATTCAGAGTGGTGTCCTTCTGTCTGGAGCAGTGTCTGTCTGTCCATTCAGAGTGGTGTCCGTCTATCTGGAGCGGTGTCCATCTGTCCATTCAGAGTGGTGTCCTTCTGTCTGGAGCAGTGTCCATCTGTCCATTCAGAGTGGTGTCCACTGTGCCAGTGCCTGGGGTCCCTCCTGGCTGTGCTCATCCCTCCTGCCTCCTCTGCTCTGCGAAACCTGCAGCTGCTTAATATGTTTCAGTCCCTATCAAATTACATGGAAATTGGTCAAAAGAGTAGAAAACTAGTGCAGTGGGTCTGGAAAACAAACCAAGCCAAAGGGAGCCTTTGGCTGAACTTCACTTCCTAGAGAGACAGCAGTTGCCTCTGGCAGAAACCTTCATGGTCATGGAAGCAAATTTATCCCTGATAAAAGCTGTGTTTCAATTTCCTAGAGACAAGTTAAAAAATGTGAAAAAAACCAAATATTGTTTTTCCTCCCTGTGTGGCTGCATAACTGTCTGCGTGGGGCTTGGTGTGTCCCCACTTGGTGTGCCCCTACTTGGTGTGTCTCATTTGGTGTGTCTCATTTGGTGTGTCCCCACTCGGTGTGTCCCCACTTGGTGTGTCTCATTTGGTGTGTCCCCACTTGGTGTGTCTCATTTGGTGTGTCCCCACTTGGTGTGTCCCCACTTGGTGTGTCCCCACTTGGTGTGTCTCATTTGGTGTGTCCCCACTTGGTGTGTCTCATTTGGTGTGTCCCCACTTGGTGTGTCCCCACTTGGTGTGTCTCATTTGGTGTGTCCCCACTTGGTGTGTCCCCACTTGGTGTGCCTCATTTGGTGTGTCCCCACTCGGTGTGTCCCCACTTGGTGTGCCTCATTTGGTGTGTCCCCACTTGGTGTGTCCCCCACCACTGCCACGACACCCAGCAGGGAGGAGACCAGCAGGCACAAGGCCACCGGAGGCTGGCGAGAACACGAGCGGAGCCTGTGCTAGAGGGGCTGTGTGGGCTGGTTGGGCAGGGGCAGAGCCTGGCCCTCACCTGGCTGCAGTGACCCCTGACAGCCCTGGGCTCTGCCCCCTCATCAGCACCCGGGGTCCCGCCGTGAGCACCAGCACCAGCTGAGACAGCAGCGTGCTCCAGGGACCCACTGCTCCTCTGCTCTGAGGTGCCCACCCTGGTGAGGGACAAAGCCCTGAGACTGGCAGTGAGCTGTTCTGAGATAATCTCTGTCCCAAAGCCCATCACTGACAGTCCAGAAATAATGCTGCTGCTGCTCGGTACCGGGGGATTAGGAATGGTGGAAGGGCTGACACCACCTTCCTTTTTAGCTGTTTTTTCTCTTCCGCTTAATGACCGGAACGTCCATCCTCCCTCTCTGCAGAACAGGAAAGTTTATTTATCTAATATTTACCAATGTTTACCTAATCTGTGTATTTACAGACCTATGAGTCTGATTTCAATCATTTTTTTCTGAGTGCAGCACTGAAATGCCCAGCATCCTGTGCCCATGCGACCCCCCAGCAAAGAACTCCCTCCTGGACCTTCCCTGGGTAGCCAAGGTATCCATGTCTGTTCTTGCCATCCTTGCCAGTGACACAGGTCCATGGCAACATTACAGTTCTCTCACTGCTGAGCTTTCTGCATTGTCATTAATCAGTCACAGATCACTTAACATCCCTAGATTTGTTTTAATTAATGTCCAGCTACTCAGCTGTTCCTAAGGGTGTCTGTGCTCTCCCCTCTCCAGCTGTGAATATTCCATCCTTGAAAACAGACAGACACAGCTGATGGGGAGGGATGGTGAGGGGGCCAGTGCAAAAGCTGAGACCACAGCCCTGCGCAGTCATCACCTTCTTCCTGCCTTGTTCTCCTCTGAGATCCCCAACAGAAGGGTTTGGAAATGATGTTTTGGGTGATGTCCCTGGGGACTATCGGCCCTCTGCTTCCAAAGCTTGGTGGGATTCTCTTTTTCTGCTGGATTTAGAGGGTAGAGGATGAGGGCTTACTTCCGCCTTACGCAGGTGCCAACTAAACAAACAAGGCAGGTATTTTGTGTTGCTGTGGGAGCAAATTTGTCTTTGCTGATCAGCAGCAGAAAGAAACCTGGGAAGATGGCAATAAAGCTGTCTGGGTCCTAAATTCAGTGTGATGAAAAAGAGCTCTGTGCCATGCCTGGGAAGGGATCCCAGGCAGGCAGAGGGTGCCCAGCTCCCCGCAGCTCGGCAAAGGAATCAGCCCTTGCTGGGGAAACTCACTCTCTTGGGAACTAGTGCATCCAAGACCAATAGAGACGGCAAAAACAACATCCAGCTATTCTCTGGTCTCATCTGTGCTGAAGTCTATTTTCATTCATGTGAGTCTGCCATTGCTGCCATGGTGACCAACTTAGAAATTAATTATATAAAGACATTAACAACATATTTAAATAGGAACATTCAACCCACAGTTCTGGCAAAAAGATCCACGTACTCCTAGATTGTGGCCCTCCCACCTTCCCCTGAGTCCTTAGATATGCCACTTCTTTCCCGCACTTACCTCTATGCTGATGTTAACAAATATAACTAGTCTTTTGAATTTTTTTTTAATTACAACTTTTATAAACCAGATATTCTTTCAACAATTCTGTTCTGTCCAAAGCCTGTGTTGCTGTGAGCACCAAGGCTGTCCTCATGTAGTACGTGAGGTGTGGGGTTTGAAATTCTGGCTTCAGACAAAGGAAACCCCAGAGAGGTGCCCGGCAGAGCTCGGGATCGCTGTTACACACACTGGGCTTCTGCTTTTGTTTCTTTGGGTTTTCCACAGAGATGGGTCAAAAAATGTACACCAGCACCAAAAGCTCGTCCACGGCTGTGGCAGAGAAGAGAACCTTACAGAGACTGCCTCGCTCCTCAGCCCCTTTCCCAGAGGCAGGCAGCAGTTCAGCCTTGCTTGTTCTCCTCTTGTGACTGCTCTCCAAGCAATGAGGCTTTTCACCTCCACACCCACTGTGGCCCAGCTCTGCCGCTTTCTCTCATCTCCCCTTCCCAGGCAGCTTTCATCTGTGTCTAATGGCACCTTCTGTGCCCTCCTGTCACACACAGCCTTTGATGCTGGTACTGTCATGGAGATTACTTTTGTGCTCTTTTCTGCAGCTCCTTTACCATTGACTCATGTTGTTTCTTTTTCCTGTGTGTTTTTTTAATGCATGAACATATATCTACCCTTACCACATTCCCTTCTGTTCAGCTTTGTGTTCTCTCAGGAGGTGGGGACGAGCAAGAGGGGAGTGAACTGCACCTGAGTTTCAGGGAATCTGGCTTTTCAGGCACGCAGTGAACTGAATGCAAACCCAGCTGTGTTGCAGGCAACGTGTGCCTGTTGGCAGGGATTTGTGCAGGGAAGGACTCACCCCTGGGATGAAGGCCTGAGCGTTCCCACTGTACGAGCTCGTTTGTTTTGGCACTCTCAGGGCTGGCTTACATGCCTCTGCATCCAGCCACTGCCCAGCTGCTGGAGTATCTTCCTTCAAAGAGCTGTTGGGAAAGAGGCCTAAGAAAACTTTGCAGAGATGTCTGCATCAGTTCTGCTGGAAGGGATACTCACCAGAGAGGTGTGACAGATGCCTTTCCCCAGAGAACTGCTGGTGACTGGTGGAGCCATGGCTGATGTCTGGGTGCTGTGGCTCCATCAGGGACAGCCAGCCCTCCCACGATTTGTTGTTCAGGGACTGATTCTCAGAGTTAACAGCCTGTGCAAGCAGGAAATAACAAAAGAAGCAAACAAAAAACGGTATCAAGAGGACTCAATATGCTTACAGAGAGAAGGTGACTTCTCCATAGATGGATTTTGCTGGAGCAGCTGAGGTGGTGCCTGTTGAATTTCACACAGACAGCACCTTCCAAGAGATGTGCTAAAGCTGCAAATTCTCACAGATGTTTATTCTCAACTACTTGTGTAAAGGTTCAATCTGCTCTTCCAACACAGCCTTCCTGGGAGAGGAACAGAGTGAATGGAGGGAAACTGTAAAGAGTACAAGGAAATAATGAGGGTGAAAGGGAGCAGAAAAGATGCAGCTCAAATTAGCACATAATCAGGATTACCAGGAGAGTTTACTGGTTTTTACCATCACCTTTCAGATGGATGCCATCTCAGGTGCTGTTCTGTATTTCCAAGAGGAAATGGTTCACCTCTCAAACCCCAATTAAAAAGTCTCTTTTAATGCTCAACTGGTTCACGAAACAGCAAGGCCTAATCCTGGCTCATCAGACAGGGTTTTACACTGGCTGGTGTTCCTGAAGCTGTAGGAAGAGAGGCTGATGCAGGTGACAGGAGGGAGCAGCAATCTTTCCCTTCAGGGCAGAGATCCTGTGAGGATGGGGAGCAGAGGGTGACCCGTAAGGGCTGAGTGCAAGCATCTTTTCAGCTTTTTGCTGAGAAACAGCTGGGTCCTGAAGAGGGCAAATGTTTGATGGACAGAAAGACTAGGGTTCAGCAAGCCATATCCATTGTGTCTCTGATTTGGTGGCTTTAGGGAACATATAAAACAGAAGAGGGTAAAATGAATGTACAAAAGATGAGCACAGAGCAGCATCAAAGAAATAAGAACTATTGGCCTGAATAAAGAAAAGCCTGAAACTCAACCCAAATGAGCTCAAAGTCGGTTCTTGGACTTCCTGGGGGAGATGGATATTCAAAATCCAATTCAAAATCCACAAGGCCTGAGGAGGGGAAGCATCCCCAGTGACATGTCATGCTGGAGCCCTGTTGGGTGGGTGCCACTGGCAGGGCAGGGCTGGCCCCTGAGCTGCACGGTGGTGGCAGATGGCAGGAATATTTCCCCATCTGCCTTCCCAATGGAAGCTCAGCCTTGAGCCATCCCAGGAGGGACGCTGCTGGCTGCATCCCAAACGTGGTCCCAAGCCTGAGGACTGGCAGCGTGAAGAGCTCACTCTTGGAACAACATTTTCCCTCTGTGGAGGGAGCAGAACAGCTCCCACAGCACAGCAGGCAGAAAACCTCGGCCAGACAGAGCAGGGATACTGAGATCAGGCTCTGACAGATGATGCCAGACAGCTGCTCAGCCCTACATCTAAAACATGGGCACATCCATGCTCCTTCAGAGCCCAGCATGGCAGCAGCTGCAGGGAGAGGGGTGAGCCCCAGGCTGGCATTGCCCATGGCACGTGAGCAGGAGTTGCACCGTGTCCTCCTGCTTCTGTGGTGTCCCTGGCTAGGGCTTCTTGCCCTCAGCTGGAGCCTAAAAACGGATCTCAAGTGTTTCATTTGCAAACCTTTAACAAAGATCACGCTGACATGCAAATAGCAGAATGGCAAAACAATACGTGACAGCCGGCTTGCTTCTCTTCTTTGGAAAACTCAGATGTTTTCTTGTCACAAAGCTGTTCATTCTTCCTCTTAACATAAACATTGTAATGAGAATAAAATGGTTCTCTTTTATAAAATGCTGTGTGTTGGTGGTTAAGCAAAATTAACATTTTGTAAAGCAAATGAAGGAGAAAGGCAGCTCTCTGACAAATTCTGTGAGCAAAGAAATGGTTGTTTTATGTTCTGAACAAATTAATTTCACTTTTCTCGGATGCTGACCCAGATGCAAAGCTGTGTCCTCGGGCACGCAGAAGGGAAATGGTTAAGAAAGTGAGCAAGGGTCCCACCCCTCCCTAACCCAGCCCCGCGGTGTGTGAGCCCAGAGAGAAGGGATGTTTTAGAATTGCTCAAACCTTGTGCCTTCACACAGCTCCAGAGAAGGCAGACAAACATCCTGTGCTTGTCTGTACAGCTACTTCTGAGCAACCTGGGCTGGTGGAAGCTGTCCCTGCCCATGGCAGGGGGTGGAACAAAATGAGCATTAAGGGCCCTTCAAACCCAAATTCTGAGAATCTGTGATTCTATAAACCATTAATCCCAAATAAACTAGAGTAATCGTGTGTTATCACTCACATCAACTCACAGTCTGACTGATTTTTGTGGGACTGTCAGGGTCGTCAAGGTTTGTCAGTGTCAGTTTTAGTTTCAGAATAATATTCATATGAGTGGAGTCCAAGAATCAGAATGGAACTGCTCTGTTTGGTAAAAGTGAGAAGACAAAATAAAATTGGAATTATTGTCCTCTCTTGCTGGAGATTTTTTCTTTTAAATTGGAAAAGTGCCTACCCCGTAGGCCCTGAGCAGCAGTAAGGAATCTCCTGCTGAGATAAATGGGAATTACGTTTTTGGCATCAGTTCCTGAGTTGCTCAATGAATTCCATTACATTTTACGGCAAAGACTGTTCTTCAGCACAAGCCCTTCCTGTTCCAGACCTTGGAGTTGGGAATGTGCAGATTAAGGCATTATTTTGACTACAATCTAAAGACCTTGTAGAAAAGTTGAAAAAATTCCAAGGCGCTGCCAGTGGTTTTTTTGGGGACAGGATTCATATTTGCTGGATTTGCCGTATCCTTTTAACTGCTGCTTTCCTCCTCCTTTCAGTACATAAATCTGCCTATTAGTTAAACAAACTGACTCTGATAGAAACCAAACACGAGAGATGTATTAATAATAATCCGCTGTTCTTAAAATAGAAAGGCAATAGTGAAGAGGGGCCGTGGGCTCCGGCTCGTGGCTGGGCACTGCTGGCTCCTGCTTTGAACTCCTAGAGGAGACAAGCGTGGGCTGTGGCAAACCCCAAAAGCTGCAGAGGCTCCTGCGGGCTGCAGCGTGCCGTGACAGCCACGTCACCGTGCCGTGCTGTGTGACAAGGAAGGGCAGTGCCACCTCCTGCACGGCTCAGGGCCCGACCCGACACACACACACACACAGCAGCAGGAGAGGAGAGTGAAGGGATGAAGCAGATGATCCTGATCTCATCTCTCAACCTTTCTTGCCCTCTCTCGGTGAGCTGTGTGGCGCGGTGGGAGACACGGAGCAGCTGGCACTGCCACCTGGCCGCCGATGGCTGGCACAGGACTGATCACAGAATCACAGACTGCTTTGGGTTGGAGGGGACTTTAGGTTCATCTCATTCCAACCCCCTGTCATGGGCAGGGACACCTTCCACTAGACCAGGCTGCTCCAGCCTGGCCTTGAACACTGTTCCTGGTGAACACGCCACCATCAGTGTCTTTTCTTAAGAAAAAAGAAAGCTTTTTTAAAAAAGTACAGATTATTTGTTACGCGGAAACAAGCAGCAAAATCTGGCATGCAGTTTTTGAAACGGGCATCTGCTCAGCAGAGATGATCTGCTTCTGTGTGACATCTGAAGCACATGAGGTCGGGGCATTTGGTGGTGGATTGCCGTGTGCCGAGGAGGATGTGCCAGCCAGGGCCCCTCTGCTGCCGGCAGAGTGAGGTTAGGCTGCAGCCAGAATCCTTTTTCATGCTCAGTTCCCAGCAAGCAGAAGCAGGAAATTTTGGGAAGCCTTTGGGGGCCCTTCCTGCCCTCCCTGCACTGGGAGCAGGTGTCTTGGGGTTGTCTGAGCACCATGCCTGTCCTCGCCTCCCCAAAACCTCCTGTTGGCTCCATCAGGATTGCAAGAACATGTTTTGCCCTGATTTTTACTGCTATGCCTGGGACTGTAGGACCTCGCTCTGGAACGTCCAGAGGACACTGCCTTGACCTGGCTTCCCGCTGTGGCTGCTGTCACGGCCAAGGTGCTCCTTCCATCACCCTCCTCTCCAGGACGCAGGGAGCTCCTGGTGGTCTCAGCAGTCTCCCTTCAACTGGTTGGGCTGAACGATCCATTAATATTTAGCGATGCGTAGAAAAACCCCTGAAGCCCGCAAGGACCGGGGACGCCTCCTCCCACTCCTTTCCCGGTATTTCAGTGGGGGTCAGCCTCTCCCGGCTGGAAGGAGCCCATTTCTCAGCGGGAAGGGCAGCACCTGTCCCGGGGAGCAGGGGACCCACGGGCCCGGAGCTCTTGTGGCCTTTTTTGGAAGAGCCGGGCCGGGCTCGCTGCGGCGCCGAGGCTTTGCTGCGGCTGAGGGAGGGCCCCTGCGGCCCACATTCCTTGCTAATTTTAACCAGCTCCCTCGAGAAGGGCCTGGAGAAGTATGGTCCTGATTTATTAGTCTTCTCTTTCTGAAAACTTTGTTCAAGTGTCTTGGGGCAGAGGTAAAACCAGACTGGGATTCTCAGTCTGGAGCCTGACAGATGTTTGCCCGCTTCGCCAAGCGCTGCGAGGGTTTCTCAGAGCGGGCAGTTTTCCCCTGAGGCATCCGGGGAGCAGGGCTGCCCTCAGGGCCGTGTGGGGACGGCGCGGTGCCGCGGCGGGACGCCGGCCCGGCCACGGCTGGTGCCACCCTGCAGATGGCCCCGAGGCTCGGGGTGCCGGCGCCGGGCGCTGCTGCTGCCCGGAGCCCTCCCCGCACAGCTCACGCTCCCTCTGCCCTCAGCGGCCCGGCAGAAAGTCACCAGCACCCCGCTCCTGCGGCTGGGGCGGCAGGGGAGGTGCTCGCTGTCCCGCAGGGCTGGCCTCGCCCAGGACGGCCGCTGGCCCGGCAGGTGATGAGGGCACGGCGGCAGGATGGGTAATGCCCAGAAACCCGGGCGCTGGAGTGGGCTGCTGAGGCTGAGGAGCCAAGCACAGGGGACGCAGGCGGCCTCGAGCTCTCTCACAGATGTCAGAAAGGGACAGGGGACAGGGAACAAGGGATAGGGGACAGGGGACAAGGGACAGGGGACAAGGGACAGGGGACAAGGGACAGGGAACAAGGGACAGGGGACAGGCTGCCTGGACAGAGAACAAACCCAGTGTGCTTAACCTGGGCAAAGAAAGGTTGGGCCTAGACACGAGGGAACTCAGAGGTTCAGCTGATGGCACAACCAGCTTTCTAGGGACTCTGTTGTGTCCGTGTTGTTGGACATTCCCGAGTGCAAGTTCCACAAGCGCATGGCAGGTAAAACCCTCAGAGCTGGTCCTGGCCTGGGGGGGAAGCACAGTCTGGGAGACCAAGGCATTGCTGAGCTCTGCAAGCAGCAGCCAGAGCCCCCAGAGTCCCCAGGGCCACGCAGGGTTATCCCAGCACTGGCACAGACCGGACCCCTGGAAAAGCTCCCCTACCTCACTGGCTCTCAAAGCACCTCCTCAGTGTAAAATCGGAGTGTATCAATCTCAGTCTGCACCACTAACCAAATCAGCATGAAATCCACAAGCTGGGTATTTCTGTAGAAAACATTCCAAAAGGAAATACTGAATGTCTTTTTCTAGTCAATTTCACTTGCTTGTTTCCCATTTCAATTTTGTGTGTGTGTGCACTCACATCCATTGCCAAAATGAAGCTGTGCTCCTGGAGAACGGACAGGAAAGTGCTGGTTATGCTTTTTATTTTCTCTTCTCAGTATTAATGTAGAGGAAAAGATGCTCTGTGCTTCTGCTTGGCTGTCCCAGCTCACGCCCTGTGCCATGGGGAAGGTGCCCGGGGCTCTGTGGCACTCGGTGCCAGCAGGTCCAGCCCATCCTGTGCCCACAGCAACCCCCAAAACCCAAAGGCTGTGTCTTGGAATGAAACAGCTCTGGTCCCATTACCCTTACAGAACTGATGATTTCTCTAAGGTGTTTTGTACTAAAGACTGAAGAATTAAGCAGTGCCTGCAGTTTAAGGAGGTTTTGTTTGTTTGTTTGAGATTTTCCTGTCCAGCTGCCAAGAGTTTCTGGCTCAGCTTTCAAACAAATTAACTCTGCTATGACCAACCAATTTAAATAAACACTGGTTGAAATGTGAGGCTTGAAACAGTGGGGAAAGTGGGACTGGACATGCTCCAGGCATTGTTACTGGGGCAGTGGGGCCCCGAGCCCAGCCTGGAGCACAGCCTGGCCATGTGCCCTGCGTGAGGAGGGATGAGGACAGGGATGGAGCAGTGAGTGCCGCTGGACCAGCATGGCCCCAGCAGACAGCACTGTCATTTTCTTGCTGACAGGTGCCTCAATTGCGGCCAGTCACCTGCAATGTGCCTCCAGCTGGGCTCTGTTGTGGGGCTGCTCCTCAGCTCCCTTGGCTCAGGGCTCCTGTCACCCGTTGCTGCTGCAGCTCCAGGGGCAGCCCGGGGCCAGAGACGGCTTCTCCCAGCTCACCTGGGCTTCTTCCCAGCCCACACAATGACCCCTGCTCTCTGTAATTGCCAGCTATAATTAGACTGTAGGAGCAGAAAAATAGAAATTAATAGAAAAGGAAAATCCTAATTAGCCGTCGCTGTTATTGGCAATATTGCTGCTGATTGCTCTGGAGCCTGTATTTTGAGATACACAATGAAGAGACTGAGGAGGGGTGTAAAACGTGGCAGCATGCCAACACCTGCACTGGCCAAGGCCCTGCTGCAGCCTCCCAGGACACCCACATGACAGCAGTTTTCCTGCCCCTCCCTTTGTGTCTCTGCCTCTTCTTTTCTCGCACCAAACTCCGTGCTGCTCACTCTGCTGACACTGTCCAGAGCTCTCACACCGCCTGGCACACAGAGTTGGTCCCATCACCTTTTGTGTTTTGCGTTAGGTTTTTTTTTCCCTTTCCACTGGGGCTCTCTGTGGGAACACCTTTACCTGTTCCCCATTCCTTCTACTAGGTCATGGTTAACGTCCAACCCCACGGAGTTTATGAGCCTTGTGTCCTCCCAGGAAACTCTCCCTGCAGGAAACAAGCTCCTGTCACCATTCAATGAAAAACGCTTTTTAATTCTTAAAGTACCCTGGAATCCAGCTCAGGTTTTTGCACTTTTTCAGCCATATTTAATAGTTCTTAGAAGTATTTTCAGTTTTCTTAAGGAATTTATGTCATCATTAAAGCTTTACACAGGAAGAAGGTTTGTGGAAAAGGCTGGCTGAGATTTTTTTGGGATATTCCCTGACAGACAGGGAACCCTGACACCCCCAGTGCCCGGTCACTGAAAAAAGAGGCATTTTTAGAAAATGGGATTACACTTGAAAAAAGAGTTCACATTTTCATTTTTTACGGAAGTAACAGTCCCATGAGTTTCAGCAGCTGAGATTGGATTTACTTTTCTCAGTATAAATTGATGCTGTTTCTCCCCAACGTGCGTCATCATTTCCTGTTATTTTGAGGATGGAATAAGGCAACTGAGAAAATTAATGCACTACATATCCATATCTTCACTTTTATGACTAGAGATTGCTGTCAATATAGCTAACTTAGGGCAAACACTTTAAAAAGACATTTAAAAAAATTAACGGTGAAAATCCTTTTTTCTTTGCTGGTGTTTTTGGCCAGTTGAACTCACCAGAAGGCGCGCCTGTGGGTGAGCAGCGATGGCTGTTGGGCTGTGGGGAGCAGGGAGCAGTGACAGCCAGGGACAGGGCAGTGCCAGGTGTCGCGGAGGGGCTGGCAGCCGCTTTTGGATCTCTGCTTTAGACCTTCAGTTCACCCAGCAGCCTCAGAAACACCCAGCCGTGCTGGATAAACTGTGCAAAGGACTTCTCCAGCATCCCAGCGGGGCTGCAGCACGAGCAGGGTGGGAACCAGGACCCTCAGGCCATGTCTGAGCTCAGGAGAGGTGTCAGAGCTGCAGGCACCTCGCATGGTTTCGCTGTGCCTCCATCCTTTCCTCTCTGCCTGCACGATTTCCTTCAGCTCAGATGGGGATCCTTACTTTGGGAACGCTTGATGTGACACCAAGCTTGGCACCTGGTGTCTGGAGCACAGCAGCTGCTGCACAGGGCAGGGAGCCAGTGCTAGGTGCTGGGTGCTGAGTGTCAGTGCTGGGTGCTGGGTGCTGGGTGCTGGGTGCTAGTGCTGGGCATCAGTAATGGGTGTCAGTGATGGGTGCTGGGTGCAGGGTGCTGTGTGCTGGGTGCCAGTGCTGAGTGTCAGTGCTGGGTGCCAGTGATGGGTGCTGGGTATCAGTGATGGGTGCTGGGTGCTGGGTGCAGGGTGCTGGGTGTCAGTGCTGGGTGTCAGTGCTGAGTGTCAGTGCTGGGTGCTGTGTGCTGGGTGTCAGTGCTGGGTGCCAGTGCTGAGTGTCAGTGCTGGGTGCTGTGTGCTGGGTGTCAGTGCTGGGTGCCAGTGATGGGTGCTGGGTGCTGGGTGCTGGGTGGTGAGTGCCAGCGCTGGGTGCCATGTCCAGGGCCATGCCATGCCCAGTGACAGCTGCAGGAATGCCGCACCCACTGCACAGTGGGGGGGTGCCAGCTGCCCCCCGCACCCCTGGCAATCTTCCCTTGTGACTGTTCCATTATTTGTCGGTGTTCCTCTGCTGTTCCAGCACCAGGGCCCCCAGAACCTGGCAGTTGCACACCCCGGGCATCGCCCGGCGCTTGTGCTCTCCTCTCCAGGTAGAAAAATCAATCCGAGGTTTTTGCTGTGCAGTAAATGTCAATTGTGCAAACATTACAAACCCAGAAACATCTGTAACTATGGAAACTTCAGAGGCAATACTCATTTCAAGAATAAATTATGACAAGAAGCTTTTTATAGCTGTTTTTAAAGAATAAACGTAAATTAAAACCAGTGAATTTCATAGGCACAAGTAAATTTTACTTTTTAACCTTAAGTGCTATAGCTTTTCAAGACATGTTTATCAATACTCATGTAGAGAAAAATGGTATTTTATCGGTGTTTGCATCCTAGGAATTGGCATGACTTCTTGTATCGCTTCAATTCTGCTAAGACAATCTCCACCGTATTGCAAAGGGGAGAACACTTTTCAGATGACTAATGGCCCACCCTTAGAGTTTATGTTGTTATTTATACTTTTTGCTACATTTTACAGCTACCAAAAAAAGTCATCAAGCGTGTGAAAGGAAAACTCAGAGACACCTTTCTTGGAGCTGCTGGGACATTGCAGGATATGAGCACAAGGCCTGTCCCCGGCCACGGATTTGGGAAGAAGTCTGGGACTTGGTCTTTGCCCTTTGCACTTGCTCCCTGCTCAGAGCCAGTGTGAGGTGCCGGGACTGAGCTCAGGCTGGGTCAGACTCCCCCCTCTCTTCTCCCCTTTAGGATTTCACACCCCTAATGCACAGAACGCAAATCCCTGGAGATAAAATTTGCTGTTACTTTCAAAAAAGAAGAGAAGCCTAATCACCTGAAGGTGTTGCTGTGACAGCTGAACTGCTCTGACTGGCAATTTATTGTCCATTCCCTGTTTGTGGCACATAAACCCTGGCGTGGTTTGTCCTCAGCTGTCGGTGTGTGCCCGCACAGCTGTGAACATCCAATTGCAGGGTCACCCTGGTAGCTTCAACACTGACTGCTCGAACTCGCTGCTGGCAGCTCTGCAGTGTCTGCTCTTCAGGGAAGAAAATCCTCGGAGGTAAAACCTGGATGCAGTTCTGTTCAAGGAGATAAAACCTTAAGGACGTGCTTATATAGCAATTTTTCCTATGTCCGTGGGAGTGTGTGCTGGGGAGGGAAAAGGGCTGTGCCCTGTTTGCAGAGACATCTCTCAGCATCCTCACGGCTCTGCCCTCCAACGGGATGGGACTCCTGATCCCTCTGCTGAAGGCTGGGATCAGACCTTCCACGGGTTCAGGGGGATGTACTGTGGGATCAGACCTTCCATGGCTTCAGGGGGATTTACTAAGTTCCCACTTCCCATACGGAAGAAGCAGCACAAAAAGATGCTTAAAAATGCAGCGGCTGCTGGGGTTTGGGGACAGGGCACGGAGAGGGCAGGGTCGTGGTCAGAGGGGAGCGGCAGGGGAGGTGGGCAGGGGAGGTGGGCAGGGCACGGGTGGGCAGGGGAGGTGGGCAGGGGAGGTGGGCAGGGCACGGGTGGGCAGGGGAGGTGGGCAGGGGAGGTGGGCAGGGCATGGTGGCAGGGCACGGGTGGGCAGGGGAGGTGGGCAGGGCACGGGTGGGCAGTCCCGGCCGGCACTGAGCAGTGAGCAGCGCTCCCCGGCAGCGAGCACAGCACGGCTGTTCTCTTGGCTGGGTTTGTGTTCGGAAACCTCTTCTTCCTCCTACAGAAGTCTTTGGAAATCAGGCCAAAACAGCGAAGCCAGTCAGCGGGAAGGCGGCTGCGGCTGCTGGGGCTCAGTCTCCCTCTGCCTGCGGAAACACAAACAGGCTCTGGTGAAGGGATGCTCTCCTCTCGCCCCGCCGTGCCAGCGGCTCTGCCATCCGGACTTGTCCGGTGCTGCGGGACGGGACAGCTCCGTCCCCTGCAGAAACCTGCACACGGGGTCACTGCTAAGTGTTCCAGAAACGATTTCCCGAAATCAAAGCACCACGGTCTGCCGGAGCCTCGGCTCGCAGCACGCCAGCATTACTGTGAATGCCCTCCAGGCTTTTAGGACGTGAAAGACTTGGGACATACTCCACGAGGAGCAAGCTTGTTAACAACAGCCTAAAAACGAAGATGCAAGCTGGATATGTGGGCGATTCTACCAGAAATGCTCAGCACGATCACAGGAGTAGAGACGGCACGGGCCAGGAGACTGTGACAGCTTCAGGGCAGGGCACAGAGCCCCTGGCTGGGGCACAGGACAGAGAGCTGTGCCCTCAGGCCGGGCACCTTGGGACAAAATACAGTGTTTTGAAGGCCAGACTAGAAGAGCAGTTTATGCCTTTGTGACCCTGTGATGTCCAGGAGCATAGGAGAGGAGCAGTCCAACTCCTTCCCAGCCAGAGTTTCCCTGGCATTTCACCTGCCCTTGCAATGATGGCTCTCTGACAGAGCATTCTCAGCAATGCCAACACCTCATCCACACCTGGCCACAGCCACCCCACAACCCACTGCTGCCTCTAACTTCTCCCATCTTCCTCTATTCTGCCTCTCTTTTTGCCCACTTTGAGCGGTTTCTCAGTATTTTTTTTGCTTGGGTACCCATATGACTGTGTCAGGGTCACAGGCAGCGGCACCTCACTCTCACTCTTTTACAGTTGTTTTATTGTGGTTTTCGGTTTGTTTTGGGGGGTTGGTGGGGTTTTTTTTGTTGTTTGCTTTGTTTTGGTTTGTTTGTTTGTTTTGCCTTTTTTCCCTTTAACACCAACCCTCTCTTCCCACTGCGAACTGCAACTGACATCAGCTGTAGATTTTGGATGCAGAACCACTAAAAGCTGTTTGAAATCCAGGCGCACGCTGTGGAACACAGCTCCCCCTGTCTCCCCCTGACCCTTTCAGAGACCTCAATAGATTTACAGGGAATCGTTTCCCTCCACAGCCACCTGCTGCCTCTTCCCACCACATCACCCAGGCAGTGTCTGCTAATGCCCCTTGCTCCTGGCTGGGGGCAGAGCCCCACTCAGGGGTAAGTGCTTCCTCCTCAGGAGTTACATAAAGGGATTACAGTCCCCCACACGCTGCTCTGGGGATCAGTATAATGCACTGCAGATTAGGAACACCAGTTGGATATTTCAGCATTAAGCCTGCTTTTCGTTCCCTCTCGCTGTGTGCTGCTGTTCTGGCCAAGCGGAGACCAATCCCCCTGGCCTCAGCTCCCTCAGGCAGGCAGCTCCTTCAGGGCTGAAGGACAGAGCAAAAATTTCCAGGTCTTTTCTAAATCTAGGTCTTCCACAGGGGCTGCCGTGTACCAAGCCCTCAAATGAAAGCTAGGAAGGCACTTTTCAGAATAAAAGGGTTATTTCCACCATAAATTGCACAAGCAATACAGCTGTAAAATACAAACCCTAATTTTAAAGTGTCTTACTGAAGTCAGACAAATTGCAGCTGACTGTTTACAGAATGGCCCCAAACAATGCAGACTCCACTCAAGCTGCTGGGCAGCTTCAGGAAATCAGCACTCCTGGCTTGGCTGCTCGCTGCCAGCATCCTCCTGCCTCCAGTGCATGCCTGTCCCAAACCTGCCCTGGGATGTCTGGGGTGGGAGGCAGGCAGAGCAGCGGTCACATTTGTCACGAGGTGCTGCTGACACCCCAGCCTCGGGGCGTTGGGCACGCAGAGCAGTGCTGGGCTGGGAGCCCCTGGAGCCGTCCCAGCAGTGACACTGGGCCAGGCACTGCAGGTGTCGGCTCTTCCCTCCTGTTCTCCCGCACAGGAGCCTCTGCCAGGGGCTTCTGCCGCTCCATGGCTGCAGCTCTTCCATCCCCTTTCAACCCTGCTGCCCTTTCATTGGGATCCCATCAGCCACTAACTCTGGGGTTGAACATCAGCCAGGATTTCCTGTTCTCCCCCTTGGCCAGTCAGACTGGACATGGCTCCAAGCACCCCCCGTTGATGCCCAGAGGACAGCTTGGCCCTGGCTCCCCACAGAGTGCAGTGCAGAGGAAATAATGCTCATTCCCCAGTGCTGAGTCAATCCACGCTCTCAGCTGCTGCTTTTGCAGCATTTAAATGTTAGATTATGTTACAGAATAGCTCCTTACCAGAGAGGTCTGGCAGCATTAGCTGTTGAAGCTGCTCCCGCAGCACCTGCAGCCAGTGACTGCACGGCCCCAGCAGCTCCTTCTGCTGAGAAAAAGGCTGGATTTTAAACATGTAACTTACATCTGCGGCAGCTGTTTCACCTCCTCACACTCGTGCCCTTCTGCACACGCCTTACCTGAGAAGGTTACGACAGTCACAGTGCCAGTGCTGAGCACAGAGCCACGCTATCTGAGCTCACAATATCGAGTGTATCTGTCAGGACCTCCAAAGTGCACTACTCACAACTAATGCCCATTTCCAGCTCACTTCCAGGCTCACTTCCCTAAACAAACGAACAAAGAGGCACTGGCAAAGGGAACTGAAGGGCTTAATGGAACCGCTGCAGAGCTGGAGGAGCAGCCCAGGGCTGACATGACGCCAAACCTGTGTCCAAAGGAGGGCAGCAGAGCTGGACAAGGGTCTGGAGCACAAGTCTGATGAGGAGCGGGTGAGGGAGCTTGGGGGGCTCAGCCTGGAGAAATGGAGGTTCAGGGCACAAGTCCCTGACAGGAGGGGACAGCCAGGGGGGTCGGGAACAGGGACAGGAGGAGAGGGAACGGCCCAGCCTGGGCCAGGGGACATTTAGGTTGGTTATTAGGGAAAACTTCATGGAAGGGGCTGTCAGGGCCAGGATGGACAGGGCTTGGAGCAATCCGGGCTAGTGGAAGGTGTCTCTGCCTGTGACAGGGGTTTGGAACTAGGTGGTCTTTACGGTCCTTTCCAACCCAAACCAATCTGGAATTCCAGAGAATCCTTGAATGAAATGGGTTTAAGACAATCGATCCCCTGGGACCGCCTTGCTGTGCCTTCGGGTGCTTCACTCGACGCAGGGGGAGCTGCGGCAGCTGATCTCCTGAGCTGCTCTCTGAGACTGCAGTTCCACCTTGTTCGAAGCGCACTGTGATGGCTTTAAAATGAAGGAGCCTTGAAAAATAAACCTGCAATGCTGCTCTGGTGGTGTTTTAAAACATAATAAATTTCCAAAGAGAAGACTTGGCAGAGGGGAGGTAAAAAGGGATATTTTTTTTTTTGGCACTTACAGTGCAGCCAATTTAAATTAGGTAACCGAATATCTATAAATTGTCTAATTAGGTCAACTTTCATTGCAACCTCGGCCTGAATTGCCCCAGCAATAAGCTTTCTTCAGAGAATGTCTTTTGCACCCCTTGATCCCACATAGTACTTCAGAATGATAAAGATCCACTTAATCCTAAGAACTGGCTCGAGGTTTTCCAGAAAACCCTGGGACTTCAAACAAATACATTTCTTGGGAATGCATATCTCTACCTATGGAAGGATTTGTCCTAAAAACCATAAAATCTCTGTAACAGAGCTCTGCAATAATGCATAATTATATAAATGATGGCTTCAAAACAGCAGTCAGGTTTGCTTTTCATAACGCTCTGAAATAACAGAATTAACTAAGAAAAAACCAATTTTGTTAAAATAAACCCACCCTCTCATTAATGAGAAGTGAGAGCTGACATGGTCACAGGCCCATCTGGCCAGAGCTCAGGGAGTGATTGGACAAGGCTCCCAGGCACAGGGTGTCCTGTGCAGGGCCAGGAGCTGGGCTCGGTGATCCCTGGGGTCCCTTCCAGCTCAGGATGTTCTGATTCCTTCATTTCCACTGCCCACTGAGCCCCTGCAGCAGCTGCTGCCGACTCTGTCCCATCACACCTGCAGTGTCCTCTCCTCTGCCCACTGCTGCTGAGCACCTCTGAGCTCCACTGAGCACCTCTGAGCACCACTGAGCACCTCTGAGCACCTCTGAGCACCTCTGAGCACCGCTGAGAACCTCTGAGCACCTCTGAGCACCACTGAGCACCTCTGAGCTCCACTGAGAACCTCTGAGCACCTCTGAGCACCTCTGAGCTCCACTGAGAACCTCTGAGCACCTCTGAGCACCGCTGAGAACCTCTGAGCTCCACTGAGAACCTCTGAGCACCTCTGAGCACCTCTGAGTACCTCTGAGCTCCACTGAGAACCTCTGAGCACCACTGAGCACCTCTGAGCTCCACTGAGAACCTCTGAGCACCACTGAGCACCTCTGAGCACCTCTGAGCACCTCTGAGCTCCACTGAGAACCTCTGAGCACCACTGAGCACCTCTGAGCACCTCTGAGCACCTCTGAGCACCTCTGAGCTCCACTGAGAACCTCTGAGCACCACTGAGCACCTCTGAGCACCTCTGAGCTCCACTGAGAACCTCTGAGCACCTCTGAGCACCTCTGAGCACCACTGAGCACCTCTCCCTCCTGCCACCCCCCTGTCCAGTCCTGCCCCCCAAGCCTCCTCAGCTCACTGCCCCATTACAGCTCTGACTTTGGGTGGGTGGTCCCTGTCCCTGCCTCATGGTGCTCACCGGGGCGCCCCACCTGGCTAATATTGGGGAACTGTGCTGACTGAAAAATAACAAACCCAGCAATAATCTGCCTTCCTGGCCTTGTTTTAGGCTGAGTTATGTCCCAAGTGCAGCTGGCAGGTCGGTTGTGTTGTCCTGAGCCCGAGGGACACCAAGAGGCAGATCAGCCTGTGCCAGGGCTGCCAGTTCCAGTGCCCTGGGAAGCTGAAGGGCAACAACATCTGCCCTGAGACAGACACTAATTGAGCAAAAACTTACTGAAATCAATTCTCTGGAGGACATTTCTGCACGGTGGTATTTCCTCTCCTGTGCAGCCTGGAATTCTGCCACCATCACGATCCTCTCCCTGCGTCTGGACCCCTGCTCCGCTCCCCTCCCAATATGGCTTTGTAAGCGCAGTGAGAGCAGGAATGAAAAGCACCAGCACCACGCTGGCACACAGCCACAGGAGCGGGTCCCTGGGGTGCCTGATGCCTCCTTCTCCTGCAGGCAGCGTCAGAGCCTGGGAGCAGAGAGCAGCAGCGCTGGGGTGCCTGGAGACACAGGCTCTGTGCCAGGACAGGACACATTTCCCTGGGAAGATCTCAGCCCACCCTTTGGCGCTGGCCTGCTGTAGGAAACCGTGGAATTGTTCATGCTGAAAAAGCCCCCTCAGACCATCAAATCCAACCATTCTCCCAGCACTGCTGAGGACCCCACGCCTCCAGAGGCCACATGGCTTTTATGATTACTAGGCACTGGGAAAAAAGGACGAACAGGAGGCCAAAACCCTCATGATGAAATGCTGAATTTCCTCTCTGATTCGGCTGTGGGATCTGTCCCTCCCCAAAGCACTGCAGCTCCCAGCGAAGATAAACCCTTTGCCTTTGTTTGTCTGCTCAGAAACAGATCATCACTCCCAAAATTAGGGCATCCCTGCAATTAGTCCTTAATTGGTTTTATTTTTTTCCTGCCATTCCAACTAATTAGAATTACCAGGCAGTGTCTTGCTTGCTCACCTTAAAGAGGGTTTTGGTTTAGGTAAGGGCAGCAGGCAGTCTGACACACCCTGGGGCTCCCCAGGTCTGGAGCCCCTGGGAACGGCCCAAGGCCAGAAGCTCTGCCCGGGCACCAGCTGGTGCTGCCCCAGCACCGTGCACTGACCCCAGCCTTGCCCCGGGCAGTGCCCCTCCACCCACCCTGCTCCTCCTGCCCGTGCTGTCCATGCTGCCCATGCCACCCACAGCAGCCAGGCCATCCACACCTCCTGTGCCATCCACACCTCCTGTGCCATCCACCCTTCCCATGCCATCCACACTGCTTATCCTGCCCACACTGCCCATGCCACCCACAGCAGCCGGGCCATCCATGCCTCCCGTGCCATCCACCCCTCCCGTGCCACCCACACCGCTCATCCTGCCCGCGCTGCCCGCACAGCCCCTCCTTCCCCACGTGCAGAACACCTGGATTTGGCACATTTTTACCCCTGTGACTGCCCTGAAGCCCCAGAAGTGGTTTGGTGGCAGGTCCTCTCAGCCACAGCTTGGGCAGGCCCCTCAAGCAGCGCCTGAGGAGCCAAAGGTGCCTTCCCAGGACACAGGGAATGTGACAAGACATGCAGCCAAGTGATTTGGGGATCTCAGGTCGCTCTGGGCTGAAGCTGGGGCTTGGACAAACGCCGGGGGCAGCGGCAGGACGTGCCACTGCTCACAATGCAGCCCAGCAGCTGGCCAGGAAAAACGTGTCCAGCACCTGTGTTTGCTCTTCCCAACAAAGCTGATATTGTACAGGAGTGCCTAAAAATGACAAACCCACACGAGGGGGAAAGCTGCTCCTGAGCAGACACAGGGACCACTTGCATTAACCCAGCAGAGAATCAGCGTTTGGAATTTGCCTGCTGGAATCCCAGGTTACCTTCACCCTCAATCTCAGCTCCCTGACATCTTGGTTATTAGATAGATCATTTTTATGGATTATGTCTCGCAAGGGCAACATTTTAATGAATAGTGGAATTAAATGTTTGCCAGAATTTTTTATATAAATGATCAATTACCTCTGGGTGCATTCATCACATTTATTAGCTCCTTCCAGAAACATTTCTCATATCTTGCAAATCGAAATGAGGTTGAAGTTGAATTTTATTTCTTCTTCAATTGCCCATAGTAAATACAGTTCTTGCACATAAACCGGTGAGGTTTTCATGTAATTCTTTTTATGACATGGGATAAATTATTATTAAAATGCTTATTCATTTGAGCCGCCTTCTGCTGTAGCACCAGCCCCATGTGCCCATGGGTTTTAGAAAACCATTATTAAGGAGAAAACTTGGAAAGAAAATCCTAAATGTTCACCATTTGGGGCAGCATCTGAAAGCAGAGGCCTTTTCCAGAGTGCTGCTTCTGTACCGAAGGAGGGAGCGACTGCTTCTGCCACTGCCCCTTCCCAGCACAGGCTCCTCTGGCTGCTCCAACACACCAGGTTCCTGCACCCTCCGGAGTGGCCGGCAGCCTGAGTGACCACACGTGGCCAGCAGCCTGAGTGACCACCCGTGGCCAGCAGCCTGAGTGACCACACGTGGCCAGCAGCCTGAGTGACCACACGTGGCCAGCAGCCTGAGTGACCACCTGTGGCCAGCAGCCTGAGTGACCACTTGTGGCCAGCAGTGTGGGTGACCACACATGGCCAGCAGCCTGAGTGACCACACGTGGCCAGCAGCCTGAGTGACCACACTTGGCCAGCAGCCTGAGTGACCACGCATGACCAGAAGACTGAGTGACCAGATGTGGTCAGAAGTCTGTGAGCACACATGGCCAGCAGACTGAGTGACCACATGTGGCCAGCAGCCTGAGTGACCACACGTGGCCAGCAGCCTGAGTGACCACCCGTGGCCAGCAGCCTGAGTGACCACACATGGCCAGCAGACTGAGTGACCACTTGTGGCCAGCAGTGTGGGTGACCACACATGGCCAGCAGCCTGAGTGACCACACGTGGCCAGCAGCCTGAGTGACCACACTTGGCCAGCAGCCTGAGTGACCACGCATGACCAGAAGACTGAGTGACCAGATGTGGTCAGAAGTCTGTGACCACACATGGCCAGCAGACTGAGTGACCACACGTGGCCAGCAGCCTGAGTGACCACCCATGGCCAGCAGCCTGAGTGACCACCCATGGCCAGCAGCCTGAGTGACCACCCGTGGCCAGAAGTCTGTGAGCACACATGGCCAGCAGACTGAGTGACCACACGTGGCCAGAAGTCTGTGAGCACACATGGCCAGCAGCCTGAGTGACCACACGTGGCCAGCAGCCTGAGTGACCACCCGTGGCCAGCAGCCTGAGTGACCACACGTCACTCTCTCCATCACTGCTCCTCAGGGAGCGGCTCGTGCTTGCTCAGGGAATGTTCTTTCCGGGGTCTCATTCCACAGGAGTCATTTCACAGCTTCCCCAAGCCCTCTGTGTGCTCGAGGGCTGAGGGAATGGGGTTAATTAGTCCATGTTGATAAATGATGGTGGGCTCTGAGAGCGCTGTGTGTGTGAATGCACACAGAAATGATACACGGCTGTCACTTCCCAGCTGGGGAGGTCTCTGCTGTACTCCTGCCCCAGCTGCTGATTCCCTGGCTCTGGTGAGTTGGTTTTTCCCAGCTGCGCTCACAGCTCTATCAGCACGTGGTGCATTGGAGCTGCGGCGCAGTGCAGCAGCCCGAGGTGATGCAGCTCTGCATGAGGACAGCGCGTTACCGGCCCCACGAAGGTGTACCAAACTCTGAGGGTTGAGCAGCAGCCTCCCAGAAATGGCTTAAGTATAATTAGTGAGACGGCTGATTGGAGGTGTTTGGAAAAGCAAAAAGGTTTAATTAAAGAGAAAATAACAAACTATACAGAACAAAAGAATAAAAGCCGTACACAGTGCAGGGAGGCTCCTTGCACCTGCTCAGACATCCTGAAGAGCCCCGAGAATCTCTGTGCTCTCTCTGAAGTATTGAACGATCTGGGAGGGGTTTTTGGCTGCTGCCCAGTAGAAAACAGCCACATTCCTTGAGGAACAGCTCAAGGACCCAGCAGGTGCCTTTGTCCTCACACTGGGCCAGTTATGGTGAAAGAAGCCCAGGTTTTGGTTCTTCTTCCTTAGAAGTTCAGGGGTGAAACTGAAACTCTTTTCCTAAAATGGGAACACCTGCTCGGGTGCGGGGTGCACTGCAACACGGAGGGGTTTGTGTTCCACGCGCTTGTGGATCCCCACTGCTGCCACCATTCTGCACCCAGAACTGGGGCTGAAGGGGATCACATCTCACAGAGATTTAGATTCACGTCTGCTTTACCATGTGCTACTGATAAACGTCTGCATTTGGTGATAATGTGAGAAATAATGCGGTAACGGGTGGAGAGATCACATCTAACGGGAACTGGAGGTGGTTTTTCTCAGACAGATCAGTTTCTCAAACCATATCCATCCCTCCAATGAATTGGTTGTGGAATAACATTAAAGGAAAAGTCAACCCAAGAGCATGACAAATTGTGTTCTAAAATAGAGAGACGTGCACACTGATTATATCAAAAATAGCTTAAAAGCACATAGCTCTATCCCAGAATGGTTTCCTGATGTGCAAGCAGTTGCCAGGCCAGCCACAAGCAGGGGCTGCAGTGGTGGGCGGGGGAGCTGGGTCACAGCTGTGCGGGGCTGTGTGACCGGGGCTGCGGGGCCGGGGCTGCTCGGTGCTGCTGGGCACAGGGAACCGCAGGGCAGCTCGGTGCTGCTGGGCACAGCTCAGTGCTGCTGGGCACAGCTCGGTGCTACTGGGCACCAGGGAGCCACAGGACAGCTCAGTCCTTCTGGGCACAGGGAACCGCAGGGCAGCTCGGTGCTGCTGGGCACAGGGAACCGCAGGGCAGCTCGGTGCTGCTGGGCACAGGGAACCGCAGGGCAGCTCGGTGCTGCTGGGCACAGCTCGGTGCTGCTGGGCACCAGCTTTGTTCCCAGGAGCCACAGGGCAGTTTTGGCAGAAGTGTGCAGCAAACACGGCCTGGCCCCACCGAGTTCCTGACTGGAGCTCCTACAGACCCTTAGGTAAAATTGTCAGCTTCCCAGTTCACGTGAGAAATGAGGGAATTACAGGAGTTTGTCACAGAAAATGACAGGGAAGGGTTTTGGCAAAGGCCAGGTGTTTGAGTGCCAGGCCTGATGTGTTAGCTAGAGAGTTCTGTCCCAGGTGATGGGATGGAGCTGTGCCTGTGAGGGTGGGTTCAGCACAGGAGAAGCCCTTTTCCATATCCCCAGTGAACAGAAGCAGGGACTGCTCCTCAACAACAGAGATCTGCACTGCTTCAGGGAAGGAGTTTGTCATCAGCAGAAACACTCCGGCTCCTGAACCACGGGCAAATAGCACAGTGGTGTGCAAGTGAGCCCTTATTTCTGTTGCTTCTCTTTCCAGTGTGTGCAGCCCTCGGAACAATATCCTCATATTGTCCCCAGGGCCTTCATTCCTTGCCTTGGCCACTGTGTTTGCTGGGCACAGGCACTGAGGGACAGGTTGGCTGTTCCCACCTGTGGGCAGGCAGCACAGGCACCAGAGCCAGCCACCCTCTGCATTTTCCCTGGCTACACTGGTCTCTCATGGGCAGAGTTATTTTAATAAACTACATTTTTGTGCGAGGAGACTTTCCTGGGAGGCTGTGCCCTGACGGGCACAGTGCAGCCTGCTGCCAGGATTGCCCAGGTCCTTGCTTTGCCACGTTAATGGCATCACAGGAATCCCGCTTTTCTGAGTTGGTGAGGCACGGCCAGCTGCACGGGGTGGGTGTCTCCAGCCCCAGGGAGCTGCTGGTGCCACTGGCTGTGCTGCTGGCGGGGTCAGCAGGCTCTCTGTGACCCAGAGCTGCCATTAGAGCCCCACGAGTCCTCTGCTCACTGCCAAACCCTGGGTGTAACGAGGCAGCACTCCTTGTTTTAATTTGAAATGCCATGTGGAATTTCACTAAAGCTCTTCGGTCCTGTGTGTCAGAGGAACATAAAGCAATCAGGTTTTTACAGCCAAAGCCCCCAGGATCAGAAGGCAAGGGAATATGTGTAGTGCTGTGCCAGTCTCTCTCCAGAAAATGCTGGGGGTTCAAACCTCCCCATTTCCGCTTGCAAATGCTTCCAAGTGTAATTTCACTTCCTCGGCTTTCCCAGAATGACTCAGCAGCTGTAACCCCATGTGTGGGTGTGTGCCTGGGAGGGCTCTGTGCCACACAGAGGCTGTCCTGAGCCACCCGCTGCAACGTGGCTGCAGGACCTTGGGGCTTTGGGTGGAGATACAGAATTACTGGGTTTCAGTATCTCATTTGCCTGCAGAAGCTCCTTTTTAATTATCTGCTCTGCCTTGTGGCTGTAGACTCATGCCTGAGAAACAGAAAAGGGGGGTCTCGTGTGGGAGTTATTTCTGCTCCTACTTCACGGGCCAGAGCGAAGTTACAGCGATGAGGACGCGCAGGTACAATCCAGTTTTACCCCGGCCCAGGGCGGGTGCTCCAAACGAGCTGCAGCCCGCAGAGGCACTGATGAGGGACTGCGGGGACAAAGGGCTGCCTCGGCAGAGGCAGCTGCAGGCACCGCTTCATCCAGCACTTTGTGAATGCTGCTGAGCAGCGTGCAGTGCCAGGGATGCAGCATCTCCCGCTCAGTGGGCTCCGAGCAGTCCGTGCAGTGTGCCCACACGGGGCTGGGAGCTCTGGGGCTCCAGCCAGCACTGCAGGTCCTGAGCCACTGGGGAATCGCTGCTTTGTGGGTCCCTGTGGCACGGCCACTCGTGTCCCAGGCGCGCTCCCGTGGCTGCCCACGGTTTAGTTTTATTTTGCCAGATGGGCGTGATGCTTGCTGAGGTGTATCAGAGCCAGGTGCAGTCAGGGGTGCAGTGCTGCTGCTGCCCACCCCTGGCTGAAACCACACTGCTTGGGGAGCTGGGGCTATGCGGTTGGAGGGCTTCCCTGTCCCCCCTGTTGGACAGCTGTGTGTCTGGCTTCTGCTTTCCTGGATGCATCCAGTGTGCCCTGCCACACTCAAGGGGAACAAACCTAACAGTGCAGGAGCTCTGTGAACCTCTCCTCTCAGCACAAGATCAGATGCGGCTAGTATTTCCTACTTGGAAACTCATCAAATGTTCAAATTTTCTCTCAAGTTTTTGCCTGAACGTAACATTTTCCTTGAGCAGTTCGTGCACTGCAGCCACCAAGCACCTTCTGAAGGCAGGCGGGTGGGAGCAGGAGCAGCCCGGGTGGCATGGTGTGACATCAGGCACCCAACGGCCCTCGGCCAAGTGTCACCACCTGGGCACCCGGGCTTCAGCTTCAGCCGGGTTCTGCCTCCGTGAGCGATTCCCCGGGGCAGAGAGCCCCGTGCAGTGCCCTGGCCCGAGGGACACGTCCTGACAGCGCCCGGGCTCCAGTCCGCGATCTGTGAGTCAGACGAGGAAGTCAGACCACTCTTCCTTCTCTAAAATAATAATAATAATAATAATTTTTAAAAAACAAGCCGGCATTTTCCCAGGGATTAACCTTCTGCGCAGTCAAACAGAGAGGGGGAGCCTGCTGTCCGGTCCCGCCGCGCTCCCGGAGCAGCCCTGCGCTCCCCGCTCTCCCGCTTGCTGTTCCAGGCTGCGGCCAGGAGATGGGATGCTCGGCACGGCGCCGGGATGCGCTCCGGCGCTCCGGGGCTCCGGGAGCCGCCGCCTCCAGCCCGGCACGGGCAGCGTTCCCTGGGCGTTTCTGGAGTCAGCCACTCGTGCTCCAGCTGCTGAGAATTCCGAGCTTGAACCCGAACGCAGCCCCGCACTGCCGCCGCTCCCGGGGGCTCCGGAGAGCCATTTGTTCACTCAGGTTTGATTATTGCGCAGAAAACAAGGATTTTGTCCCACAGCTCTAACCAACCCTGTCCAACACCCCTGAAACTTTCTGTTTAGGGATTTTCAGAAACCTCCTCTCAGCTTCCATCACTGCCTGGGTTCTCACTGGTTTAACAGCTCACTGGGGTCTCCGTGGATTTCATGGGAATATCCGGGGCCTCTTGTACCAAGGAACAGGGATCAGGACAAGAAGAAATGGCCCCGAGTTGTGCCAGGGAAGGTTTAGGTTGGATATTAGGGAAAAATTCTTCTTGGAAAGGGCTGTACAGCTCTGGCCCAGCTGCCCAGGGCAGCGGTGGTGTCCTCAGCCCCGAAAGGATTAAAAAGCCACGTGGATGCGGCACCTGGGGACACGGGTTAGTGCCCGGCAGTGCTGCAGACACACATGCTGTGGCTTCCCAGGAGCTGCACAGCCCCAGTCACTGCTCCCTGCGTGTGATCCCTGCTCCATCCCCCAGCAGGGCTCCCCGAGCCCGGCCCTGCTCCCCTGGCACATCCAGCTCAGCCATGAAAACAAACCCCAGAAGCCCAGTGGCTGAACGACACGGCTGTGACACAGCCAGGACTGAGTGCTGCCCTTTGCATCCATATTTGAATTTCACAGGTGAAATGCAACCTTCAGAAGAGCCAGCACAGGTTCTGCTCCAAACAGTTTGGAGAAAAATGTTACCTCATTTGAAATTTCATCCTGCAGCTGCTATTTAATTCCTCAATCCCCACAGCAACAGTTTTGTTGTAAATTAACAGCACAAAATATATTAGGAAATTAAAGTAGCTTCTTTGGCACTTCTGGTTTTGTGCCTTCTTATCTTCTTGGTCTATTTTTAGAATGCAAGGTGTTATTGATCAAAATCTCATAAAAATGATTTATAATAGTTAATAATTACTGTGTTAATGCACCAGACTGCAGCAAATTAATGCAGACTGTGTCTGCTGGGCTGGGTTCAGCACTGCGCACTCGAGCAGCAGAGAAACCAAGCCCCAGAGCTGTGAGGGAGGGCCTGGGAAAACCTGCTCCTGCTGGGAGATGCCAGGGGTGCCACGGTGGAGCCTTCACCATCCTGCTCCATCCCCAGCCCGGGGGGCGGCACTCACTGGGGTGGGGATCACCATTCCACATCCCATGCAGCTCCCAGACAGGCTGGAAACCCTCCAGTGATCCAGCTGAAAGGAAAAACAGGATGTTTTCCTGCACCAGAAACCTCTGACTGACCCAAATGAGCTCTGGGAAATGGTGACAGTGACAGAGCGGGTGACAGCATTGAAGGGGTTTGTCATGTATTCCATGATAAAGAGCCTTTTAGTATATTCAGCATTTTACTGCACCAGATTGGAGAGGGAGCACAATTTGATCCAGGCTTTAATCCCAAGGGCTAGGCTTCCTTCCCAGACAAAGAGCACCACAAATTTAGTGAGACAGGTTCTCCCTCTACAGATCTTTTTGGTAGTGATAAAAACCTGTAATAACCAGCTGTGGCCTTTGCCACGGTCCCTTGATTTCAGGCATCTGCAAAAGCTGGATACCCCCAGAAAACAAAAGGAAGAGGCAGGTTCCTCACGATGCCATAAAAATGGGGTTCTTTCCTTGCACCCTTTGCAGAATCCAGCAGGTAAAGTACCAGCACTGAGCTACCAACAGCTGCTCTGAAATTTTGGGGTGTTTCGGGTTTTTTTGTTTGTTTTACTCCCTCCACTGTCTCCATCCCATCCTGAAGGCTAAAACACCAGGAGCCCCATTCAGGGTCAGAACATTGTCAGGTGCTTAAAACATTAATCTGTACTTCAGAAGGGTACCCCTGAAGTCCAGAGAATATTTTATCCATCAGTGGTGATTGCCAGTGTTGTGCAGGGGAGCAATAATCACCTCGCTGAGGGGAGATGGGGCTTGGTGCTCAGGAGGTGGGAGCTGATCAGGGGACACCGGGTCACACACAGCCTCTTGCTGGGACACCGGCCAGGCCTCCTGATCCAGCACTTTCCAGTTCATCAGCACATTCGGATTATTCTCTGACAGGAAGGATATGCAGACAGCAGCACTTCAGGCGCAGCGCTGCTGCAACATGAGCTGTGTGCTGGGCAGGCAGTGCTGGGATGGGGGGGACATGGAGGGGCTGTCCCTGCTGCCATCCCATCCCATCCCATCCCATCGCAGCCCATCCATCCCATCCCATCCCATCCCATCCCATCCCATCCCATCCCATCCCATCCCATCCCATCCCATCCCATCCCATCCCATCCCATCCCATGGATCCCATCCCATCCCACCCCATCCCACCCCATCCCATCCCATGGATCCCATCCCATCCCATGGATCCCATCCCATCCCATGGATCCCATCCCATCCCATCCCATCCCATCCCATCCCATCCCATCCCATCCCATCCCATCCCATCCCATCCCATCCCATCCCATCCCATCCCATCCCATGGATCCCATCCCATCCCATGGATCCCATCCCATCCCATCCCATGGATCCCATCCCATGGATCCCATCCCATCCCATCCCATCCCATGGATCCCATCCCATCCCATCCCATCCCATCCCATCCCATCCCATCCCATCCCATCCCATCCCATCCCATGGATCCCATCCCATCCCATCCCGTCCCATCCCATCCCATTCTCCCACCGGTGAGAGGGGCCGGGCGTCGCTCAGGGGCAGCCCCACCACCTCCTCTGCTCGGGGTGGCCTCAGGCCCCCGAAGGCCGCGAGGTGCTCAAGGCTGTGCCCTGGGCTCCCTGCCCACGCCCAGAGCTGTGTTTGTCAGCCCGGGGATGCCAGCACAGCGCCTCAGCAGTGCCACGGGGGTGGCACAGTGCCCACATCGCTCTGTGCACCGCTGACCTCTCTCTGCCTCTGGCAGATCAGCTCTTGGCCGTGTTTCCAGCTGCGGGTGCAGTCTTCCAGTGGAAAAGCAACAAGGATATAAAGAAAGGAAAATGAAATGAAATGAACACGTGTGCAGAAGCTGCTCAGCACCTGTATCACAGCCTGCCCACGCACAGCCCAGCATTCTTTGTGTTTGCTCTTCTATTCTTAGGAAATGGTTTAAATTTTATTTGGTGATTTTCAGAAATCACTACAGCTGTTCATATGATGGTTCAGTGTGTTAATAAATAAACCAGACAAAGGAAATCCACTAATGAGCCTTCTCAGTTTCGTAAATTCACCTGCTGCAGACCTCAGTGGTTACAGTCCACCCCAATCCCAGGCAAACATTCTGTAACTGGAGTCTGTTTTCAGAGGTGGCCTCAGTCCCTGGGACCGCCCTGAGATGCCTCCCTGGAAGCCTTCATGATTTCTGAACAGAAGCATGCTGCTCAGGGGCTTCCTTATAACCCCGAGCCCTTCCACTGGACTCCACTGCAGCCTGAAAGCAAAAGGAGATTTTTCTTGTAAGGTGCCAGAGAACTTGCAACTCCTGCACTTGTACTTCCTGATTTGTTATTTTAATTATTATTTAGTTAATTTGATAGTAGATGAAGAAGAGCCTAGCAGCAGCTCTGCCTTCTGCAGCCCAGGTTTCCAGAAGCACAACGCCCTGGATTACAGACCCGCAGTGCGAGGACCCACATCCTAAAGCCAGGAGGAATCCCTGGCATCTCCAGCAGCAGGGCTGCCTGGCTACATGCACAGACAGCAAGAACTGACACAGCTCAGGACAAAGCACCTGGAAACTCCTGGATCCCCAGCTGGGCACAGATGACAAGCTCTGAAGCTCAGCAGTGCCACACTCAGCTTACCTGGGTGACACAAGAGGCACCCAACAGCCTGTCAGTGACTGAGCTGGGTGAGCCATCTCCCCCAGGGCTGCCAGACCCAGCCAGAGCACCCACCCACCCCAGCCCAGCACCCCAGCCCTGGCAGGGGCTCCTGAGCACGGAGTGGGGCTGCTCAGGGCCATTAGGGCTCATCAGTGCTCACGTCCCCAAGGTCAGGCAGCTTGGAGAGGTTGTTTTGTGCTGCTTGTTTCTGTAAAACCAGCCAGCAGTGCGTGCTGTGCCATGGTGCTGTCTGTGCAGGGAAGGGTGGTGTCCTCCATGCTGGGAGGGCAGGAGGTGTCACCTCCTCGGGGACCTGGGGCTACCCAAGTCTGCTAACACGTGCTGGAGATGGTGGAGGTGCTGGAAGCACTGCAGGATGGACTGAGGGCAGGTGCTGGGAGCACTGCAGGATGGACTGAGGACAGGTGCTGGAAGGGCTGGAGGTGCTGGGAGCACTGCAGGATGGACTGAGGGCAGGTGATGGGAGCACTGCAGGATGGACTGAGGACAGGTGATGGGAGCACTGCAGGATGGACTGAGGGCAGGTGATGGGAGCACTGCAGGATGGACTGAGGGCAGGAGCTGGGAGCACTGCAGGATGGACTGAGGGCAGGTGATGGAAGCACTGCAGGATGGACTGAGGGCAGGTGCTGGGAGCACTGCAGGATGGACTGAGGGCAGGTGATGGGGGCACTGCAGGATGGACTGAGGGCAGGAGCTGGGAGCACTGCAGGATGGACTGAGGGCAGGTGCTGGGAGCACTGCAGAATGGACTGAGGACAGGTGATGGAAGGGCTGGAGGTGCTGGGAGCACTGCAGGATGTGCTAAGGGCCCTGCTCCTGCCTCAGTTTCCCTCTTGCATTGAGCTGCAAGGATTCCTGTCATTTTCTCCATTGGTGTGTGGTGACCAGTGTTCAGCAGCATGGCGAGGAATTGACTCAGCCCGAGGGGAATCTCCCGTGGGAAATGCTGTCATTTTGACATTCAATTTTATCCAAAATGAGGGTGGGAAGTGGAGACACGGAGACACGGAGCAGTTTCACAAGACTTCAGCCTCACAAGACTCAGCTGTCCCGGCAGCCAGAAATCTCTGCATGAAATTCTGATTTAAAATCTTTTGTTTCAAATTACTGTTTTAGAAGCACAATTTAGCAAAATATTCACCCTCCCACTGAAACTATTCCAGGGAGAAATGTTCCACTGACTTTAATACTGAACATGCAGGAGCTTAATATGTAACAACCAGTGTGACTGTGCTCGTGTGCGCTGCTCTGCGCTGGAAGAGCAGCTATTTCCTATCTCTTTCCATGACACCCTGTGTAGAATAAAGTAAGTTTCATGGAAATATGGATGGATGTTATCGGAAAAACCCAGTGTGAAACTCAGATGGACACTGACTTTGTCCCTTTAATCGACTCCCATTCCAACCCAATTTGCATTGATCATGAATGTGGAGATGGGTTTCAGACCAACTGTGCTGCTCCTGTTTGCAAACAGCCACTTTGCTCTTACAAACTGCTGGATTTTCATGACCTCAAGGGTAAAAAAACCACCAATCTGGGAATAGTATTCTGATATATGGATGCTCTAGAATATTCTGGAATAGAATACTGGAGCAAATAGGCTTCCTGCATCCCTCTTGGCTTGCTTTCGTAGTGAGCACCAATCCCAGCCTTTACTAGTGATTTAAATGACTATTCTTTTAAAGTTGATCCAGCATTGAAGCCAGTAATTCCTCACATCGGCTTCTCTAGCATTTTGTAAAAGCTCTGGTGACAAAACTCTGCCTTAGGATCTCCTCTGTGTCAGCCAGAGGTGGCCAGCAGGTAACAGAAGCCGTGGAGAGAAGGGTGTTGGAAATGTCCGGAGCGTGCCGGGGCCAGCAGGGCGATGTCCACACGCTGGGGCAATGCAGGGGCACAGGCTGAGGGGCCGAGGGGCTGTGGGGCTGATCCCACCCCCAGGCCATGGGCACTGACCCCTGCCCCACAGCGTGCTGTCCCGGATGCCATGCCCCTGGCAGTGCCCTCGGGCAAGCTGGGGCACGGCTCTCCCACCCGACTGGTTTGCAACCAGCAGGGCGAGGTGCTGGAACTCCTCCTGCCAGTGAGCTCATCTGGCATCCCCTGCAAAAAAGCATTGCCAGTGTTTGATGTTCCCCTCCCCAAATCCACGCTTATTTGCTTTCTTTGTGCTCAAACGCAGAGGAAACAAGAGAATGGAAGCAAAAGGGTGCCCAGACGCAGCAATCCCCACGATCTGCACCGCAGCGGCAGCGGTGCCCAGAGCTGACCCCTCAGCTCTGTCTCTGCAGGGATGAACAACAGCCTTTGTCCCACCAGAGCCACCTGAGGGGCTGGCTGGAGCCGAGTGCTGTGTTCTGGAGCTCAGTCTGTCCTGAGAACAGTGCTGAGTTCTGGAGCTCAGTCTGTCCTGAGAACAGTGCTGAGTTCTGGAGCTCAGTCTGTCCTGAGAACAGTGCTGAGTTCTGGAGCTCAGTCTGTCCTGAGAACAGTGCTGAGTTCTGGAGCTCAGTCTGTCCTGAGCACAGTGCTGAGTTCTGGAGCTCAGTCTGTCCTGAGAACAGTGCTGAGTTCTGGAGCTCAGTGACTCTCCTGAGCACAGTGCTGTGTTCTGGAGCTCAGTGACTCTCCTGAGCACAGTGCTGAGTTCTGGAGCTCAGTCTCTCCTTAGACAAGTGCTGTGTTCTGTGCTCACAGAGGGAACAGGACAGGCACAGGGATGTGCCACTGTCACACCGATAAGGAGATTTCCACAGTCCATTGGAAACGCAGTCAGACCACAGCACAATCCACCCGGGAACACGGTGCTAAGAGAATCTTGGGCTCTGGGTAAGAAGTCACAGCCCAGAGCCGAAGGCAGGGCGCAGGTGCCTGAACCCTCAGGTTTTATCGCCTGGTACCCTGGCAGGGCCGGTGGCAGCAGCGCTGGCAGCTCAGCAGGACGGGCTCTGGCAGGGACAGGGGTGTCTGCGGGGGAAAGTGGGGCTGCCTGGGGGTGCCACGACGGGCAGGGACACAAATGGGTCCCTGAAATGGGCAGATGCTGCTGATACGACACCATGTCACCGTCCTTAAAGCACTTCTCTGGTAAGAGGTGTTTCAATAATTCAGTACCTGCCATGATTTAAAAACCCCACTCTGAATTTGAGGCTGTCTTCCTCTTGTTCAGCTTTTCCACCAAAAGAGGAAAAAAAAATCACTATTCTTTTAATTTCAAACACAATCAGTATCAGTCTATGCAGCCCAAGGTTCACTGCTTTCAGGCAACCGCTCATAAATATTCATTAGAGAATTAAAGAGCTATTAACAAGGGTAACTGTTGAGGAGCATTTTTTAACTGTCTTCTACAAGACATGAAATTTGCATTTCTCGGTGTGGAAACCCACAACGAGCAATGGCTCCTTGCAAGACAAAAAACCTTCAGATAAAAGCTGGTGGGAAGGCAGGAGCCCCCCCCGGTCCTCGCACGAAGGACGGAGCAGATACCTTCGGCTCTGTGGAGCTGAAGAAAGAACTCTCGCGGTGACCCTGACTCACTCCGTCCTGCCAAGCGCAGCACCCGACCCAGCCGCTGCGCCTCTGCTCCCTGCACTGCAGCAGCACCGAGCCCATCTCTTCGGTGACTCTGATTCCTCCTGATTTGCATACCACGGTCACTGCCTCCACCTTGGCTCTGATTGACTCCCCGGGAGGACACTCGGCCCTGCTGCCTGCCCGGTGACACTTCTGTTCACGTTTGTCCCCGCTCCGGGCCGTGTCCGCGGCGCGCACCCGCCGTGGCCGCCAGGGCATCGGCGTCTCTCCCCCGCGATGTGTCCTTGCGCCGGGGGCTCTGTGCTGCTCCCCCCGGCACACAGGGTCCTTCATCGCCCGCTCGCACCTGACCTGGCAGGTCCATCCCTGAGCAATCCCCGGGGTCCCCGGAATCGCCGCAGGAGCGGGGTGGGGACTCCAGGGATTTTAGCTAAGAGCCCAGGCAAGGCTTTCTCAGCTAAACCCAGGGGCCTTGGCGGGGAGCAGGGGAAAGTGATCATTCTGGGGGCAGGGAAAGTGGATTGGCAGGCGGGCTGTGCCAGGGGGGCTGCCGCCAGCCCGCAGGTGAGAATTCCCCCGCGCTGATTCCCGGGCTGTGCGGCACCACCGGCGCTGGGGAGCTGCTGGGCTTTCCTGCAGCTGCAGCAAAGGGAAATGCAGAAGCAAGTCCCAGGGGAGCATCTGTTATCTGAAGCAATTATTTCCCAACCTGAAAGACAAGGCAGGAGTCACCTCCTCTCGTGTCTCTTACAAAGCACAATTCTATAATTAATATCAGTTCCTTGGCATTTGTAAAGTCAGGGTGTCTGGGAACGGGGAGCCCAGCACAGCCTGAGGTTCCCTCAGCTGGGTCATCATGATACAGGAGATTTTCCCCAGTGGATGAGCAGTTACTGGGCTTTGTCCTGGGGTTCCCAGACCCTGTGGGTCCAAGGGGCCCACGAAATGCAGGAGTGTTCTCAGCAGCCTGGAATACATTTGGCTCCAATGGAGAATTTCTAGGGCTCTGCATGAGGAAAGAAATACTGACAGCCAACAATAGGAGAGGTGCCTTTGCTTTGGGGGTTATTGATGCTGCGGACTGTGGCCTTGGGAAGGAGAGTGACACTGGGCTGGTGCCCAAGTTCCCACCAGCGATTCCTCCTTCCCAGGTCTGAACCATCTCAGTGTGGACTGCAGGGAGGAGCAGACCCACTGAGCCAATCCTGACTCCCAGTACTCCTGCAGGAAACTGAAATCCCATTCTGCTCCCAACAAATTAGCCACAAGTCATTTCCTCCATCTCTGAATTGGTATATTTGAAACTGCAAAGTCACTGTGGCCAGGAGCCCTCGCATTTTTCTGTAAACCCCCAGGGAGCTATAAATACACGTGGATGTGCATACACACACACACAGACACAGCTGTTTCTATAGACAGACACGTAAAGGTACCTATCCAAGGAAGCTAAGCCAATGTCTGGCAGGGGGATCGTGCTGAGGTGTGGCAGTGCCCAGTGAGTCCCTGCTGCTCCACACCTGTGCCGTGCCAGTCCCAGCAGCCATGTGCCAGGGCCCTGGGAAATAAGGGGTGTGGATATTCCTCCCTCTCCAAAGGAGTGACAGGCAACCAGCAACATACACGTACACTTTGGAAAAAGAAAAAAAAAAAATCGTGTCTCCCCTTAGTCAGTTTTTGTAAGCTAACCTTTGTGCCTCCATAGTCTTGGGGTGACTGTCCCCACGGATCCTGAGTCACAGCCCTGGAACAAAGGCCAGTGGCAAACAGGATGCTGAGGGCTGCTCTGAAGTTATACAAGTTAGGAAACATTTTCTGACTTTCAGGAGTGATTCATGACTTTTACATTTTTGGGTCGGACGTTTTCCTTAGTCACCGGCAGGGTTTCAGTGACAGATGAGCTCACAGAGCCTTCAGCTCCCATTTTCACATCCAGACCTTGAAACTTCATCCCTGTATATGTTATGGAGCTCCTTTTTCCCCCTCTCTCTGAAGGCGTTGTTAATCTGTCTGCTTTTAGCTTGCAGAAGAATCTGAGGCTTGCCGTGACTTTCTCCTCTGTCCCAGGACACAGGCAGTGGCCCTGCAGGGATGCTGTGTCAGGGCAGAGATGTGACTCCTGCTGCTGCATGCTGCCTGTCTCCTCCAGGCATTGTCCCCTCAGCCTTTCTCCTGCAAGGAAGGTAACTACAAAACACAAAGCTAAAAGCTGGAATTAAATTAGATCCAAGGAAAGGTAACATTCAGAGTTAGCTTGATGGGATATAAGGATTTAAAGAAATATGCATCCGAGAGGTTGAAGCTAGACACCAAGTATTTGGCCCCAGTGCTCGGGAACATTGGCTGCCCCCACCCTGCCCACCGGTGCCTGCTGAGCTTGGAGGGTAAAGTTCAGATGATGACCAGTCACTAACAACAACTGTGGTGTGACAACGTGGATTTTGCCACTGTGCTGTGCGGAAATGTGACGCTGCCGTGAGGAGTCAGTGCTGTTACAGGAACTCAGGGTGTTCAGTGTGAGTTCATCTCCTCTGTGCCTGCACTGGCACGGAGAACTCACACTCTCGAGGGACCTGAGAAACCTGGATTGGTGCCGAACAAAAATTGAGCAAATCTGAAGAGATAAATTAAATTATTAAAGAAAAACTCAAGACGTCACCAGACAATGCAGACACCAGACAGTCTGAGAGAGCTGTGGCTATTCAGCCTGGAGAGGAGAAGGCTCCAGGGAGACCTTAGAGCTCCTTCTAGTGCTTAAAAGGGCTCCAAGAGACCAGGAGAGCAACTTAAAAATTCCCCAGGAAACACTTCCTCAGTCTTCCTAAGACTCACCACATTAAATTTCCATTTCCCCATGTGTCATATAGCCTTTATTTCTGGCACATTTGTGCCAAGCCGTAGCCAAACTGACCACCTTTCTTCCTGGGAATAGGAGTGTGAATCGCAGTCTTTTCAGGGTGTTTGACCCTGCGTGTTCAGCGACAGCTGGAAGAAGAGGTGGGCCCATAGGTGGGCCCTGGGGTTTTCTCCTCTCTCATGTGCTGGGATTTGCAAAAACGGTTCATGAGTCACAGAGGCAGGGAGGTGGCAGGGGGGTGACAGCCAGTGGCAGGGTGGCAGGGAGGTGGCAGGGTGGCAGGGAGGTGGCAGGGAGGTGGCAGGAGGTGGCAGGGAGGTGGCAGGAGGTGGCAGCCAGGTAGGTGGCAGCCAGGTGCAGGTGAGGTGCCAGTGCTGAAGCAGTCACAGGGCTGGCAGAGGCAGGACACACATGCCGGACACGGGTCTGTTTCCAGGAAGGAGCAGGCAGTGCAAACACAGCGATGGTGCTTATACACACACCCAGCAGGGAGGGGAATATCTCCATTATCAGCAGTCATTTCTCCAGACAAAGGAGTCTGTTCTCAGCCCTGATCCGCCTGTCCCCCCCCACCACCCATAAATGACACTTCCCAGTGATCCACCTCCAGCAGCCCAAGGTTATTTCTTGTCAAGCAGGTTTTGGAGCCAGCGTGCCAGCTCTCCAGATTTTCCATTACTCCACCCCGAGGTGTTACAAACACCTGATAGGGAATTAGCGTGTGGGTAATTCCCTATCAGGTGTTTGTACCCGGGCCTGTCCAAGCGGCTCCCCCGCCCAGCAGCACCATCACCCCAAATTCCTCCGCACCACTCAGGCATGGCCTGAGTGCAGGAATCGACTTCAGCCTGCTTGGCTCCGGGATTTTCCATTTGCTGGCGGCACCTGCTGCAGTGACCCCGCAGTGGCTCCATCACACACACTCACTGTGCCAGGGTCTGTGCTGTGCCAGGGTCTGCGCTGTGCCAGGGTCTGCACTGTCCCAGCCCCTGCACTGTGCCAGTTTCTGCGCTGTCCCAGCTCCTGCACTGTGCCAGGGTCTGCGTTGTCCCAGCCCCTGCGCTGTCCCAGCCCCTGCAGGTGCCCGGGGGCAAGGGCCAGCAGCCCTTGGAGCTGGGCATCCTCTCCCACTGTGCCAGCAGCTGCTGGTGTCTGCTCCCAGAGCTGGCACGGCCACGGGCCTGGCCCCGGCCAGGAAGGCAGAAAAGTGCAGCTCAGCAGCCACCAACGCCACAACACCCGGCTTTCACCCGAGCACCGGCTCCACCCGTGCTCAGCGTGGGTTTGCAGCACCCCGGTGTCCCGCAGGGCTGGATCGTGCCCTGCAGGGCTGGCAGCGGGCAGCACGGCCCCTGTGCCCGGCCCGTGCTGGGTCCTGCCCGGGGCCAGCAGTGTCCTGGAGGTGGCTCCCCGGGATTTCTGCTCGTCCCGTGTGTCGGTGGGGGAGTCACGGGACCGGCACCGTCACACACCACGGGTTATTTTTAGACGCGTTTCTACATCTCTCTGTTTAATCTCTGCGTGTTTAATCTGGTTTTGCACTCCCTTCTGACACCAGCAATAGGCAAAAACCCCATCAGGTTTAAAACCCCATCCCCAAACCCCAAGTCTGCCTGTCAGCGACCGCAGCGAGAGCAAATGCAGACACGGGGAAACTATTTATAGCTCAGATAAACAAGGCAGAGGCTTTGCTTAATGAGAGGGAATGGAAGAACAGCGCTCACACACAGCCCGTGGACGTGCTGCCCTTGCCTGGCTCGGGAGGGCTGGTGGGCTCCTGCTGTCCCTGCCAGCCCACGGGGACGGGCACAGGGATCAGACCCCCAGCAGCGTGGCTGCGAGTGGGGACGTGGTGCAGCCACCCCTGGGCGCTCCATGAGGGCTTGGCTGTCGGGAGCAGTTCTGGTTCCACACAAATGGCACTGGGAATGCTGCTTCTGCCCCCGAACACGGCCGGGAGCGGAGAGCCCACGGAGGGTGCGTGCTGTGCCCGCGGGGCAGGGTCTGCAGGGGCGCGGTGGGGAGCAGTGGTGCTTATCCAGAAAGGGAAACAGAGCACTCTCCGTGCCCCTGGGACTCTGGCAGCCCTAAACACGTCAGGTTTAGCTGAGGTCTCCAGGGAGGAGGGACACGCAGCAGGTACACCCTAAGCATGGCCCTTGCTCAGCTCCCGCTCCCTCAGCTCCTGTCACAGCAGGCTGGGCTGCTCACTGGAGCCCTGGTTTACTCTGGGGGCTGAGCTGGGGGCAGTGGGGATGGAGGGATGCCCAGTGCCCGTCCCACAGCAGTGACAGAGTGTGACACTGCACTCGACATCCCCAGGTGCTGCTGGCAGCGTTCCTGATGGCCCCCTTGTTCTGACCTGGGAAACTCTCAGCCGAATGCACTCCGCTTCCTTGGCCTGCTTGAAGCCAGCAGGAATCAGTCAGAGGGTTAATCCCTCATTCCAGGCCCAGGGAATGGGGCCATGCTAATTCTTTCCTGTAGATTTGCTAATTTGATTTTTCTTTTCCTGAGACATCAAAGCCAACCTCCAGAGGAGAGCTTCCTAATCAGCAAGGAGAAAAGGAAATCACTTATTTAGTGGGAAGGATGTAGATGTACCAAAGGGAAGCATTTCCATTTTCTTTTTATAGCTATGAAAAACAACTTTACACAGCGAGTCCCCTAAATTCTATTTTTATTGCAAAGAACTGGAGTTTTGGGACCCTTCCATGCAGCTGTCTTGTCTCTTTTACAACAACAACTTCACTGAGATGAGGTGAACTGGATCATCTTATCCTTCTTCAAAACATTTTGTGTTATGGATCGGAAGAGGAGGAAGGAGACCAGGAGGAAATAAAGTGCTCCTGAAGGGTGCAAAGCCAACCCTTTGGTCTCTCCTGGGCTCTGAGTCCGTCCTGCCTTTCCTCACGGCCTGTGAGCAGTTTCTGGACTCCCTGATCCCACAGAAATCCAGGTGTAGGCTTCAGCTGGGTGCCCAATCCCCAATCCACAGCTGTATCGCTCACAGCGTCCAGTGAGCCGTAAGAAAAGCTGTGCCCAGTGAGGGGATGGTGGTGATGATGATGATGATGGTGATGGTGATCATGTTGATGATGATGGTGATGATGGTGATGATGGTGATGATGGTGATGATGATGATGATGATGATGGTGATGATGATGATGATGATGGTGATGATGATGATTCCCCCAGGAGCGCAGCAGACCGGGAACAGCGCCGGGTGCTCCCCAGCACCCAGGGCTCTTGCAGGGGTGGGTGGCACTGGCTGTGGGGTCTGTCTGTGCTGTGGGGTGAAGGCAGCACCGGGGACACTGCAGGGCCACGTTCTGTCCCCTCTGCCACCTCCGAGGGCCGGTTTCAAAGGGGGTTTGCTGTGTCACACAGCTTTGGACGTGCTAAGCCACATTTTCCTGTACATCAGTTGGATATTTTAATGGGTTGGACTGTGGACAAAAGCTGAACAGCAGATTTATTTTATTTTTTGTAACAAAACCAATGACTTCACTGAAAGTACAACCCTCCCTGGGGCAGTGCCAGTCAGGCTCCCTCCTGATCCACAACACTCGCTGTTGGGTTTTTTCCTTTTTCCCTTTTCACCCTTATCCAAAAGCCGTGACCCAGCCATTTCCCTGGTCTTTAACCTACAGACCAGCTGTGTTTCCAAGTGAGCCTGTGACCTGAGCCAGGGCAGTCACCCATCACATTGGCTCCTGCCCATCCTGCTCCCACCCCTGCCCATCCTGTTCATCGCAGCCTCCTCGTCCCCGTGTGGACTCTGGTTATGCAGATACAACTGGCCAGAGCCTGCACAGCCCCTGATGCTATAAATGGACACACAGTGATCCTGCCAAAGCTTTTCTTTTTGTTCTAGCCAAACTATGTGCTTAAATCTTCTCTGTATGTGAATTCCTAAGGGATACAATACTCTACGAGAAGAACATTTCTTCCACAAGTTCTAAATGTACTGACTCTTCCATAAAAATTGCTGGGGTTGTTTACTATTATTATTATTATTATTATTATTATTATTATTATTATTATTATTATTTTATTCATTCCCACCAGCTGAGTCTCTGCCCAGGCAGGGGGCTCTGGCTCACGGTGGGCACCAACCACAAAGTGCAGCACAGCCAGTGTCACACGTGGCTGAGCAGCCCCAGGGCTCATAAATACCCAGTGCCCATTCCTTTGGGGTTATTCTGTAACTCTGTGCACTCTTGGAGCTTGGCAGGGAGCAGATCCCAAGCTGAGCGTGTCGAGCACACGTGTGCTTGGCGGTGGGATGGTCACACCTGTGCAGCGTTTGGCCCAGGTGCCTGGTATGTCTGTTTATACATCCTACACATCCTACCAATCCTAAGGAAAGCAAACACTCCTGTCTCACATTCCTGGTTCTGTGGAGAGGGATGGTTACTCTGCTTTTTATTGCTAGAAAAATCTTTCTTTTGATGTCCTTTGAAAGTGTGTCCTTTGAACCCCAGCATTTTGCTGTTGGCTCACACTCCCACAGCCAGGTGATGTCAGGTCCAGCTTCAGGCTGCTCAGGAATTGCTGTTGCAGATCACTGAGCTTTGAGCAAGACACATGTGGAAAGTCACCAGTGAAATGCAGAGCGAAATTCCCCCAGACCACGGTATTCCCAATACCCTTGTGCATCTCCAGGATCTGTGATATTTAGAAAGAGTACTGGCCACTGCTGAAAGTAGAAGCCACAGTGTATTTGCCATCACATAGAGTGGCTAAATATAACACCTGATGGCAAATGGCAACAAACAGGGTGGCTATGGCCTGGGATAAACCCAGGAGACAAATAAACCTCACCCATGAATAAATAAACAAGGACACAAAAAACAGTCCCTTTCCAAGCGCCCACAGCCTATTTGGAAAGAGACATTCCTGTGTGTGACTGATGGATTTGCAGAGAAAACAAACGAGACTTTAGGGCGGTTGTGCAGTGGAGGGGTGAGCGTGCCCGAGCAGCCTGGCCGTGCTTCCCACCCTGCCCATCCCTGTCGCTGCAGGGAGAGGGGCAGGAGAGGAGCAGAGCGTGGGGCGGTGGCGTGGCCCAAAGCCCAAAGCCCAGAGCCCAGAGCCCAGAGCCCAGAGCCCAAAGCCCAGCGCCCAGCCCTGTGCCCAGGCACGAGGAGATCCGGGTTCCCCAGGGCACTGAGGGCTCCCTCCATCAGCCATCCATCCCTCTGTGGGAAGCGAGGCACAGGCTGTGCAGCGGGCTGTGCACACACACCTGTGACAAGCACCAAAGGTATCCCCACCAGCCCAAGGAGAGATGGCAAAGCCTACTCCTGACCTCTGGATGCTGGAATAGGAGCATTGGGAATGGTGGCTTGGCCCCGCCTTTTCACAAGTGTAGGAGGAGCGAGCTCGAGTGCCAGTGCGTGGTTTCTCCCTGGACTGCACCTCTGGAGCTACAGAGGATGCAGCTGCTCCTGGATGACTTTACAGCACTGCAATACAGGCAGCGCTCACAAGCAGTCAAGGGTTTAACCAAGCCAGCCATAAATCTCCTCTGCCTTTAGTAGCTCAGCTTTCAGACCCTGTCACAGTTATTTATAGTTTCCATACTCAGTCCCTGGACAGATGAAACCTCAACATCTCATGGAAAAAAACAAGCAGGGGCAAAATAAAAGGCCACAGAATATTTTTAAAAATCCTTGAATTCTCAAGCTGCCTTGTCCAGATGCAGAACAAGCTCATTCCTATCAGCCTGGCACTCACCCTGCCTGGTCAGCAAACTGCTCAAGCTCAAGCACAGCTCTCCTTTCCTCTCCCCGCTCACAGACGGGTTACCTCCTCCTGTTTGTCCTTTTAATTCCTTTGTTGAAGTGCAGCCGTGAGTCACCCCAAGCACACAGGGTGCTGTGAGACAGCCCCAGATAAGAACACCACCAAGTAAATACGGGGCTCCCTATTCCAGCAGCACACAGGAGCGTGGCCATGTGTGAGGGTCAATCCTGGGGACCCCAGCTGGAAGCAGCAGCGTGGTCTCTGAGGAGAGAGCTGCTGTGATGGCCCCGAGACCCCCGGCCAGCCCAGACACAGCTCCCTGCCCTCGGGGGGGCAGTGGGAGCCGAGGGATCCGCTGCTTGCTTGAGGAAGGAAAACTCTTCCCTTTCAAACCAGATGACACGTCACTGATTGGATTCTTTCAAAGGAAAAATTGCATTGTTGATGCATAGAAATGTCTTTTTTTTTTTCTTCTCCAGCTCCTTTTCTTAAGCCGGTGCTTCCCATAGGGAACAAAACACAGCCAGCAATGCACTGGCTGCCAGGCACATATTGCCCATCAGATTCAGGTCCAGCAGAGATCAACTCTCAAACGTGGGCCTCAACTCCATGAAACTTCTCCTGTACCGACTCAAAGAACTAAAGACAGTAACACTTTCCTCCTTGGAAACTTCTGGCCAAGTTTCCTAGGACCATGTCCCAAGCGGGAGCACCTTGGTAGATACTGTGTTCCAGCCCAGCCCTGCCCCTTGCCCTGTCGAGCCCTGCCCAGCTCTGCCCAGCTCTGACCGGCTGTGCCCTGCCCGGCCCAGCCCAGCCCAGCCCAGCCCAGCCCAGCCCAGCCCAGCCCTGCCTTTCCCCTGCCTTTGCCCTGCCCCATCCCATCCCATCCCATCCCATCCCATCCCATCCCATCCCATCCCATCCCATCCCATCCCATCCCATGGATCCCATCCCATCCCTGCCCTGCCTTTCCCCTGCCTTTCCCCTGCCTTTCCCCTGCCCTGCCTTTCCCCTGCCCCTCTCCCTGCCCTCTCCCTGCCCTGCCTTTCCCCTGCCTTTCCCCTGCCCATCCCTGCCCTGCCTTTCCCCTGCCTTTCCCCTGCCCCTCTCCCTGCCCTCTCCCTGCCCTGCCTTTCCCCTGCCTTTCCCCTGCCCATCCCTGCCCTGCCTTTCCCCTGCCTTTCCCCTGCCCTGTCCCTGCCCTGTCCCTGCCCTGCCGGACGCTGCCTGCGGAGCCCCTGGAGCAGGGAATGCCAGCCCGGAGCTCCCCGCGCCGCCAGAGCCGCTCCCAGCTCCTTTCTGCCGGTGATTTATGGAAGGGGCCTGCTCTCCTCAGGCACCGTGGCTGCACCCGCCGTGATTTATGGAACCTCCGTCTGTGCCGGTGCTGGTGTCTCCCACGGGGGTTCCCGCGGGGTTCCCCGCTGGCTGCCGCCCGAGAGCCGCCCCGGGAGGAGCCCGGCACGGGCCGCACGCCGAGCGGCGGCGCACAGCCATCGCTTACCGTGCTCCCCGAGCAACGGCAGCTGCATGGAGTTCTCCACCTCACTCCCAGTCTGGAGGGAGCGGCAGCTTTCCCCCGGCCCCGGGCTGGCGGCTGGCAGCGCCCCGACTCCGGGCAGCAGCTCCCCGTGTTCGGGCTGTCCCACCCGCAGCCCCCCAGCAGGTGACATCCTTTGGCTCTCACAGAAAGATCTGAGGAGCGAGGGGAGCCCACCTCAGCACCCCGAGGGGCCTCCTGGCCTCCCTGCAGTCGGAGGAGCTTCAGCAAACAATGCGGGCAAGGATTTCTGCAGCACGGCTCCTTTCCATGTTGCCTGAGTCCCCTCAAAATGTGTCATGAGCGAAACAGCACTGCTGATGCTCAGAATTCCAAAATCTCACTGAATTTTTCCCTCCATCCTGGCACCCACAACAAAACCACCCAGCTGAAAGATGTGTCTCAAAGAGACATTCACCTCCCATCCTCACGTCCGAGAAGGGAGAGAGACTTGAGTCCATCAAAGGGGAACTCAAAGGCATTTAAAACCCATCATCTGCTCTCCTCCCTGGGGAAGCACACACTCTTTCCCCTGCTGCCCTCCAGCCTCTCCAGCTCCCTTTTCTCTCCCTCCCCCTGTCAGCATCTCCTCTGGGTGACATCCAGCCCAGAGGTGCTGGGCTCCCCCAGGACAGGGGCTGTGCCACCGCTGCAGCTGGGCCTGGCCAAACACTGACAGAGACAACTGCAAACATTGCAACAAATTATTGCCAGGACATGGATTTAGTTAACGGGGCCTAATAACTGCAATTGAAAGGCCAAAACAAAATGTCTGAAATGCCCAATTTCTAGCTCATAAACTAGATTTCTAGTTCATTTATTGCCTTTCAGTCAGAGACCCGAGGCACTGGAATAACAGGCTCCCTGTGTTTGTCTGGCTTTTCACTTCTGCTGCAAACAAATGTTTATTGACCTAAGTGGCACTTCCTCTCCAAGACACCAGGAATGCGATGGCTGGCTGCTGTATTTAAAGCAGTTCAGTGAGGTGAGGGTACGTTGCCACGGTAGATGTTAATATTTGCAATACTGCAGAGTTGCTTTCAATCTCCCTGGGACAGGGAAGTTCTAAGAGATCCCGTCCCATCCCCTCTGGCAGCACGGTTTTGCTGAAGATGTGACGTGTCATGGCCCCTGTGTGATGTGACACAGCCCTGAATCTGCTGTGGGCTCTGGTAGGAGCTGAGCTCACCGTGCCTCATCCTGTGCTTTATCCTGTGCTTCATCCTGTGCTTCATCCTGTGCTTCATCCTGTGCTTCATCCTGTTCATCCTGTGCCAGCGCTGGCACCGAGGGCACGGCCGGGACCCGCGCTGGCAGCAGGGACCAGGCCCCTGCCAGCCGCAGCAGCGGATGGGAGCAGCGAGAATGTGTTTTCTAGACAGGAAAACAGCACAATTGGTCAGGGATGTGTCTCGGCATGACCTCACTTCTCTTTATGGTCGGTTTCTGCAGGCCAGGCTGCACCTTCGGTTCCCGTCGGTCCCGGCCCTTCCCCTTCTGGCGCTGTCACTGCTGCAGCTCCCTGCGTGTCCCTCCCGCCTGGGCTGGCTCCAGCAGCAGCCCTGAGGGCTCCCTGTGGCACTGACAGCGGGCTGGCACCAGGGATCCATCCTGCTGGGCCGAGCCTGTGTCCCCTCCCCAGAGCACCGCACATTCTGCATTCAGCTACAACCTAAACCAGCAGGAGCAGCGGGCTGGGTAACCCATTTCAGCGTGAAAGGTGTCCGGGTTCTTCTGCTGCAGCACATGCAAAGTACTTCCAGAAGGAACGATTACTGAATTTACCTGTGAATTCCCAAAGGAGGGAGGCCCTGACGTGGCCACAGCCACTTGTACCCCCCCGCAGAAGCCACGGGACCTGTTCTGCAAGGACAGCACTGGTAAACAGCACTGCTGTTTGCTGACTTGTAGCAAAGGGAAAAGCCCAAAGCCCTGCACAAAAAATGCTTTTCTAAACAGAACGCTGCTCCCCACTTCCCAGAGAGACACTGGCGGTTCCTGACAAAGGAAAGGCTGGTGGCACCGCCCAAGGAGGAGCATCCATCACCCCCGTGCAGGGAGCCGCTCTGAACCGCTGGCCATAACTCAGCCCCGGTGTCTGTACCAGAGGGGGGCTGGGCTCCCATTAATTACAGCTGACAATTAACATCTGTCACAGAGAGAACAGTTTAACCTTGGGACAAGGAGGAATTAAATCGGGGTGCAAAGCTGGTGAGAGCAGCAGCAGCAGGCCCCTGGCACAGGCAGCGAGGCACAGCACAGAGCAGTGTACGGAGCAGCTTTAGTTCAGCTTCCCTCCAGGGCCTTCTGCAGCCTGCACAACGGAGGGGACACCTCTGTGTCCAGGAGCTGCTGCTGCTCTCCCCACACAGGGCTGCTGGCAGGAGCAGCCCCTGCACACAGGTGGGGCCGGGGCACAGGGGCTGCCCGTGTCTCACCGCCCTCCCCAGTGCACACGCAGCCACATCTGGCTCCTCTGGCTCCTCCGTGCTGGCTCTGCCTGCCTCTGGTCAGAGCCAGCCACGCCTGCAGAGGGGAGATGGAGCTGAGCCCTTCCCGTGCACCACGGCCTTCCCTCGGGAATGTCCCGGATTCAGGTCCCTGAGCACAACAAACCTGGTGCAGCCACAGCTCCAGGAAACTCAGAAACTCTGTGTGAGCAGAGGGTGGCAGACACAGGCCGGGGGGCTCTCTTAGAATCCCAGAATCACTGAGGTTGGAAAAGAGCTCCAACACCACCGAGTCCAACCTGCGCCCGATCCCCTCCTTGGCACCGAGACCAGAGCTCTGAGTGCCATGTCCGGTTATTCCTTGGGCACCTGCAGGGATGGGGACTCCATCACCTCCCTGGGCAGCCCCTGCCAAGGCCCGACAAGCCTCTTCCCACCATTTGCACAGGAGAAGTTGCACTTGTGTAGCTCTCCCAGCCATTTGTGTCTCACTCCAAGACTGGGTTATAGTGAGCGAGCTTTGTTCTTTCAATTGAAAAGATGCTTTCAGAAAGAGGTCACAGACAGAAAGGTGAAACAGATGTTCCCAAAGGCAATTCTTGCCCAGACCCCTACTCCTGTTTCTTGAAATTGCTGCAATTATCATACCAAGAGCTGTTTCATGTGTCAGGGACCATCCCCTGAGGCTGAGCTGGCAGCACCAATCAGCAGCTGACAGCGTCTGGCACCAGGGAGAAAAATTACCTGTATATTGTAATAACCTTTGTTAGTTGAAGCCATGGTGAGAACAACCACTTGGGAAAATGCTGATGAAATTTCTGGTGCACACACTCACAAGCCATAATAAAAAGAAAGATAAAAATCATTATAGCAGCAGGAACAATTCCCTGCTGCTCTCCCAGGAAATGCCTCCCACCACCCCAGAAGGTCCTGCAAGGTCCTGCACTTTGACAGCTGCCCATGGGCATCGCCCTGTGGCTGCCCACAGGGACATGTCCTGGCCAGGGAGCACTCAGGGATTTCGGGTTCCTGATCCCATCATGTTTTCCAGGGGGAACACGGACATTTCACAGAGAACACGTGTGATCTTGCTTCCTCAGACACCTTTTTAAGGACTTCAGAAGAAAACCTCAACTCCCGAGAAAAGCTAAAAACTACGGAATTCACAGAATTATAGAATCTCCTGCATTGGATGGGAGCCACGAGGACCATCGAGTCCATCTCCAGGCCCTGCCTGGGATATCCCCGAGAATCCCACCCCAAATTCACTTTTGTGCTCCCCCATTACCAACTTCAACATTTACTGTTCCCAAAATAAAGCCTGTCCTCCTCAAACCCCTCCCACTACCTGACTACCCCTACCAACTACCTGACCCATGAATTCAGCACGGACTCACGCTGAGTTATTTCCACATTTAAAACACCCTCACACGCTGAAATTCACCCATGGGCCTGACTGGAGAACGCAGCACAGGCTCTGGGTTTTTATGTGGTAGGACCCCCTTGGGACACCAGCACGCACCCACATAGTGGCTTTGAACCCCCGCACACTCACACCCTCTCCTGCCAGGGAACAGACCCAAATTCCAAAATTACCCACTCCAAAGGAGCATTTTGTCAGCCTACTGTGTATCAGCAGCCGGTGAGTAATTCCCAGCAGGTCTAAGATTAGCCAAGGAAGCGCCGTGACTCATCAGCCAAGCCTCCGCGCCGCTGGGAAAATTCAAGTTTTCTTTAGCAACGGAGCTTCAGCTGTGGAAATTATAAATAATTAGGGTTTGGAGAGGTGCAGTAACATGAGGATTCTTATTTAAACCTGACAGATAGTGGTGCCTGTGGCGCCTTTGTGCCAACGGCACCGCCGGTGCCCTGGCGCAGCCGGGCCCGTGCCCGGTGCCGCGGCACGCGGCGACAGCGCTCCGACCAGCGGAGCCTGATCCCCAGCCCTCATTAGCTCACACCCAGCAGCAAATTAAAACCACGCAGAGCCATTACAGCTCCTGCCGACGTGCAGCAAAACCACGGCGTGGGGGAAGAGTCACGGGCAGAACCGAAGCAGGCAGGATCCCCACCCCAGCCAGCCGGGAGCCGCGAAACCAGAGCAAGTTCCCACCCTGGAGCCAGCACACGCTCCAGAGCCTGGCCCCTGTGCCTGTGGGGCTGCAGGGCTGGCACCCCTCACCCCAGATCCCACTCTGCCCGTCCCCTCTGCTCTCCTGAGACCAGCTCTGCTGCCCAGCCCAAGCCTCTCCACCAGGAGCCACCTTCACCTTCAGCAGCCACCACCCGTGGCCCGAGTGACCTGGTGTCACCATCCCCGCGCCGGGCTTGGCAGCAGGGCAGCGCAGCCCCATTCCAGCCAAGGGTGTGCCAGTGTCTCCCTGCCTCGCCCGGCAAGCCCCTGGGACATCCCTCCACCCAACGGGGGAAAAGCACACAGGAGAGACGCCGAATTTCAGGGGATTTGGCCCCAAAGGTTTCCCCGCTCCAGGCTGGACACCGGGAAATCCGCCACAGAGGGATGGGCTCTGCTCCTGAGCCCTGGCAGCGCCTCCAGCCCCGGCACAGCCGGGCCCCTGCGCCCCTCGGGACCGATGCTGTGTCCCCTGTGCCCTCTCCATCCGCTGAGGGTGTGCCTTCGGCGATACTCCATCGGCACCAAGGCTTTGTGCAAGGAAAAGCAGCCCTTGCCCTGCCTAGAGCCAGCGGCAGGGGCTGTCCCACAGGCAGCTCAGCTGCCCTCATTCCCTGTTCCAGCTGCCTCCTGCTTTGAGCCACGTTGGGCCCCGCTTATCAAAGCCAAATGCTCCAGGTCTTGGTGCCTAATGCAAACCAGCTTGCAGTTTATGTGCTTTACCTCAGAAATCTGCTTTAAAAACAACCTCCCCAACTTTGTGTTTTATAAGATGCGCTTAAGAAAAAAGAGTTTAGGAGCAAGGAAATATTTTCCACACACGACAGACATTAGCCTGGGTTAAGGCAAACGGCCCTTTAATGGTGCTTGCCTGAGCCACCCGGAGGGTTGGGCACCCGTGCCCCATTCCCTGCGAGGCTCAGCCCGTTCCCTGTGTCCAGGCTGGTCCCTCCTGCGCAGGCAGAGCTCAGGCTGGAGGCACAGAAACGTGGATGAGCTCCGGTGAGAGCGGGGCTCCCTGGGCAGGGATGGACGGCAGGATGTGGGGAGCCAGGGCAGCCAGGGATGATCCAGGCACCCCGACTCGGGCTCCCTGCCCAGGGATGGGAACGGTGTGGGGCAGGGCACCCCGGGTCCCACCTGTTGGAGTCCAGGGCATTCCTTTGGTTGCCCTGGAGGGTCAGGGACCTGGGCAGGGGGGTCTGGGACCCCAGCCCAGAGCTCAGAGAGACACTGGCTTTGATTTCAGTCCATAGGAAAAACTTCCTACACTGAGAGAAGGTTTACATGCCACAAGAATGTGAGAAATAGTAGTTTAGCTTATCACAGAATGAGAAAATAATAGTTTTAGGTTCCTAGCATTGAAGTGAATGGGGACAAGATGGAGAATCTGGGGCGTTGTCTCCTTCTCCTTCTCCTTCTTCTTCCCTCACTCCATTGCTGCATTGACGTGGCACAAAGTAGTTAGTGAGGATTGGGTCAAAGTAAAGATGACCTTTTTAGTAATAGTGATAGACATTAGTAAAAAATAGTAAATAAGAAATACGTAGTAATTAGTATAAAAGATAAGGACAGCCCAGCTCGGGGGGAGATGTGAGGAATCCATGCAGCTGCGAACATCTTGTCGGACTCCGAGAAAATTGTAAGATAAGAAACAATAAACGAAGTATACAACCTTGAAAAATCTAAACCTGAGAACTCCGTCTCTTCCTTCAGCTCAGCTCGGAGCTGTGCAGAGGAGCAAAGACCCTGAAACCACCTCAATGTTAGAGTAAGCCCCCGACACCCACCTGCCTGCTGATGCTTGAGGGCGCTCCCTGCTCTAACAGCAGCGCCATAAATCCTGAGACACAGAGGAAAACACACTGAGGCTGCTTGGAAGTCCTCTGCTACAGGCAGGAATAAAAGAAATGGACAGTATATAATCTGAAGATCTACTAAAACAAGAAGATTCCCACATTCCAGAAGAGCAGGTATCTCTTTTGCCAGGATAAAGCTATTTTCACATTTAAAGCTCCATTTTCCCATGAGGGAACACTGCAGCCTCAGGAAGGATTACTGCAGTGAGGCCACAGCCAGGCGAGGAAGACAGGATCCCTGGGAAGTGCCCAAAGAGGGAACAGAGAACAGAAACCTTGAAGCTGGAAGAGAGGCAAGAGGAGAAGCTTTAGGGAAACATCACAGGTTTAGAAGCAGGTGCTACGATGGTTTTCCCCCTCCAAAATTTAATCTATAGATTTAGAATTTTGGCAAAGAGCCTTATTACAAAAACACTGATAGGTTTGATATTGGTTTGGATACTGGTGAGGGACTTGGACAAGGGCCTGGAGGGCCAGGACGGGGGGAATGGCTTCATCCTGACAGAGGGCAGGGTCAGAGGGGATAACTGGAAATGCTGCCCTGGGACGGAGGTGAGGCCCTGGCAAAGGCTGCCCCATCCCTGGCAGTGTTCCAGGCCAAGCTGGACCAGACTTGCAGCGACCTGGTCCGGAGGAAGGTGTCCCTGCCCGTGGCACGGGGTGGGACTGGATGGGAAGCACAGACAACGCTGCAGACCACTCACTAGTCCTGAATGTTACATTCAGGTTTTTAACCCAATGCAGCTTTTTCTCTGACAGGGGAAAAGACTGAATTAAGCCATTCCAACCTCATGTTATTAAAAGTGATATCTAGAATCTTCCACATTAATTTGCTTTTTTAAACCAGTTAAGAAATGAGCCATCGCTGTACTCTTGGCTTATGCATTGGCACTCGCTGAGAAATTATTTTCATTTATCTGCATAATGGCCAAGGCAAAGAAGCAATTTGTTACGAGATTCATCCTTTCAGCCTTGCCCAAACCTGAGTCATCTTTTCAGCGAGGAGCAGTGGGGCAGCTCTGGCAGCCCCCACACAGCCCCACAGCTGGGCTGGGCTTTGGTGCTGTGTAGGGCTGGGGTTTAGGCCGCCTCTGGCACTGACCCGTGTCCCCTGCACTCACCTGCCTCCCAAGCACCGTGTTCTCTGTTACCATGCTTGTACTGGAGCTCTCTGTGGCAGATCTTAGTCAAGTGTCAAAAATCCAGTGACTCACCTGCAGCACTGAAATGTCACTCCTCTGTTTCATTCTTTAGGCTGGCGTTAGGACAGACAGACAGACAGACAGACAGACAGACAGACAGACAGACACCTGTCACACCAGCGGGCATCACAAGGGACACAGGAAAAACAAGGAGACCTGTCACACCAACTCTTCCGTGCTCTCTGGAGGAGGGTCCCTGCCCAGCCCCTGGCACAAAGCAAATCAGCTTTGGAATCCTGCTGGCACTGGCATTTCCCCTCAGCAGGGGCTGGGGCAGGAATAGCCCATTGTTTGCTCCACAGCAATGTCAGGAATGTCACACACCCAGGTGTAAGGACAGAGGATCCCCGCCTGGACACAGCAGCCTGCAGGGGAGCACGGGGAAGGTCTCTGCCACGGACACAGGAACTCACTCCTCATCAGCCCCAAGGAGCAGAGCGCTGCCGGGAGGGCACCAGCTGGCAGTGCCAGTCTGTGCCCATCATGGGGCACTGGGCAAGGCCAGAGTCTCACTGTGCTGTGTCACAGCTGGCAGTGCCAGTCTGTCCATCGTGGGGCACTGGGCAAGGCCAGAGTCTCACTGTGCTGTGTCACAGCTGGCAGTGCCAGTCTGTCCACCGTGGGGCACTGGGCAAGGCCAGAGTCTCACTGTGCTGTGTCACAGCTGGCAGTGCCAGTCTGTGCCCATCATGGGGCACTGGGCAAGGCCAGAGTCTCACTGTGCTGTGTCACAGCTGGCAGTGCCAGTCTGTGCCCACCGTGGGGCACTGGGCAAGGCCAGAGTCTCACTGTGCTGTGTCACAGCTGGCAGTGCCAGTGTGTCCACCGTGGGGCACTGGGCAAGGCCAGAGTCTCACTGTGCTGTGTCACAGCTGGCAGTGCCAGTCTGTCCATCGTGGGGCACTGGGCAAGGCCAGAGTCTCACTGTGCCCCTGCCTGCTCATGACCCCAGAGCCACGGGCTGCCTGCGCAGGAACGCGGCCAGCACTCACCTACGGTCCCCGGAGACATCTCCTTGAACCTTGCAGCAGCCTTTCCACACGTGTGGGGGAGCAGCCCTTCACTGGAGATGGGAGCAGACAAGAGCTTTTCCTGGGAGTAGTGAGGAGTAGGCTCCTGGTTGATTTTGTTTGCCTTTTAAAATTATTTCTGAGTGAACAGAAGGCCCCTTGTACCTCCCTGCAGCTCACTGCTGTCATGCTACAGCAGTGCTTGGCAGCACTTTTGGGCAGGGGTTTTGTACAGTGCACAACTGTGTGAGCAGAAAACACAAAAACCACCTCACAGCCATCGGGTCAGCCCAGGCCTAGCTCGAGAAGATGCTAGAACAAACCTCACAAAGAGGCCCTGAGGCCAGACAGGCAGGAGCTAAGAAAGGCAGGGCTGTTCGTCCAGGAGCAGGAGCACCCCCAGCACAGGAGCTCCTCTGCCAGCCTGGGTAAACACCCACTGCACAAAGGCTTCACACAAGGTGCAGCAACACATCTCCCGCTATATACTGCTGTCCTTCTTGCACTTATTTTTGGAAAACAGGAAGCTCATTGATTTGTTTGCAGAGGTGACCAAAATGGGCTCGGGAAACAGCTGTCCTGGTTCAACAGCTCATGCTCCACAGCACAGCCTTCCTGCTGTTCTAGGGGACGCAGATTTCACCCAGAGTGCTGGGCTGGGACTCAGCAGCAGGGTTTTGGGGCTGAGCCCTCCTTGTGACACTTTGTTGCTGAAAGGGGAAGCTCTGACCTCTCTTGCTGACATTCAAAGACCGCAGTGTGAACCAGCACAAAGCAGGAAAACGCGAGGCTGTGTGATTTCCGACCCGCTCGCTCTAAGCCAGCGAGAGTTCATCCCTGTGCTGGCTGCAGCACATCCAGCTGACAGGAAGCAGGATCAGTGCAGAGATCCTGCAGCTGCAAGGAACCTCCCACAGACAGCACTGAGCACGGACACGGAACTGTTTTCTCCAGCACCAGAAGAGACAGATCACCTCAAATCAATGTCTCTGGACTGAGGGAATCCAAGGAAAGGCTAGACTAATGCAAACCCAAAAAATGAACTGATACAGTTCCAAAACCCTCTCCATAGGTCACTTCAGTTTGTGAACCGTTTGAATTTGGCAAAAAAGCTGTTGGTGTGCTGGTTTAGAATCGTGCATCAGCTCTCGGTCGTGGGTAGGGAGAGGATCCTCTGTGCAACACGTTCAAAGAGCCTTAAATCACACTCACGGAGCTGAGCATCCAAGTTCGTGCTCATGCTCGTGTTCACGTTCACGGTCAGTTCAGAACGTGGATCCCCTCCCTGCCTGGAGCCAGCAGCTGGGCACGGAGCCTCTGCACGCAGCAGGGGCACTGCTGCTGCTCCAGGTGCCCTGGGAGAGCACAGGGCTGCGGGCCACCAGCACTGCTCGTTCAGGTACCTGCAAGCACCGAGTCTCCTGCTCTGCAGCGGACGACACGAGAAAGCTCCAGCACGCAATGAGAGGCACACTGTTGCGTGTTGCACATCTTCCAAGGTTTAATAGACACAAAGTGAGTCCATTGTACTGAAGACACTACAATGATTTCATTCTGTTGCATGTCCTGACCCGATTACAGTTCTCAGAGTACAGTATTGAATGAAAGTTCGGTAGCTTTAAAATTAAAAAGGGTGTGAAATCTGTAAGTAAAATAAGCAGCAGCAATAATCTGGGGGATTTTATCAAGAATAGCTAACTTTTAAGTAATAAATACATTCCGAGTTGTGGTTTTTGCTGTTCTCCTAGTTCATTGCCGTCTGACCGGTCAATTGCCAGTCCAGGGTCAGATATCCCTTATCCTTTCCTGCCTCAGCCCAGCAGAGCCCCCAGCTCCGGTGCCTGTCAGCCGCGGCGGGTGGCACAGGGAGCACCGTGCCCAGCAGCCTGGTCCTCGTGCCGTGCCTCTCCTGGCAGCACGTCCGGGCGCTCCACACGCGGTGACCCTCTAGGAGAACAGCTGTGCTCGTCTTCTGTTACCTTGAAGAAAGCCAGAGAGGAGAGGTTACTGTGACAGAGGGGCAAGGCGCACGCTGCGGCTTCCCTCTAAATATAGCCAGGAATTCTCTTCAGCTGGCCCAGCAGGCACGGAGGCACAGCTTGGGAGGAAAGCTGTCAGGTTAACAAACCCAAAGTAAGAGTGGGAATTTTCCCCAAGATCAACACGATATGAATTTCAGCGATGATAATTCATCTCCAGCCTGGCTTACAGACTCCGGAGTTCCTGCTGGGGTGGGTCACTGTAGGTTAATCCACCACAGGTCCCCACAGAGCGTGCCACGTGAAGAACATCTGCCTCCGCTTTCCGAGCACAAGCTACACAATAGGATTACTCTCTCCTTGAGAGCGGCCGTACAGGAGCTTTTCTAAGAACCTGCAGGGCTGAGGGCTGACCGTGGCCGCAGTGCCCGGGGCAGAGCGGCCGTGCCCCGGTGCTGCTGGGCCCTGCCCTGCCCTGGCCCCAGAAGGGAGCGGCCCTTGGGGACAGCCAGCGTCCCCCCCCCAGCCTCGTGCCACACTGCTGTCACCGGCCTGACGTGCCACCAGGCCCCTGGGCTCAGGGCTGACGGCCCGAGAAAGGTGCAGCTCCTGGAGAACAACGTGCCAGGCAAAAACTCGGGAGTCCTCAGCTGTGGCCTGCGTGCAGGAGGGACTTACACCGGCCCTGCAGGCCAGGCTACAGCGTGGAAGCCCTGGAAGGGTTCAAGGGCAGAATCCACTTGCCCTCAAGTGAAGGCACCAGAAGACACATGAACAACTCGGTGACACAGAACCAAGTGAAGAACAGCACGGAGACCTCCACTCACGCTTCCCACTGACCACACTGACCAGCTGCATCACTGCTGCCCGTGCAGAGCAGCTCCAGCAGCCCAAGAACATGACCAGCCTCACCGGGCAGGTGTGTGCCACACCAATCCATCAACTCCAGCTGAGCTGGAAGGGCAGGACACACCAGCGTGGATGTGTGCTCCTGACACACAGCACTAACACCGCAGAAGAGCGGATCAAAACCCTTCAAACCACCCCCAGATGAGGTTTGCGACCTAGAGAGCACAATGAACCAAGAACACCAAACACAGGAAGAGGATCACATCTCCAAAGCTGCTGACATGGCAGCGGCACTGCTTCTGCAGGCAGGGGACCCAAAGTGACACTGATTCACTCAGACTCAGCATCCAGAATGATCCTCAGCATTGCCCGCACAATGCAGAATGCAAAGAGCTGATTCAATACCCAGAACATCTGTCCCAAAAGCTGTATGCCAGAGAAGGGCTGCAATCAGGTTTCATAGCTCCTTCAGGATTTGGCAGAAACGGGGAGGTCTCACCCCAGGGCTCCATTACCTGCAGCCAACAGAAGATAAATTCATACCTGATCTTGCAGGAGAATCTATTTGTCTTCTGATGAACAGAGAGACTTTCCAGAACACAACAATCTCACTTGCAGGTTTATCACCTTACACCTAGGAACGCCCTTCTGAGGCCCAGGGACCTGGAACAATATCCCTCAAGTGGCTTGCAAAGCACTGACCCTTTAGAGACAGATTACAGAGTGAAAAGATCTTGTCTAAACAGGAAAAAATGCATTTCCTGGCTGAGGAGGTAACAGCAAGCCCTCGGGTGCTTGGATTCTTTGGGATTTCTCACTGGGAAGAAGAAAGAATCACACCAGAAGCAGGATGCCAAACAGGTCCCAGGGAAGGCTCCTGCCATTGCCAGGGCAGATGGGCTCCTCCACGGGGACAGGGACCGGGGCCAAACCTCAGCTGCTCCGGGAACCACCTGAGGGCAAATATCAGGGATACTGTCCTGTGGGAGCAGAAACCTGGGGCCAGCAACAGAGCAAGCTGCTTTAGGATGCTCCTGGGCTTGGAACGCTGCAGCTTCAGCATGCAGCTGTGTCCCTGTGCCTGGGGACACCTGGAACTGCAGAGATCTGCAGCTGTGTCCCTGTGCCTGGGGACACCTGGAACTGCAGAGATCTGCAGCTGTGTCCCTGTGCTTGGGGACACCTGGAACCTCAGGATACAGCTGTGTCCCTGTGCCTGGGGACACCTGGAACCTCAGGATACAGCTGTGTCCCTGTGCCTGGGGACACCTGGAACCTCAGGATACAGCTGTGTCCCTGTGCCTGGGGACACCTGGAACTGCAGAGATCTGCAGCTGTGTCCCTGTGCCTGGGGACACCTGGAACCTCAGGATACAGCTGTGTCCCTGTGCCTGGGGACACCTGGAACCTCAGGATACAGCTGTGTCCCTGTGCCTGGGGACACCTGGAACCTCAGGATACAGCTGTGTCCCTGTGCCTGGGGACACCTGGAACCTCAGGATACAGCTGTGTCCCTGTGCCTGGGGACACCTGGAACTGCAGAGATCTGCAGCTGTGTCCCTGTGCCTGGGGACACCTGGAACCTCAGGATACAGCTGTGTCCCTGTGCCTGGGGACACCTGGAACCTCAGGATACAGCTGTGTCCCTATGCCTGGGGACACCTGGACCTCGAGCTCTGCAGCCGGGCTCCAAGGGCACAGCCACCCCACGAGAGAGCCCTGGTGTTGGTGCAGACACAGGAATTTTCATGTGTCCAAGGAGACCTGTGCACTGACAGCCCCATGTACACTCTCACTTCATCCCTGGAATGAAATTTACATTTATAAAACCACTTCCAGCATGGAGCAGCAGCTGATGCCCCACGTTCCAGGCATCACTGCTGTCTCTGTCCACGTGTGAGTGACTAACACAACACATGTGGGCAGGTTCAGGACAGCCTGGGTGTCCAAAGGAGAGCCAAGACAGCTCCCCTGAAGCCAAGTGCTTGTTCATAATTTAAAAAATGAAGTTTTGGATCAAATAAAGCCATTCATAAATCCAGACTGAGCAGCAGCAGCAGAGTGCTGAGAACAACTTATCTTTGGAGGTTGCAGCACCCCGAGTGTGCCCAAGCAGCTTATTTTGAGGATTATTTTCTAATCATAAAGCAATTAACAGCAGGCTGTAATTGAGCATCACCAAATCAGCCTTCCTGTAGCCATTTCTCCTTGAGGGAAGTGCAGACAGGCTGCAGCTAGCAGCTGACTGGTAAATCCTCCCTTCCCTTCCAGCAGGAAGGAGAGGGTGGCAGCTGGGATCCCCATCTCTGGCCCACTGATGAGGTTTTGGAACTGTCTCCAGCTCTCAGGGCACCACAGTCCAGCTGACTTGAGCAGGCTGGGAGCTACGTTCTCCAGCACGGGAGTTCTCCAACTCCATCATCCAAGCACCCCTATGACAAATCCTGCACGGAGGGTTTTTGCCTTTGGAAAGGACTGTTTTCCACATGAAAAAATGGCTCAGGTTATTGGCTCACATCAAAACAGAGCAAGTCATCGCTCACAAGGGAAGTCAAACTAGTAATTTGCTACAATTCATTCAGCTGCAGAGAGCACACAGGAAATATACTTTATAAAGAAACCCAGGCTGGCTGATCCTGCACTAGCACGGCCTATTGCAGATGAAACAGGAACTGGTACATCAGTGAGGGCATTCGCTCCTTTAGAAATTCATCAGCTTAATGAGAAGAGCCTTCATTAACACCCGCCCTGCTCCTCCCTGCCAGAGACAGCAGGCAGTGACAGGGCAGTGAGCAGGATGGGCAGTGAGCAGGGCAGGGAACAGGGAGCAGGGCAGGAAGTGACCAGAGCAGGCAGTGAGCAGGGCAGGGAGCAGGAGCAGGGCAGGGAACAGGGAGCAGGACAGTGAGCAGGGCAGGGAGCAGGATGGGCAGTGAGCAGGGCAGTGAGCAGGGTGGGCAGTGAGCAGGCAGTGAGCAGGACAGGGAGCAGGATGGGCAATGAACAGGGTAGGGAGTGACCAGAGCAGGCAGTGAGCAGGGCAGGGAGCAGGGCAGGGAGCAGGGCAGTGAGCAGGACAGGAAGCAGGACAGGGAGCAGGACAGGGAGCAGGACAGTGAGCAGGGCAGTGAGCAGGGCAGTGAGCAGGGCAGGGAACAGGGCAGTGAGCAGGGCAGTGAGCAGGATGGGCAGTGAGCAGGGCAGGGAACAGGGAGCAGGGCAGGAAGTGACCAGAGCAGGCAGTGAGCAGGGCAGGGAGCAGGGCAGGGAGCAGGACAGTGAGCAGGGCAGTGAGCAGGGCAGTGAGCAGGGCAGGGAACAGGGCAGGGAGCAGGGCAGTGAGCAGGACAGGAAGCAGGACAGGGAGCAGGACAGGGAGCAGGACAGTGAGCAGGGCAGTGAGCAGGGCAGGGAACAGGGAGCAGGGCAGGAAGTGACCAGAGCAGGCAGTGAGCAGGACAGGGAGCAGGGCAGGGAGCAGGACAGGGAGCAGGCAGTGAGCAGGATGGGCAATGAACAGCACAGGGAGTGACCAGAGCAGGCAGTGAGCAGGGCAGGGAGCAGGGCAGGGAGCAGGATGGGCAGTGAGCAGGATGGGCAGTGAGCAGGGTGGGCAGTGAGCAGGGCAGTGAGCAGGGTGGACAATGAACAGGGCAGGGAGTGAGCAGAGCAGGCAGCGAGCAGGGCAGGAGGACACAGCTGATGTGGGGCAGCAACAGGGTCATGTGGGAACAGCCCTGGCACCAGTGACCCTCCCACTCATCACCTGCACAGGCATCTGCAGGGAGGGGAACACTTCTGCTGCCCGTGGGCACTTTAGGGGGCAGGAGACACAACCCCAGCCCTCACACACCAGAGGGACATCGTCACCTGTGCACACGGCAGGGTCCTGCTGCTCCTGCTCTGTCACAGACAGCCCCAGGAGATGCAAGAGAGCACTGGCAGCTGACTGAAGAGCAGCAGACGTGGGGCACAGGCTGTAGATATGAGGAGCACGAGCCCTCCAGGAATTAAGCTGAGGTATTAAGCCCCATCTGTGCCCTTGCTGCTGGACACCAGAAGCCTCTTTCAGCTGCACGTAATCTCAGGATGTGCAGAGTTCATTATCTGGCTAATGCAGAGCCCATGTGTTCTGTACAGGCAGAGACAGCACACAGAACAGCTGCAGCAAGCAGATTTAAATAAAATAAACCAGGCCCCATGTGGTGGTATGACCCCATCCAGCAGCCAAGAACATTGCAGCCACTTGCTCTCTCCCCCACCAGTGGGACTGGGCAGAGAACTGGAAGGACAAAAGCTGGAGAACTCATGAGTTGAGACAGATAACTTAATAGGAAAGCAAAAGCTGCACACACAACCAAAGCAAAACAAGAAATTAAATCTCTGCTTCCATGGGCAGGCAGGTGCTCAGCCATCTCCAGGAGAACGGGGCCCTATCACATCTAACCGTGACTTGGGAAAAGACACCAGCACTCCAAATGTCCCCCCTTCGTCCTTCCTCCCCCCACTTTACACAGTAAGATGTCATATGGACTGGAGTAGCCCCTGGGCCAGTTGGGGTCACCTGTCCCGGCTGTGTCCCCTCCCAACCTCCCACACACCCTCAGCCCCCTCCCCAGCATGGCTGTACGAGGGGCAGGAACAGCCTTGGCTCGGTGCAGTAACAAAATCATCTCTACTTTATCAACCCTGTGTTCAGCACAAGTCCAAAACACAGCCCCAGATCAGTCATCTAAAGAAAGCCAATTCTTCTAACCCCAGCCAAAACCAGCACATCCCAGCTCATGCTCACAGAGTCTGCATCTCGTCTTACGGGTGAGCAGCTCTGTCACTCAGGAGCAGAGCTTGTCACTCAGCCCACACACTCCTGCTCACCTTGACCCCAGCACCACTGATGGCAGCTTATGGAAGAACATCTTGTATGTTTTTCAACATTAAGAGCCTTCACGTCAATTTTTGGGATCAAAGTCCTACCTTTCACACCTGAACATGAAAATGAGAAATAGTCAATTGTTCAGCACCAGGCTGGATGGGGCTTGGAGCAACCTGGGTTAGTGGAAGGTGTCCCTGGCCACGGCAGGGGGTGGAACAAAATGATCTTTCAGGTATCTTCCAACCCAAACCCTTCTGTGATTCTACAATTAGTGTCCCATTGTGTCAGGCAGCCCCAGGAGCTGCACGTGCCATTAGCAGTGCACGGCTGCTGGGTGAAGATCCTGTTTGTCCCTCACCTGCAGAGCACAGGCACCTTTCCCTACACAGGTTGAAATAAAATCTCAGGAGCTCACCAACAAGTTCCCCAAAATCCCCTACTCCCTTCTGGCCCAAAGCAGCCCCTCTGTAAGTGCACCTTGGAGGTGCTCAATCCTGTACAAATACCTGAAGCACCCCAGAGGCAGGATGAGCTCAGAGCCCTGGAGAGGGCAGAACTCCCGTGGGTGCCCCTTGGCTCCCACCCTGCCGCTCTCCACGCTCTCTGGGAAAAGGGGAATTCCAGCTGCACTTCAGACACCTCCACTCGAGTTCAAAGACCAAACAAGTAAATAAATGCAACTCAGGAAAACATACAGAAAATTTGTTTTTACTTTATTTGTAAAAGTTTTCAGAGAAACCGGTTTCCAGGTTCTTTGCCCACACATCTCTCCCATTCTGTGCCCTGAGACACTGGCACAGCCCCGATGCTGTGTGGATCCTCCAGCACCGGGTGCACTGTGGGCTGGTGACACTGCTGGGGACACCCACCTGTCCTGCCCACCGTGGGCACGCTCGGCCAGCACGACCTGCAGAGGCCTGAGGCTCCAGCTGGAGCTTGGAGACCCTGGGAGCAGCTCCCTGTGCTCCCAAGGGAGCTGCTAAGCCCTGGGGTGGGCAGGATCTCCTCCAGCAGCTGAAGTTACAGCTCTGAAAGGCCATGGGTGCAGTTGGAAATAGCACAATGTAGGGCCTGGAGGCATTTCCAAAGAACACACCTGGGAGCAGAGAGGGGATGGACAGGGGCCAGCAGCAGCAGGAACCCAGGTGTCTCCAGAGGCAGGCCCTGGGCACAAAGGGCAAATGCTTCTGGGGTGTCACCCAGAAGGTGCAGCTCCAACCAGCAGCGATGAGCACACAGACATGCAGCACGGGCCATTTTGGACTTGTTCTCCCACCTTGCATTAGCATGCAGAGACGCTGACTCCAAGCTGTTTGCAGGAAGACTGAGAAACAGTAATTAAGCTGGATGCCTGGTTTTAGTGGACTGAAGCATCTAGAAGCAGGCCAAGAAAAATCTCAAGCATTCACCTTCTCGGCTGAAATATTCCATGTGACCAGGCTGAAATATTCCATGTGCTAAAAAATATAGCTTCACACCAATCATCCCCATCACTTTATACCAAGGTACAATATTTTTGTGCCACTGGTAGAGCAAAAGAGAGGAGGTAAGAGGAACAGAGGAGTGATTTATGCTGCTTCACGAGCTGCTGGCAGCAGCACTGGCTGCATGGACACAGAGCCCTGAACACCTTTGAAGGTGAAGACACGATGTGATATTCCAGGTCTGACATTAGTGGCTTCTACAGACCGTGAGCACGCGGCCAGCTCTGAGTTTGCTGCACACAGTAGCAGTGTGATGGATGGCTTGATGTGCTGACACTGAGGGTCTGTTAAGCTCTTAGCAGTTAAAATGAAAGCCTTCAGCATCTGCAAGTTTAATGGTTCCACAGTCACAGCTTGGGGACAGGGGAGAGAGAAGAAGAATAAACGAGTTTCCAGACTGAAAAAGCAAAGGAATATACATCTTGTAAACTTGTTTTGTGCAAAGATGTGGATGAAAACCTACCAGCAGTTTTTACTAGAGGTTTTACTGCACATGTCTGGTGCAGGGAGGGGGCATCTGCCATGAGGAGCTGTTCAGGAGGATCCCAGAGCAGCAGAGCCAGCCCTGCCAAGGCCTGTCCCTGCAGGGACCCCCTGCCCACACAGCAGGGTTGGGGCCAAACACAGGTCTCCCTCCCTCCTGTGCCAGCCAGAGGCACAGCTCATTCCCAGCCCAGGGGTCCTCGCTCCCCCTTCCCAGCTCTCAGCTGGGGTTTCCTTGAGGGAAAGGCAAATGTCTGTCACTCCAAGCCAGGGGCAGCTCCTTCCTTGTGCCTTGAGCTGGCTCCTTGCTGTTGCACACCAGGGAAGCTACAGAGCAGCACCAGAAGCTGCTGAGCAGACATGTCTCTCCTGGCACTACTCTAAACCGTGTCTTACAGGTTTGAGTTCTACAGGCTGCTATTCCGCCTGTTGTTTTTCCAGAAACTTGTTTTACTTAATTAAAACCCTGTCATTACCTGACTAGTACTTCCTTGCAAAGAAACCCCTAGGACAAAGCAGTAACAACAAGAAGTGATCCTACCAGCTTTTCCAACTCAAACCAAGTTAAAAAATAAATAAAAATCAAAATGGGATTTTTCCAGTTTTGTGCATCCACAAGTGACCTGCAGTGTCTGTACATTTTTCCAGTAAATACCCTCTGCAGAATACATCACGTGCCAGAAGACAGAAAGTTTCACAATATGTCACCAGTCACAAACTTCTGCTGTGCCCGGGATTAGCACGAGCGGTGTCAGTGTTGGAGCCACCTCATGGACTCCTGATGACAAAAACCTTTGTGCTGCTGCTGGTGAAGCCCCAGGATGGATTTAATAGGGTTCCCATGAATATTACCAGGTTACCCAGAGCAGCTGTGGCTGCCCCTGGATCCCTGGCAGTGTCCCAGGCCAGGTTGGACACTGGGGCTGGAGCAGCCTGGGGCAGTGGGAGGTGTCCCTGCCACGGCAGGGGTGGGATGGGATGGACTTCAGGGTCCCTTCCAGCCCAAACCCTCTAATGCCATCCCTCAGGGAAGGACAGTCAATGAGCAGCTGAAGGAAACATTTCAGTTCTACCTTGTGGAAAATCAAGGAAAGCAACAAAATTCAATCCTCCTGCAAGGAGAGAACTAGGTACAGACAATTCTCTGAAATAATGAGCAGTTTTTTAAGTGATTCACCAAAACTCCAGACATGCTGGTCTAACTGGGAATCTAGGTAAATGTGACATGTGGAACACAGGAAGTTGTGTAGTTCTGCTTTTCTGGTTTTGCAGTTCTTTATCCAACAGTCATGCTGTCTTCAGCCTGGCAGACTGTGTTGGCAGCTCAGCTCAGACATGTAAGGCAGGAAATCCCCTGTGGAAAGCCAGCTGAAGGAAGCCAACAAAACTGTGGTATCTGATAAATGTACATACCTATACACACATGCAGAGTTTGGCTGAAGAGCACAGAGGGGAGGAATGCTTTGGTCTAACCCAGGCCATCCCATCATCTTCTTCTCCACATATTCTCCAGATGTTCTTTCCCGTTTACAGACCTGCTCTGTACCTGCAGCTCGGATCCCACCGTGTCGCTGGAGCCAGGGCTGCTTCTCCTCCTCGAGGCCGTGCCCTGCAGCCTGTCCCCAGCCTGGCCAGGCCCTGCTGGTAGCAGCAGCCAGCGCTCCCTGCGGGCTGAGGCGCGGGGGCAAGCGTCCTCCCATCCTGACTTCAGCTCCGGGCGTGGGACTCCTCCTGGCCACAGCTCTCCTCCTCCCCAGGGGCTGACAGGCACAGCCAGTCTGTCTGAGCTGAAGCTCCTTGGAGGTGTCCCTTCTCCTGCAGCTGGGCCATGCCAGCCCAGCCAGGACCATGGGGGCGAGGACGGACCTCAGGAACGATGAGATGACATTCATTACCTTTGTCCCAAACTGCTCGCACGCACAGGGAAGACAGCGCAGAGGATGAAGTTTGCTGCTCTTTTAACCAGAGCACCGTCCAGACAGGAGCCATGGATTGGCCAGGACTCTTCCACTGGCAAGGACAGTACATTCTGGGCAGCAGGTTTATTTTTACTCCTGATCTAGCTAATAGGAATTTGGGTCCAATCCAAACACTCTTGATATAATAAAGTCTTTAGCCAGAGTTAAGCAGCAGCTCTATGGGCAAGATCAAGGAGGAAGCTGAAATGTTGCTGCTGCAGTTGTCCAGACACCCTGAGTACACAGCATGAATATGTCATGCTCTGGTTATTTACTCCAGCCAGGCTTGCTGGGATGGAGTCATAACCCAAGCAAAGCAAGTCCTTCATCACACTCAACCAAAGGGTGAGGTCCCATGACAGAGGGTATGAAAAAAATCTCCTTTTCCCATCAGGATTACACGAGCACTGACCGTCCCAGTCCCACTGCATTATGACAGTTCAGATAAAGAGGAGAGTCCAGAGAAGCAGCACTGGCTTGCTCACACAGAGTCCTTCAAGCATGAAACAAGCAGAGCATAATGAACCACACTGCATAAAGCATGGCCTTTGACACAAGGCTCTTCCTAGTGATACCTCTGTTTTTTGACAAAAAGTTAATCCCTCCCCTTGTCTAATACCATCACAGCTGAGGTCTTGTCTGGACAGTGATGACTGACAGGTTGTGAAATGATTCCAGGTCTTATCCAAGCCACTGGATTTTTCCATGGACTTTTATTCCCAGTCACGCCACATCCTGTATTTTTTGGTACCAAATTTTCATCCCAGGCAGATTGTTTGATGAGAAAGGGAAACCCATCCCCATCCATTAGAAAGAATCAACTCTCACGTTTCCATTCCCACCTAATATCCTCACACAGAGGTGAAGCCCAAAGGAATTTAATTTGATCCAGGCCATTCCCCAGAGAAACACTGAAAATTTAGGTAGAAACCAAACCTCAAGTACTGTGAGAGATACTGAAACACTGTTCCCCAAAGAGTTTTTGGTACAATCATTTTGAGGAGCCATAAATGGCCTTCATAAGAAATCCAAACCAGAGGGATCAGAGGGAGGGGAGCAAAGGGCCCCCAGGGGCGCTGGACTGTAACAGGTAACTGCTGGGCACCAGCATGTCCGTATGACAAATGCCGTCTCGATTCCAGTGCGTTTTAGTTCTTTGGCCCAAGGAAACTGAAAGCCTAAGAGCTGTTAGTCTTTCAGGCACACAGCTTTATCAGCTCTCTGAACAAGCAGTGCTGCCTCCTCGCAGCATCCTGCCTGGCCTGCACTTCCCTCTGGGAATGAGGCTCCAATTCCCGCGGTCCCCAAAGAAGTTTGGAATTAAAGCTTCTTACCACCTCTGAAATGACCCCACTGACTAACAGCCAAGCATTTAAGTTTCACAATTGTCGATCTCAGGTTTAATGGAAAAACAAATGCAAACAAACGGTGGAATACAGATTAAAAAAGCACCAGGAGGTCTTTCATGGCAAGCATTAGTCTAGCAATCACTCACCTGATACTGGAGGCAAAGTTATGTCTCAAACTGTGTTAAGAGATCTCGTATTTCTGGAGTCAGGTGCTCGACTGCCTTGGCAGCTTCCGTGATTGCTTTCCGGTACATCCCTTTCTTCTTGCGATTAAATCTCAGTTTGAAAAATTCCGAGAAAGGAGAGAGTTTAGAAACGGATAAGAACGAAGTCGTCGGAGAACCAAACCACGACACTTTAGCTTCTCGCCACGAAGGCTCCCCGTTCTCCTTCTGGCTGAGGTTTATGTCAAGAACACGTGCCGGCCACCACGGAAACCCGTGAATTTTACCCCAGACAATATCCCCCACCGAAACAGTCCTTCCATCTTCCGTAACGCATTTAGACACACTCTGCGTGTGCAGTCTGACTGTCAGTGGCGGCACAATTTTACGCTCATCTTTTGAAGATGAAGAGACGGAGGCATCATCACCAGGCAGAAAGTCAAACAGTTCCGGTGATGCCACTTCTGAACTAGAGGACTTGGATTCATCTAGACTGTCATTGCTACACACCGATAAACTAGAAGAATCTGCTTTTCTTTTACGGTAATTCATGAGGAAAGCCAAGTTATCGTGTCCATCTTTACCCTGGGGAAACCTTTTAAAGTCATCATCTTCACCCGAACTGCCCGAAGAGATCTCAGCCAAACTTCTGTCGGTGGCCTCATCGTTGTAAAACGCTCCGGGATTGGGCTCCCTGCTGTTCTGGAGGACATTGATTTCGTCTATCAGTTCTGCCTTATAAATTGAAACGCTCTGACCGTCGTTGATGCGATGGGGCTTCAGCCGAATCTTTGGGGGTGGGACATCCACGCTGGAATGCACTGGCCGTGTGAGCTTCAGTTTTGGAATGGAGGCAAGCTGGCTGCCCGCTGACTTGTCCATTAAACATTTGGTTTGTCGACACCGCTCAGAGTCCCTGGTCTCCTCTTGGTCCCCGGCTCCGTTCTGCAGCGCTCGCTCTGAGCAGAACGGTTTGACCGAGCCATGGACCCGGGAAGGGATTTTTACCACTTCGCCTTTCCCTTGCGGAGTACTGTAGGATATTTTTATAACCGGCGTGCGATGCACCAGCTCCCCAGAAAACTTGTCGTCCTCCCTCTTCTCTCTTTTGTTCCTTTTCTCCGCGTAGTCAGGCTCGCCGTGCTTTTTCTGCTCCTTGTCCTGAATGCTCAGCTTCCTCCTGGTCTTGGTGTTCTGCCGCGGCGCGCCGGCGTCCTCGGGGTTCAGCGTGTTCTTGCACTTCTCGCAGAGCACCTGCCGGGGCCGCAGCCTGATGGTGCTCATGATGAGCCTGCCCGGGTCCCTGTTGCGCGACAAGCGCCTCCTCGTCCTCTTTATCGTCCGCGGCGGCGGCTGCGGGACCCACTGGTTGTAGGTGTGCCGCAGCCACAGGGGCCGGGGGAACGGGGCTCCCTCGAAGTAGGGCGGGTAGGGCGGGAGGCCGCCCGGCAGCGGTGGCGGCACCGGCAGCAGCGGCGGCACCGGCTCCTCCCCGCTGCCCTCGGCGGGCTGCTGGCCGGCGGGCTGCGGCTCCGGCTCGCCCCGCGCCCCATCCCCGCCGTCAGCGGCTCCGTTAGCGCAGGCGCCGGCCGGGGGCTCCTCGTGCTTGGGGAAGGACGATGGCAGGCAGAACAATCCAGACCTAAATTGGGGCGAGAAGGACAGGGAGGGAAAGAAACAGAGTCAGGAGCTTCGAAAGGCGCTTCTCTGGGAAGCCGAAAGATCCCGACGTCCCACAACTTAGGTACCGAGAGCTCAACACCTTCTCTGGAATTTTAACAAAGCAGCCAATTCTGCCACTGAGAAAAATAGCAGCAGTGCAGAGATTCGGCGAGGTGTCCTACTCTCCTCCCAGAAAAGGCACAGAATCTCTGTTTCTATGAACTCTATGCACAGAGTTTTGCTCTAAGAAGTTTTAAGTTTCATCCCACAAAGCAGTTTGCTGCATCAGCAGGCAGGCAAGGCTGGAGGAGGGATGAGATATGGACTAGCCTAGGGAGCTATGAAACTGCCCTTCTTCTCACTGTAGATGATTTTCCAGTTTTTCATTCTAAGCCTGAACACCTTGACTTGGGTGGATAACTTGCACAGGTTCCCCTGCTCCTCTTCCCTGGTCTCTCCAAATTCAGCTGTATTTGGTAGCATAAGGCACCCACCACTCCTTCACAGCAGCAGGGTTAACAATGATGAGATTCCGTCCTTCAGTGCCAAGTCTCATTACAGCCACCGAAGTACAGACACAGTATCTTGCCTGGATATTGGCAAATGCAAATCCTCCAAAACGCTGAAACTCACAACTGCAATTCATGTCTCCAAAATTTACGAATTTACACCCTTGGCCTGGCATTGGAAATATCACGCTAACACAGCACTGGAACAGATTCTGCCCTGGAACACTGACTCTGACTGGGCAATGCTCGCTGCCTTGGCTTTCCAGAGACACTTCTACAGAGAACACACCATCAGTGAAGTGTGGGGGCTTTTTTAATATTAACAAAATGTTGTAAAGGAGAGTTAGGAAGAAGAGACAAAGGAATGGAGAACGGGTACAGACCAAATACCAGTGGGTTTTGGATGCTATATTCCCATTCCGCTCCTTGCCAGCCACTGCTTTCTTTCCAATCACCAGGAAGGAAGGGCCCTTCCTGAGGCAAGGGAGGAGGGTCTTGGTGGTGTCACAGAGAGGGACACTTTGGTAGGCGTTAGCAGAAGGGCGCTGCAGGAGAGCTGAAGGCATCCACTCAGTGCCATACCTCTCACCAAGAGCAGCACAAAGCCACTGCCGTGGGTTTCGTGATGGAGAGGAGCCTCCAAAGTCCTTCCCCATTACTGCAAAAGTGCAACAGCCTGCTGTTAAATGACAGTTTAGCTGGGAAAGGATTAAGCTGTTGAAATCACGTAATTTGGAACAAAATATTTTTGTTCTTCGAGGCTTTTTTTAAACAGAGACAACCAAGAATGTAGGTGTCTTTAAATGACAACCCAGAAAGCCAGTACAGTCAGACAGAGGTGTCAGCACCACTCATAATCCAAAGTCAGACCATTTCTGAATGAAATGATGGCTATAAATGATGGTTATATTATGCAGTGAGATTGCATGACCTGGTCACAACAGAAAACTGCTCCTCATGTAGACACAAGCCCACTGCCCCTGTCCAGGTCACTGAACCCTCCAGAGTGGCACCGAGCTCCTCACCTGGCAGAAGTGGAGCACCCAAAGGTTCACTCACAGGATGGTTTGTGCCTGTAACATTAACGTACCAGCACACTGTAACCCCACTGCGCTGGGCACGGCCTCCGTGCCACGGAACTGACCCCAGGCCACTGCCCTCCCCATCTGTCACCCGTGCCAGGTGCCAGCTCAGCAGAGAGATGTCAGAGAGATGGGGACAAACTTCTCAGTAGGGGCTGTCGGGATAGGACAAGGGGTGATGGCCTCCCACAGCCAGAGGGCAGGGCTGGATGGGATACTGGGAAGAAATTCTTCCCTGGGAGGGTGTTGAGGCCCTGGCACAGGGTGCCCAGAGCAGCTGTGGCTGCCTCTGGATCCCTGGCAGTGCCCAAGGCCAGGTTGGACACTGGGGCTTGGAGCAGCCTGGGACAGTGGGAGGTGTCCCTGCCAGGGCAGGGGGTGAAACAGGATGAGCTTTAAGGTCCCTTGCAATCCAAGCCGTTCTGGGATTCTGTGATTAAAGCAGCAGGAAATACTGCTGATGGGATTTCACCCTGCTTGTAATCCCCCTTTCTGGGGCAGCTGCAGCCAACTGGACTTGGTTACCTCAATCCAGTACAGGAAATGCCATCCTCCTTTATTTATATCTCTGCATAATTAAACCCCAACTTTTAAAGTTCAATTGAAGCAAAACTACCAAATCTTGTTACCAGAAACACTGTAACTGTGTTTAAATCTCTACTTGAGCATGCACACTATGGAGCTTACTTTGAGCAGAGCCAATTTATTGGAAGCAAGTAACTGCCAGAGACTGGGCAGGCCCTGGTGCTGCTGCATCATCCTGTCTGGGGCAGGAAGGGACACGCACAGGAGGGACACAAGCACTTTTTTCTGCAAATAATTCCCCAGAGGCTGGAAGGTCAGGCACGACTGTTCCCTACATCCCCCCATTCCTACAGGCACAGGGGGCAGGCAGGGCGCAGGCAGGGCACAGGCAGGCAGGGATGTCACTCATTGGACAAGCTGCTCCAAGCCCTGTCCAAGCTGACCTTGAACACTTTCAAAGATGGGGCAGCCACAACTAAGTCAAACAGATAAATCTACTGTGTGATGCTGAAACCACTTCAAACCACAAAAGAAATCTGAAGAACTACCACACAGACCCTCCTTCCCTTTTGGGGTAATCTCCTCCTTCTCTGCAGGTGTAACAGCCTGCTCTGGTGGCTCCTCTCCTGCCAGTCCCACCTCACTGCCCCGGGGGTACAGGCAGAGCACGGGTGACCCCGGCATAAGGACAAGCTGGTGGGACACAGCTCCATCAGCCAGGCAGCAGCAGGAGGAGAAACAGCTCTGCCACGTATCCATTTCAGGCACTCCGAGTTCAGCACCAAGTGGATAAATTCCTGCTGCCTTTGGGACACATCCTGACCTTCACCCTCCAGTCACTGCCAGGCCGACTCCTGTGCTCTGCTGCAGGATGAACAAGCTCTCTCCTCCCCTCCACACCCTGGGATGACTGCAGTGCTCACTCCAAATGCCCAGGGTTTGCCAGGAGCCAGGCACCTGCCTCACACAGAGTCCCCCCTCTCACCTTGTGCTGGCCACCTCCCTGCCCGGCCAGTGCTCGGCACCACCACGGGCAGGAGACGGCCACAGAACGGGCACTGACCCTTGCGGACAGCCCCAATGCTCAGGGGGCATCCACTGCCCTCCCACCCAGGACAGATCAGCGTCACCACTGGCAGCGCTGGGGCAGCACCGGGCTGCAGAGCGGCCTTAAAGCCTGGGAAATACACCCATCCGACTGCTTCTTGGACCCACAGGGGGCAGAGGGAGGGAGATGAAGAAAAATAATGGACAAAGGTGAGGGTGAAAAAAACAGGTAAAAGAAGTGTCACTGCAGAGGAAGACAACTGAAATGTGAGAAAGGCAGAAACAGCTGATTTGGGGGCTCGAGGGACACCAGCTGCTCGGGTTCAGAGCAGACTCAAGGGTTGGTTTGTGCACTCTGCTCAGCATTAGGTGCCTGCGTGCTTTGGAAAATCTGCCTCCAGTTTTCCGGGATAGCCGCGTGAAACTAAATAAATGACAAAAATGAAGCTCAGAAGTCGTTCTCCGCACATCTCGTAGGATGGCTCAGAGGTGAGGCTGCTGCGCTCCCACGCAGCACGGATCTGTCCCTGACCCGGCGCACGGCACCCAGGCTGCTCCTCACAGAGCACAGAACACAGCGCAGCCCCCGGACAGCCCGACCCGCCCCTCAGAGCCGGGGCAGGTGTGAGCACGAGGGCCGCCGCGCAGAGCCGCATCCTGCGGGGCCCCGCTCCGAGAGATGCCCCTCTCGGCCGGGGCACGGCCAGGGCCGGGCCGCAGCCCACGGGAACCCGGGCGCACCGCGGGGCCTGCCCGGGAACCGCCGCCCGGCGCCGGGGCCCTGCCGGCGGCTCGGCAGGGGGAGCTCGGGGCGCTCCGGGCGGGGAGAGAGGGACGGGGAGGGCAACCGACGGCGCGGGGGCCGCGGCCGCGCTCACCGGGACCACGTGCGGGGCCGCGGCCGCTCCGGGCCCCGCCGGCCCGGGCCCCGCTCCGCCCCGCGCCCCGCGCCGCTCCCGGCCCCGCCGCTTTGTCCCGCCCGGCCGAACAAAGGGGCGCGGGGGGCGGCGCGGCCCCGCCGGTCCCGGCCCCGCTCCCGCCGCGGTACCGGCGCCCCCGTCCCCGGCCGCACCTCTTGGAGCAGTCCAGCAGCACGCCGGTGAAGCGCCGCTCCCCGCAGCTCAGCGTCACCACCAGCGTGTCGTTTCACCATCTGCTCCACCAGCACCGGCACCCACGCGCCCACCCGCGGCGGCGGCGCCCCCGCCGCGTCCCCCGCCCCGGGCTCGGCCATGCTCCCGCCGCTCCCCGCCGGCGGGGCCGCTGGGCCGGGCCGCGCCGTGACCTCACGGAGCGCCCGCCGCCGCCGCGCGTGACGTCACGGGCCCGCCCCGCCGCCGGCCATGACGTCACGGGCCCGCCCCGCCGCCGGGCACGTGCGTGGGACGGGGCGGGGCGGGGCCTGGGGGCGGGGTCTGTACGGAAAGGGCGGGGCCGGGCTGGGGCGGGACCGGCACCTCGCGCCACCTGGCGGCGAAACAGCGCATCGGCACCCGCGGGAACGGGGCGGGAACGGAGCGGGAATGGGGCGGGAATAGGGCGGGAACGGAGGGGGAACGGGGCGGGAACGGAGGGGGAACGGGGCGGGAATAGGGCGGGAACGGGGCGGGAACGGAGCGAGAACGGGGCGGGAACGGGGCCGCAACGGGGCGGGAACGGGGCTGCAACGGGGCGGGAACGGGGCGGGAATGGGGCCGGAACGGGGCGGGAACGGGGCGGGAACGGGGCGGGAACGGGACGGGAACAGGGCGGGAATAGGGCGGGAACAAATGGGAACGGGACGGGAACGGAGCGGGAACGGGGCGGGAACGGGGAGGGAACGGGACGGGAACGGGGCGGGAATAGGGCGGGAACAAATGGGAACGGGACGGGAACGGAGCGGGAACGGGGCGGGAACGGGGCGGGAATAGGGCGGGAACAGGGCGGGGCCAGCAGGGGCGGGCCCATCGGGAGAGCCCAGCCCCTCCCTGGGCAGCCGTTCCAGGGCTCTGCCCCTCCGTGGACAGAAGTTCTTTCTCACCTTGGGCTGGAACTTGCTGGGGTTTCGTTCCTGGCCATTGCTCCCTGTCCTGGCTCTGGCACCGCTGAGCAGAGTCTGGCACCGTCCTGTGCCAGCCCTTGGGGAGATTGGTATGGATCGATGGGATTGCTATGGATCGATGGGATCCCCTCTCAGCCTTCCCTTCTCCAGACTGAGCAGGCCCAGCTCCCACAGGCTCTCCTCATCCCAGGGATGCTCCAGTCCCAAAGTGACCCCTGTGGTCTCTGCTGGACCCTCTCCAGTGGCTCCTTGGCTTTCCTGTCCTGAGGAGCCCAGAACTGGGGCACGGCACTCCGGGTGTGCCTCACTAGGGCTGAGTAGAAGGGGCAGGATCACTCCCTGACCTGCTGGCCCTTTGACCCGATGTAAATACTGATCCAAATGCATTCCAACACGAATATTTACAAGCGACATGCTTATTTTTACTAATGCTTTCTGGAAAGAGCCTGTGGCTTCCCAAATTGCTGACGGACTGAAGCATGCCTGATCCAATGGAATCAATACAGTGTCTCTGCTGTGACCAAAGATGAACTCTCGTTGTACCCAAAGGGCTGAGACCCAACCGTGTCAAGCAGAGACTTGCCAGAAAGGCTAATAAACAATTACTCCCATGAGCAGCACTGAGCTTCCTTGATTCTGTTAATCCAAACAGCAAAATAGGAACAAAAAAAAAAATCTCAATTTTGTTGGTGTTTGGTTTAATTTTTGTGGAACTATGTTAGTGTTTCAATCACCATATCAAGTGGGGTCCATGAGCCAAAGTCCCTGGGCTGCCTAGGAAATATGATGAGAGTAGGACACAAGCACAGAGGGAAGTTCTGATGTCCCTAAGGACAGAGAAACCAGAACCCATTTTCAGAAGGAAAAGGGTATTTTGAAGCATCCTGCAAATGCTGGCGATTGTGTTCGGGAAGTTCAGCTGCTGTCCCTGCAGTGTCCCCTGCAGCATTCCCTAAATCCAGTGGCTCTGGGTGCACCTGGGGCAGCTGGGCCTTCTTGGAATGTACAGAATAAATCAGTGCCCAGCCAGCAGTACGGACACGGCGGACAGACATAACCACACCTTACAGACATTCAGAGGAGCTGTTTGCAGAGTGAATCAAACTGGGTTGGATGGGATGTCCCTTTTCATTTCCCCCCTCCTGCTTCATCATTCCCATGTGTTGTTTGATGTGCTGTTCCACTTTATTTTCTTTGAGGGATCTAAGTAAACATGGTAAAAATATTTCTTCAGTTGCTTTGCTTAATATACTAACTTTCTGTGAACATCAGACTTGACTGGCCACACCAGTGGGATCTGGAACCACCTCTTGTTATGAGATACTTTAACGTTGTGTACTTTCCCTTAAAGCTGGTGAAAATTCCCCTCCATTTACAGGCACTTGTTCAGCAGCTGTGCCCTGAGAGGATCAGCTGGAGCACACCTGTACAGTTAGTCGAGATAGAGCCTCCAATACAGACACACTAATTTTCAGAAGTGCAAGATGGAGCAAACCAGCGCATCTTGCCATCAGGAGGCCCAGCGGAGCATCTCCAGCTTTCCTCATGCACATCCGGGTGACAGAAGGGCAGGTGCTGTGTCCTCCTCCACCCTGCCTGCCCCAGGGCCTCCTGCCAGATGTTCTGACCTCCGGCTGCCCGGATCACAGGGCAGTCAGTTATTTCTGGAACACAGCTCTGCCGGGAAACACCGACGGGAGCTGACTCAGGAGCCTCGTGGGGTCACGGGTGGCAGAGCCAAGGCAAAGCCCCACCTCCACACTGCTCACATTCCCAGACTTCTGCTCTTTGGCACGCTGCTGCCGGGCTAGGCTCTTCCCTCAGCAGTTTCCAAATTAAGAACAACAAAAAATTGTCTTTGTTCTGCCTGGTTGAAAGCCTTTAAACCTCAAAACTATTTGGTGAAGCAAATTATTTCCTAGACAAACCACCTTTCCCGTGTTTCAGGTTAATAAATCCCAAGGTTTTTCACCAAGAGAAATTACTGTGGCAGATTTGAATCATTTTATAGGCACTTCATTTCTGGCTGTGCCAAGCTCCCCTCTGTGCTGCTTACGAGGCATCTGCCAAGTCTATTTTAACTGCAGTGCCTGTGCTGCTGCAGTCACTCAGCTCCCAGAGCCAGAATCCCATGGAGCAAACCCACTTCCAGAACTCTTCCTTGTGGCCCTATCCCTAAGGGTGGGGACAGAGCAGGGTGGAGGGGGCTCACATCCATCTGACACACATGGGGAAAGCCAAGGTGTGCGATGGCACCGCCTGTCCTGCCTTTAGCACAATTGCTCAGAAGCTGGATTCTAAACCCAAGATAATCCCATAATTTTCCGAAACATGTTCTAAGTTGTATTAAGTAAGAGCAGCTGCCTCGTGGTTTTTCCCCGTTCCAACAAGTCTTTGAGAACTGAAATCTTTGGGGTTAAATAAAGGAATACTCTCTGTCGTGCCTGAAGAAAAAACTGCTTCTAACACGTGATAAGAGAACACAGAAACATGCTTAGCATGAGAGCAAACATGAACCATAACCGAAGTATGAGAATTCATTGCAAAGTTCTCATTAATTTCATTATCAGCGGTTAAACAGCCCTGACCCAGGTGTGCAAGGGGACAGCACCCATCGGGCTGCGCTGCATCCCTGCCCAGGACAGCAGCCTGTCCCGGCGCTCCCGGTGCCCCCGGTGTCCCTGGTGCTCCCGGTGTCCCCGGTACTCCTGGTGCTCCCGGTGCTCACAACGTCCCCGGTGCTCTCAGTGCTCCCAGTGCTCCCAGTGCTCCCAGTGCTCCCGGTGCTCCCAGTGCTCCCGGTATTCCCAGCGCTCCCGGTGTCCCCGGTGTTCCCGGTGCTCCCAGTGCTCCCGGTGCTCCCGATGCCCCCGGTGCTCTCAGTGCTCCCAGTGCTCCCGGTACTCCCGGTGTTCCCGGTGCTCCCGGTATTCCCAGCGCTCCCGGTGTCCCCGGTGCTCCCAGTGCTCCCAGTGCTCCCGGTGCTCCCGATGCTCCCGATGCCCCCGGTGCTCTCAGTGCTCCCAGTGCTCCCGGTACTCCCGGTGATCCCGGTGTCCCCGGTGTTCCCAGTGCTCCCGGTGCTCTCAGTGCCCCCAGCGCTTCCAGTCCTCCCAGTGCCCCCAGTGCTCCCGGTGCTCCCGGTGCTCTCGGTGCCCCCAGTGCTCTCGGTGCTCTCGGTGCTCCCGGTGCTCCCGGTGCTCTCGGTGCCCCCAGTGCTCTCAGTGCCCCCGGTGCCCCTGGTGCTCTCAGTGCCCCCGCTGCCCCCGGTGCCTCGGTGCCCCGGTGCCCCGGCGGGCGGGCGGGCGGTGCTGCCGGGGAACGCCAGAGGACAGCAGCGCTCTGTGCCGGGGCGCACGGGCTGGTGCCGGCAGCTGCGGGAGCGCGGCTGTGGGGGGCTCCCGCACAGGGACGGGGCTCACGCACGGCACTGACAGCCCCGACCTGCTGAAACGCGGAGACAAGGGCAGCGGGCGCGGAACTGACCGTGGGCAAAACTGACCGTGGGCAGAACGAAACTGACCGTGGGCAAAACGAAACTGACCGTGGGCAAAACTGACCGTGGGCAGAAAGAAACTGACCGTGGGCAAAACTGACCGTGCGCGAAACCGACCGTGCGTGGACGAAACTGGCAGAAGTGAAAGTACAGAACAGGATTCGCAAGATGCAGAATTACGGGCACTTCCCCCAAAAATGTTCGTGAATATTGTGGAGGGAAAAAAACCCAAAAAAACCAGCCATTGCTGCCGTGGCAGTTATTGACCAAAAAATGAAATTAAGAGCATCTCCAGTGGGTTTATTCTCTCTTTCACGCAACAGGGTACTTCCCCGTTTCAGAAAGGATTCACCAACACATTCTCTCCAGCAGGGTTTGTATTAAATGCATATTGCAAAACGTGACATAAAACATTCATTAAGTGCTTTCTATGCCGATGTAAAGGAACGTAACATCTTGTTTAGTGTTTATATATAGTAATTTATCATATTGCATGTACTAGAAATGAAAAAAACAAGTCACCTGTAGGATTTAACAGTCCACTGCTAAGCAGTATTATAAAATCCTCTTGGTTATCAGTAAAAAGAATCTGGATATTCAAGGGTACAATTACCAAAAATAGGAATGCAAAAAGTAGCAACTAAGAAAATAAAAAAATACTCAAATTGCTTTTAATCTTGGAGAAAAAAATAATTCCAATAATAGAAAATAGAAAAGTTGGTTTGTATTTCTATACACTTATGTCAAAATACCATTTGATCATCAAGTACAGATTTGATAATGACGCACATTAAGCTGTTTTTATATTTTTCAGTGGGAAAATAGAATTTTCCAGCACTTGCATGACCCTTGTTACACACCACAGAGGCTCGGTCACCTGCACAGAGGAGCTGCCTTGGTGCAGAGCTGTTCTTCCCTGGTCCAGTAGAATCCTGGGCTGCACCTACACATTCATCAGCAAGAAATTCTTCCTTTACATCTTTTACTGTTTCTTCTTTTACATCTTTTGTTGTTTCTTCTTTCAGCTCCTAAACTCTTGGCTTGTCCCCTGCCTTAGGCCAGTGTCCTGCAGAGCCACACTGGACCATGACAGCTCACTCAGGCATTTCTGTGGAGTGAAAGGAGGTCGCTGCAGCGCTGTGACCCAGCTGAACCTCTTGGGCTTTAAGCAAAACCCTGTGTGTAGTGTCACTCAGGCAGCCCAGTGGAAATGGGGTTCATTGGCCTATTTTCTTTTAATGCATATTTTATTCTCAAGGATTTTTCACAAAGCAATCTGTGTTCTGGAAGAAACAAGGAAACTACTTGAGCACAGCAGTGGCTTCCTTCTGACGGGTAATTAATGGATCTCATCGTTAATGGATTCACAGTTAATGGATCTCATCATCTGGCAAGCCCTTCACCTGGATTTTATCCATCCCAGCATGTAGAAGCTAATCCAGCTTACAATCGCTTTTGTTAAGTGCTCAGTATTTCTGACTCATGCCAAGTTTGAGAGCCCCCGTCCTCAACACCCTGCAGAGATGATCTCCTCAGGATGGTGTGCACAGCCCTGCTGAGGGTCCCTGGCCATGGGCACAGGGCTGAGCACCACCCCACACTGCTGCCTGAGCCCGTGCTCTGTCAGGGTCACCCCACCCCGTGCAAAGCCCACCAGAGCCCCCAGTGAAGTTTAACTGTGTCAAATCCACTGTACAAACAGCAGGGAATTCTGAAACAGAGCGGGGCATGCCAGCGGAAAATCCCAGCTCTGTGCTGGGATCTCTGCTTTGAAGAAAAAATAGAGTGGAAGCCAAGACTGACGTAATTATTGTGCATATAAGGACTGAGTTAGAGCCATATATAACCCCAACTTCTCTCACTGCATTTGCCTGCAGCGTTTACAGCCTGCCAGTACTGACTGGGGTATAAATAAGTATTACATGAGCTGTGTATGACTGAGTTGAAGACAGAGCTCTCTGCATGATGAATAGGAGTTAAAAATATGTTCCATGTATCAGAGGAAGCAAAAAGGCAAAGCAAACAGCTACAATAACCATTAACATACTACGAGGGCCCAGATGCAACTTGTGAGTCAAAACAAGAGAGAACTTCTAACATAATCCATTTAAATTTCGAGGCCAGATTAGATGGGGCTTGGGGAACCTGGGCTAGGGGAAGGTTTCCTGCCCATGGCTTCAAGGTCCCTTCCAACCCAAACCCTTCTGTCATCCTGTGATGCTAAATATGTGACATAATGCCATATAATGGTGACAACCGAGAAACGAAGGCTTTTGCACCCCTTGCAGTTCATCCCAGCTGGCATCTCAGCTTAAACAAACCTAGTGTTATCTCAGATTACACCTTTATAGGTACAGAACCGAACCCAGGCAGTGATCTTTCGTGTTTACCTGCTGCTGATTAATTCGAGGTTACATTTACACTGTGCTCCAAAGCCTGGCTTGCTCTCGGGGAGCTGTGTGAGGAATTCTTTGTGTGCCCATGGAGGAGCCCAGCTCCTCAGTAGCTGAGCAGCCCAGGACTCAGCCCCGCTGTCAGGCAGGTCTGTGCCCAAACCAGTGCTGCCACAGTCACTGGGGTGTGCGGAGATGGCCAGGTGTGGCTCTATCCAAACTGCAGGCTCAGGGGGTTCCCTGGGTCCTGGAGCAGACTCCCACCGGGGTTCCAGCCCCCTCCTCTGCTCACTCCTGGGAGCAGGAGCATCTCTCCCAGGCACACTCCTTGATTCCCTGCAGGCAGTGTGTAGCTGCTACTCCTCAGCCAGCTCCCATCCAACGCACACAGATGGGCCACGTGGGAGGGAGCACAAAACTCTCCCCTGTTACACAAGGTTCCCAAACCTCATGTCCATGCCCACAGATTCTAAATATTAAGACCATGGGAATATTTTTCTTTAAATACACACTCTCTAAACTAGCATTAAGGGTGATCATGGAGTTAAGTTACAATGCTCTTTTAGACCATCATTTATACTTGGTTTGTCGTTCCAACCTACTTGAGTTAAACAGAACAGAACACAACTCCATGTACTTGTGCAGACAAAAATCAGCAGGAACAACACTTGATTTGCTGTTTTGAAGAACAGTATTCAAATCCTGAAAATTTTCAAGAGTGTGTCTCACTGAAGGGGAGTTAAACCCCCAAATCGCTAGCTAGAGCGATTCAGGTTTGCTGTTTGTTCAGAAAGGAAGGCTGTAACAAATGATGAGGGAGCTTGGGAAAACAACAGGAGTAGTTCACTTTACCACACAAGCAACACACACTTGTCTGCTCTACTCTGCTCATTTCCAAACCAAACTGACTAAAATGCCAGTATTTACCAACCCCCCTGAAACACTTAATGAAACTCCCCCTCTACAGCTTCCTGCTCAGGAGAGGAACCTCTGAATTATTTCCATGATTAGCAGTGGCCTGTTCTGATTCACAGAACCATGGACTGGTTTGGTGGGAAGGGATCCCAAATCCCACCCAGTGCCACCCTGCCATGGCAGGGACACCTCCCACTGTCCCAGGCTGCTCCAGCCCCAGTGTCCAACCTGGCCTTGGGCACTGCCAGGGATCCAGGGGCAGCCACAGCTGCTCTGGGCACCCTGTGCCAGGGCCTCAACACCCTCCAGGGAGCAATTCCTGATTCCCAATCTCCCATCCATCCCTGTCCTCTGGCAGTGGGAGCCATTCCCTGTGTCCTATCCCTCCATCCCTTGTCCCCAGTCCCTCTCCAGCTCTCCTGGAGCCCCTTTAGGTACTGACATAGGGAACTTTGCAGTTCTAGCTCTATCATTAATACTAGATTTAAAATAATTCTAGGACTGGACTTCTAAAACCACAGAATGTCTTTAAAAGCACAGAAGTATGCTTTTAGAGGTCTGTTTAATATAGCACTGGTCTCCTTCCTGGGAAACTCTGTAAAGGTTTCCAGATGATGGATCTACACTAATTTCCACTAATTTCCACTAATATTCACTAATTTCCACTAAGGCTGCTGTGGCTGGAGGTAGGTGTGAGGAACCCTTCCTGCAGTCAGGTCTCCTCTCCCAGCCCACTTCAGCCAGACCTGCTGCAGTCCCCCTCTCTCCCGAGCCGTGCTGAGGGAGGTGTGTGCAGCTCACAGAACCCGTGCTCTGGAACAGCCTCCATTTAGCTCTTCTGAGAGAGCAGATTCACCTGCAAACTGCTGAGCAGCTGAATTCTCTAATCCTCTGCATCAGTCTCTCTGCAGATCTCGTGCAGCGTCGTTCTGGTGCAGGTAAAAAAGCCAGGCAGGAGGGTCACACCGATGGTGTCCTGGTCTGGAGCTCCACTCGACATCCTGATAACTTCGAATGCTAAGTAAGCTGGTTTTACATACTGTGCACGCTGAAATAAATGTCCACTAACATGGAAAAATGGTACAAACGTTAAGCACGGGATGAAATGTGTCTCCTTAGAAAAATGCGCTGCTTGCCGGCTAAAATGTGGTAAAATTTGAAGGTAAATAGTGCTAATTAAACAACAATACCACCTAATTAAAAAAGAAAAAGAATTAAAACCAAGGTCCTGAAATACAAAGACAATAATCATGTGACGTTCTGGGAATGCATTGGTTGCCTTTAATGATACCACACATGGAACTGAGATTTATTTAAAAAAATCATCTCTACATCAGTATGTTGACTTAGTTTCCAGTCTCACAGCATTTTGAGCTGATAGTTTTGTATTTTAATATTTCACCACATGGTTTAGCACTTCAAGTAGCTCATTTATACCCCGACTTTACTGCTTTTCCTTGAATGATATCACATTTTAACACCCCTAATTCCTGTCTGATACTAATGGTGCCCACAGTAATTAGCCTTCATTACAGGAAAGCTTAAGTAAGAGAAGAGGCATTCTGTGGGAATATGCCCAGTATTTCTATTATTAATGGCTTCTGGAATCCATCACTCCATAAATAATGCATCTTTCCCTCTCTGCTGACAACTTCTTAATTCTCTCCTCCTAATGTAAATTTATAACTGCAATACTGAGGAAAAAAAAGAGAAAGTGTGAGAACAGACAAACACAATTTGCTCTAAGAACTTGAGCTCAAACACCTCATATAAAGACAGACAACACTCAGGCTTCTGGTGTGTGCATGAACAGTATCGAGCAGCTTCTGAAAATGATTTATGGGGTATTTACAGTGAACTAAATTATTTTTTTAAAGTAGGTCTGAGCACTGGTTGTACACAAATGTGGTGATTATGTCCCATGACACAGAAGGCATTTCCTCCATATTTATCAGCAGTGCATTTCCATTTTCCCTGGAGTCTTCTGCTAATTAGCTGTCCTCTTTTGATCCCTAATACCCTAATTTACCCTATATCCCCTATATCCTCATCCCCACAAAACAGCCCGGTCTGCTCCTGTTTCCCCGCTGCTGACTCCAAAGAACCGCCTCTGCCAAAAACTCCACCAGGTGTTTCTCCATCCGCAGTCCTTGGGATGAGTGCGTGTGCCTCTCACACAAACACAGCCTCCTCTCCTCCTCTCAGGGCTCTGAATTCACAGGTTGATATTTTATCACTCCACTGAGGCATTTCTCCTTCCTCACTCTGCCAGCCCCCAGCATCCCCTGGGCTGCAGAGCAGGGTGATGCTCCTCACCAAAAGCTCCACAAGAAAAGTGTCCTTTCCTTCAAACAAATTCCAGCAAAGGCACACAAACACATCTCCAACACGCCTGAAGGCTCCCTGCAGAGTGGCTCTCCATCCCCAGAATGCCCCAAGGAAGGATTTGAGTCCCTGGTGTGTGACCCCTCAGGCTGGAGATGCAGGGGGACAGTGGCCAGGCTGCAGGCTGGGACAGCAGTGGGGATCCCAGGTTCATGGAGCAATCCCTGCTCCTGGCCAGGCTGCAGGCTGGGACAGCAGTGGAGATTCCAGGTACATTTCCATGTACATTTCCATGTACATTTCCAGGTACATTTCCATGTACATTTCCATGTACATTTACATTTCCATGTACATTTCCAGGTACATTTCCGGGTACATTTCCATTTCCATTTCCAGGTACATTTCCAGGTACATGGAGCAATCCCTGCTCCTGGCCAGGCTGCAGGCTGGGACAGCAGCGGAGATTCCAGGTACATTTCCATGTACATTTCCATGTACATTTCCATTTACATTTCCATGTACATTTCCATGTACATTTCCAGGTACATTTCCAGGTACATTTCCATGTACATTTCCATGTACGTTTCCATTTACATTTCCAGGTACATTTCCGGGTACATTTCCATTTACATTTCCAGGTACATTTCCATTTCCAGGTACATTTCCAGGTACATTTCCATGTACATTTCCAGGTACATTTCCAGGTACATTTCCATTTCCATTTCCAGGTACATTTCCATTTCCAGGTACATTTCCAGGTACATGGAGCAATCCCTGCTCCTGGCCAGGCTGCAGGCTGTCAGTGCAGTGGAGATTCCATTTCCATTTCCATTTCCATTTCCATTTCCATTTCCATTTCCATTTCCATTTCCATTTCCATTTCCATTTCCATTTCCAGGTACACTGAGCAGTCCCTGCCCCTGGCCCAGCCCAAGGCACCTGGAAGGACCCAGTGCTGGGACAGGTGGGTGAGTGCTCAGGGGCCAGAGCAGCTGAGCCGAAGGCGGGGGCTGGGATTTGCTGGGTTTCTGATTTCTGTGGTAATCACCAGTAGTACATAGGCACACACTGTGTACTGCCTTAAATTGTTTACTTGGCCAAGTCTAGTGATTCTTAACGAGTCCAAAAGAGGCTGTCATGCTTGTAGTGATTCCCTGCATGCTTTTCTTCTTTTTCCTTCTTTTGGCCTTATATTCTCCTGTTGCTTAATAGCTTTGCAAATTTCCCTTTTTGTTGTTGTTGTTGTTGTTGTTTTTAACTTGGTTTTTAAAATTTTTGACTGTTTCTCTACGCAAATTGTTTGCCCTATTCAAGCTTAGTCAGACAAAATGAACTTTGTCAGCTAACCCAGCGCTACCACCCACTCATAAGTGAATGGAATCTTCTGATAAATAATTTTTATGCTGTATTATTTTTTCTTCATATGACAGAAAAGGGACTGAAGTTTTTTAACTGAAGTTTTCCATGTTTGGTTTTTTTTTTTTCTCGTTCATTGTGACTTTCTGCTGCTGCTGAAATCGTTGGGTCTCTGTTGCTTCTCAGTCCCAGCACCACCCGAACTGTTGTTGCCCAAGGAAAGCATGAGCAGCTGTTGTCTCCTGAGCAGAGATATGTGCAGCACGGGAAGAGGGAGGGTGGCAGTCCCCTGTCAGGCCCTTCTCGCTGCCTGCTGAGATGGGAACACCGTGCCAAAGATGCACAATCCATTTCAGAAATCAGGTTTCTGCTGAGTACTTATAAATTTTTATAAATTATGTTTCATAGCAGTGAAATAAAAGGAGCAATCTTCCCTTTCTAACTAGATTTTGCAGAAATAAATAATACTCTCCATTATTTTTGATTCAAACAAAAACACAGCAGCTGAAATCTGGTAAATCTTTAAGAAAATGAATGTACCAAGCCTCTAAGAGAAAGGTAATATCATACTTTGCCCTGACATTTATCTTAGATGGGCATACGGTTAATAAAGATGTATTTTGGAAGCACAGCACCAAAAGCCCCACAGACAATTTCAATCAGGATATATTTTTCACTGTAAATCTCCATTCCCAGCTAAACTGTACAGTCCAACCTGCCTCACCTTCAACAGCTGGCTGCTCAAAATTCTGCCTGTGTGTGTGTGCCTCCCTCATTCCTGTCGGAAATAATGTATTTGCCCTTTTGGAATGTTTCTCTAAAACCTCACTTGCAGAAATGACAAATACGTTGCTAATGGCACAGCTCTTTGGTTCTAAATTACCAGTAATTAAAGCTGAAAGGAATGTTCCAAAACAAACCTTGCAGTGTGATTAGCGGCTCCATTTGACAGCACTTCCCTGGGAATGTCAACTCCTGCAATATTGACAAGGTACACCTGGAAAGAAAAACAAAACCCAGCCCGAGAGGAGCTGCGGGCCAGGAGCAGCAGACGGAGGCACCGGGGGCTCGGGACACCGGGAGCGTGAAGGAGTTTTCCAAGCACCACCATGGGGACAACAGCTGGATCCTTCTGGGCTCCTTCTCCTGGGAGAGACACCTGAGCTGCAGGTGCAGATGGGTTCCTCACACCAGCCAGAGCTCCAGCCCAGCTGCGCCAGGAGCGTGGCTTTGTCCCAGTGACACCTGAATTTAGGGGGAAGTTCAACTGCACTGCACTCGTGCCACATCCTGGCTGCAGAACAGGCATTGCATTTTGTTCTAATTAAAGTTTATGGGGGAGCAAGGTGGGATCAGCCTCCAGTATCTCACAGAATCGTGGAATGGCCTGGGTTGGAAGGGATCCCAAATGCCACCCAGTGCCACCCCTGCCATGGCAGGGATGCCTCCCACTGTCCCAGGCTGCCCCAAGCTGGCCTTGGGCACTGCCAGGGATCCAGGGGCAGCCACAGCTGTGCCAGGGCCTGCCCACCCTCACTGGGAATGATTTCTTCCTAATATCTCATCTTAACTTGCTTTCTTTCAGTTTGAAGCCATTCCCCCTTGTCCTGTCACTATATGCCCATGTAAAAAGTCCAGGAGTTCTGAGAGGTCAGGAAAGAGGAATTGCCTGGGACTATGGAGCAGTGGAAATATTCCAGGCAGGCAGAATGGCCAAGAAAAACCACATCGAGGAAGAATTTGCCTACAAAGCAAAAATCCAGCCCAGAAGCCCAGAAGAGCCGTACGTGACATAAGTGTAATTACAGTACAGAGTAACAAAAGTGGATAAAATTGAGAATACGTGTTCATTGCACAGACTAAACATGCTGCTGTGTAATTCCTGCTCTGGTTTTGTGAATGAAAATGTCTAGAGAGCTTCTAGGCTGTGTCAGGACTGTGACAGTGTCAAAGCAGCAAGCATCCCCCGTGCCCTCAGCGTCCCTCCGACGGCTGCCAGCACACCCTGGTGACAGGAGTGCTCGGATTTGGGGTGCAGCACACTGAATGTATTCCCTCCATCTAAACCCAAAGGTTTGCTAAGCAAGATACAATTACCAGAACGCCTTTTCATCAGGCCATGAGTCACAAATTAGAAAATTACTTCAAATAATCATAAATTACAAACGCAGAAGTGGAAGAGTTGCGTTATTAACAAGCAGAAATGGGTTTGAAAATGCACCTTGTAAAGGACTTTTTGGGAATATAATTAGATTTAAAATAGTTTATTACGAAGAAACTGAATCTATTTTTAAACAGAAATGATCAAAATGAGTCACAGATGACTTCACTGTTGGAAAAATGCAATCTCTTTCTACCTTGCTGAGAGCCAAGGAGGTTTGAGCACCCTGATCTGAATGCAGGGGGAAGTTTCCTCTGGCTGCACTGGCACGTCTGGGGGGCAAACTGGCACTGCAGCTTTCAGCATCCCTTACAAACTCAGTCCCTTCAGTTTCAACCACAGCCCTGACCGAGAAGCTTCACTCCAGAACTGTTCCTCAATCACTCACACTTCTAAAGAACTCCTGGGCAGAAGCAGCCACACAATTCTCCAGTGCCTGGGCTTTCTTTTTTGGGCTGAAGAGCTGATAACTCTGTTCTCACCCCCTTTCACAGCAGAGAGGACTGAGGCCTGGGCACTGAACTTTTCATCTTTGCTATTTAATGACGGTTCTACACGAATCAGGCGAACCAGATTTAGGAACAGCCACGGGTAAATGCCAAAAGTGCTTTGTCACTTTCAGACTTCTGTCCCCTTTCCAAAGGTGTCACACTCATTGAACAGGTGACTTTTAACAGCAGAAAGTGAAAGTTCAATCAGCCAAGGTGAACTCTGAGAATTCATTCCAGGTTCTACACGAAACCATTCCCAAGACTAACAGCTGAGGCAGAATTATCACAGATAAAAAAATAAAAGCCTCCAAACTGACCTCAGGTGACCTTAGAGATTTTTGATTGGTATTGTTGGTACCAGTGTCTGCAAGCTGCTGTTCTGCTCACTAGAAGAGACGACAGCAGTGCAGGGCGGTTCCTCTGGGTCACAGCTGCCTCTGCACCTTTATCCCCTGTTCAGTTCTCTGCATCCAGCTGGTTCTGACAGCAGGTGTGCAGCCTGGGGACAATGTGGAGCAGAGGAGGAGGAGTGGGCTGGAAATCAGCTCATGAATCGTATCTTTTTCAGAAAAAGCCGTCTTGTGAAAACACGAGCGGTTTGCAAAATCACACTAGATTTTGGCAGCCCTCCCTGTGTCCCAGGCACAGTTCCAGGTGTTCTCCCAGGTACCAGCTGGGCTGCCTGGTAATGCCCAGCTCCTTGTGACTGCAGGACGTGATGTGGGCTGCCTTAGGAGCCCTGAGAGGCGCAGCTGCCCTGCAGGGAAATAAATGCCTTTATTGATCTGGATCGAGGCAAATCCTTGCACTCCATCTCTTTAGCCGGGGTTCAGAACACCGGGCTGGTCCTGGGCTCACCCTGTCCGCTGTGGGAGGAGAGGAGCCTGGCACAGCTCGGGGCAGAGGGGCAGGGCTGCAAGCACACCGTGTGTGACTGTGACTGTGACTGTGACTGTGACTGTGACTGTGACTGTGACTGTGACTGTGACTGTGACTGTGACGGGGCTCTGCTCTGTCCCCTGCCACACACCCCGGGCACAGAGCAGCCAGAGCAGGGCTCTCGGGGCACAGCAGCGGCCTGGCACAGCCACCCTGCCAGCCTCACCCCTGTCCCTGTGACACGGAAATCCGTGGAGTGTGGGATGGGATAGTGGGAGAATGGGATGGGATGGGTGGGGATGGGATGGGATGGGATGGGATGGGATGGGGGTGGGATGGGATGGGATGGGATGGGATGGGATGGATGGGATGGGATGGGATGGATGGGATGGGATGGGATGGGATGGGATGGGATGGGGTGGGATGGGATGGGATGGGATGGGATGGGATGGGATGGGGTGGGATGGGATGGGATGGGATGGGATGGGGTGGGATGGGAGTGGGATGGGATGGGGTGGGATGGGATGGGATGGGATGGGACTTGGATGGGATGGGATGGGGTGGGATGGGATGGGATTGGGATTGGGATGGGGGGCTGGGATGGGTGATGGGATGGGGTGGGATGGGATGGGGTGGGATGGGATGGGCTGGGATGGGGTGGGATGGGATGGGATGGGATGGGATGGGATGGGATGGGATGGGATGGGATGGGATGGGATGGGATGGGATGGGATCCATGGGATGGGATGGGATGGGATGGGATCCATGGGATGGGATGGGATGGGATGGGATGGGATGGGATGGGATGGGATGGGATCCATGGGATGGGATGGGCACCTCTGCCCGCCAGGCAGGGCTGTGCCTGCAGCACACCTCGGAGCCTCTGCCATCTGTCCCCGCTGTGCTGCTGCCCAAAGCCTGCCCTGAGGCCCTGCAGTGCTCCGTGCCCTTCCATCGCTGTGGCCTGAAGGAAGCCTCAGGCACAGCAGGAACACCGGCAGCCTTTTTTAGAGCTGTCCCCCGCAGAGAGAGCGGAAAGGGATAAATGGCACATATGGCAGGAAACCCCTCAGCTCAGAAACAACCTGGGAAATGTGCAGTGATCGAAGTATTACAGTGCAGAAATGCAGATCCAGGATCAGGCCAGGAAGGAGCATCGCTTGGAACCAGTTTCACTGCAGGAAGGCAGCAGACCTGTGGCTCGTTCTGCTCTGAGGCATACAAAGATACTTCAGTAGTCAAATAATATTTTTGATTTGTCACTGCTCAGCTTGGGATAAATAGAACAGAGTTATTCCAGGAGCAGGCTGCTCATGTGAAGCAGGAATGGAGTGCCTGATGTCCCGTCCTTCCCCTGCCTGGGCTCCTGCTCATTCCACCCTGGCAGCCGGACTGCAGCGGCCACCAAGGCCAGCCCCAGCCCGAGGACACCCCCTGCTCCTGATGTGCTTTGATTGTGTGTTCACAGCTCTCCTTCCAACCATCCTGCTGGGACACAGACCCACAGGACACAGCCCTGCTCAGGGATGGTGCAGGAGCAGCTGGCACAGGGGGCTGGGAGCGTGGGAGCCGTGTCCGAGCAGCACTGACCAGAGGTGTCACACGCTGACCAGAGGTGTCACACGCTGACCAGAGGTACCAGACACTGACCAGAGGTGTCACACGCTGACCACAGGTGCCATACACTGACCAGAGGTACCAGACACTGACCAGAGGTGTCACACGCTGACCACAGGTGCCACACACTGACCAGAGGTATCACACACTGCCAGAGGTGTCACACACTGACCACAGGTGCCACACACTGACCAGAGGTGTCACACACTGACCAGAGGTGTCACACGCTGACCAGAGGTGTCACACACTGACCAGAGGTGCCACACACTGACCAGAGGTGCCACACACTGACCAGAGGTGTCACACGCTGACCACAGGTACCAGACACTGACCAGAGGTGCCACACACTGACCACAGGTGCCACACACTGACCAGAGGTGCCACACACTGACCACAGGTGTCACACACTGACCAGAGGTATCACACACTGACCAGAGGTACCACACACTGACCAGAGGTGTCACACACTGACCAGAGGTGTCACACACTGACCAGAGGTACCAGACACTGACCAGAGGTGTCACACACTGACCAGAGGTACCACACACTGACCAGAGGTGTCACACACTGACACACAGGTATTACACGCTGACCACAGGTGTCACACAATGAGCACAGGTATTACACGCTGACCACAGGTGTCACACAATGAGCACAGGTATTACACACTGAGCACAGGTGTGTGGTCTTTGACAAAAAGTCTTTGACATCTTCAAACCAGAAGTGAGCACTCACCAAGCTCTGTGGCAGCTCATTTATAGGATTCCTTTCCCAAAGCAGAGTTTTCAATTGTCTTTTCAATAAAACTGAAAAGAGCAAGCAAAGTTCACTGAATTAAATAGAAACACAAGAATATTTTACCGCTGTAATTTTTTTCCCTGCCCCTGTTTCCTTCAGCAGGGAGGAGTAGGAAAGGCACACAGGACAAATCCAGATTTCTCCATCACTAACACCAGTGCTGGAGAACACCACACCCCAAAGCTTTCCAGCATGACAATCTGAAGTTTGCATTTATGCCCATTCATTAAACGCTGCTCCAGTATTTAGTATTTGATCTTTGCAAATCCTGCTTATCACTTCAAAGTCTGATGCTGACTGTCCCCGTTATAAACACACCATTTGCTGTTGTTTATCATTTTGCTGAGATTTAGCTCTTTGGGCTGCTGAGTGCTTTCCTCTGGCTAAATCTGAGCTAAAGCTGCTCAGCCATTTTTGATAATAAGATTAGAAAGAAAGATGCCCTGTTTTCATTTAATTTCATCAACTTTCTTTTTTGAAAAACTCTGGTGTTCGTGTTCCGGGAAGCATCCTGGAAGCTTTGCATAGGGCACAAAAGACATTCATGTCACATTTACGATAATATTTTCTGATCTATCTGAAAACCTGTTAACATTTAGCCAAGCCCTAAGCTTCTGAAAAATGTCAGCGTGTCCAGGCTCAGGAAACAGTTGTTGTTGTTGTTGTTGTTGTTGTTGAGCTGTAAAATGCTCGGGGTCGCTGCGTGTGCCTGTGTTTGGAGCATCTCCTCCTGGGGTACAGGCACACCTCACCCCAGCACGGGGAGGGGACTGTCCTGCACCCACAGCCTCCAAACAGAGACCAGACGCAGACCAGCTTCAACCACTCCTCATTTTCCACTGCCTCGTGTCACCATTTCAATGCCACTCCTCTAAACAGCTTTTATATCCAGCAGCAGAGCAGCTCGAACGGAACTCCCCAGACAAAGGGCTGCTTCCATTTCCTAGCGTTGCAAATTGACTTGTTTGCTGTGAAAACTCAACGAAACAAACACTAAGGAAGCTTGGTAGTTTCAGTCATAATATTTCATTACCTCTAGGAAGGAGAAACAAACGTTTTGGCAGCTGTTCAACACCACATTAACATTTGTGGCAATATTTTAAGACATTTCAATTCAGTCAAAGCCTGAAAGCACTTGTGTTCACATTCACATTCTGAAGTGGGGAATTCAATGGCTTTTAAAGCAGAAGAAGGAGGGAAAGGATACCCACAGAATGTCCAAATAGCTTAGTATACAGCTTGTGGACCAACATGTAATAAGGACACGAAGCATCTCAGGAATATTCAGTGAGTATTCCTGATGGGCTTTTCCTAAAAGCTGAGCTGCTGGTTGAAATCAGTGGAAAAACACAAACAAGACAAAACACAACACGTGAAGGGACTAATAACTGACAGTGGATCTGAGGAACCCCTCAAACAATGACAAACATACAGCTTACAAACCGCATCAAAATAATACCAGTCCTGTCCAATTTACAGATTGGACATGAGAGCTGCATTTCAAAACCTTGATATTTTCCAGCTATTTCTGGAGCCATAACCTTCATTTGCTGCATTGGTCTAATCACGAGCAGAGTACGTAACGATTCACGAACAAGAGATCCTAAAATACCTTTAAGCACCTTGTTTCAGTCACAAGATAAAATCATGGAATAGAGAGGTTTGGGTTGGGAGGGACCTTAGAGATCATCCAGAGCCACCCCTGCCATGGCAGGGACACCTCCCACTGTCCCAGGCTGCTCCACCCTGGCCTTGGGCACTGCCAGGGGTCCAGGGGCAGCCACAGCTGCTCTGGGCACCCTGTGCCAGGGCTGCCCACCCTGCCAGGGAGGAATGCCTATGAAGAATTTCCCCACAGGCACCACCATATTGTTGTCTGGTTTTTGTGTTTTTTTTTTTCTCTTTTACTTTGGATAATGCTTTAGCATCTACTGACCAAGGGCTGCCTCCTTTTCCTCCTCAACATTCTCACAGAAATATTTGTTTCAGTACCACTACAGCAAACAAGCTGTAGCGTCTGTAGTGTCTATTCTGTTTTTTTCTTCCAATAAAAAAATAATCTCTTTGTTCCAGTTACCGCTTATTGGGACTTCTTGTCTTCCCCTTCTGGAAGGAGAAGCCAGGAGTTGTGCAAGGGCATCCACCAGCCTGGTGAGAAGTCAGTTTTGGTGGTCATGGCAAGGGGAGCGATGGTGTCACCGTCGGTGTGAACCTTCCTCCCTGCACACTCCATGTGAGCAGGGCCAGGGAGCGGATCCTGCTCAGACAGCCACCAGCAGCGGGTAACGGGGGACTCTGACAGGGCTGTCCCTCTCTGTCACCGAGGAGACACCCCACCTCCACCGCCCCTACACACCCTCCAAATAGCCACCAAATGGAAAAGGTACCGATCTCACAGGAAAAAAACAGCAGCTCCAACATTTCTGAAGTTAAAGGAGTTTCGGGGTTCGCCCTGTAATATCGGTTGGACCTTCCAGTCCATCTGAGCTTCAGCAATCAACATTAAGCTTATCTACCATTCCCCTGCACCAAAGTCAGTACCAAAAAATAGCTGCTCAAACCTGACTGTTGCACTGAAATCACAGTCAGGCAAGAGGAAAAGAAATACAATTGTTATTAGATTGCCTGTGTGACCAGTGATCTTACGTGTGGTAACCGATTGCATGGGGAAGCTTTAATCCTTTTAGAGCGGAGAACCAGCCAAAGCAGATCTGGCAGCTTCTGAAACAAACTGTCGGGAATTGTTGATAGGACATTTTCTTCCAGATGCCAGTTCTGAGAGAGAAAAACACAAACATGCTTTAAACCCAGAAAGAGGGGCTGGTATCCCGTGGTGTGCAAAATGCCACATGTGAACACTCTAAGAGGCTCCAGGTTTCTGTGGGAAGAACACCTAAAGGGCATTAAAGAATGCACAACTACATCAACTGTGCATGGAAGTGATTTTTCAAGGATTTTTTTTCCTTAAAAATATAAAATCCAGGAATTAAAGACCACAGGTAAGAATCTGTAGGTTGCCCAGAGCAGCTGTGGCTGCCCCTGGATCCCTGGCAGTGCCCAAGGCCAGGTTGGAGCAGCCTGGGACAGTGGGAGGTGTTCCTGCCATGGCAGGGGGTGGCACAAGGTGAGCTTTGAGGTCACTTCCACCCCAATCCATCCTGTGACCCTACAAACGCTGAATACAAGGTACAAGGCAGTCTGACACTAAAGCAGGGTCACCCCTGCTGGTCTGCCCCCTGAGATCTGTGCACAGAGCAGTTCACCCCTCACCTGGAGCTGTGAGAGCCATCCCACGGCGAAGGGAAGGAAATCCATCTTTGGGCAATCAGTGAACGTGGTTGGATCCCGTGCTGGCACAGCTGGAAACCGAACGCTCCCACAGCCAGGGACGCTGCCCTGCTGCTCCCACCCACCTTGGCTCCCACCTTGGCTCCCACCTTGGCTCCCACCTTGGCTCCCACCTTGGCTCCCTGGTCCATGCCCTGGTTAGGAGCTCCTGACCTGCAGGGGCTGCCCACACAGGAGCCTGCTGTGTATTGGGGCGTGTTGGACCTTGAAAGCTTCCATTCCACAGGAAACCTTGGAATTCTTAAAAAACCTGCCGTGTTGTCCTGCAGTGCCAAATGGCGCTGCTGCTTCGCAGGGACGCTTGGCTGCAACGCACAACTGAGTTGGCCTAAATCTTGGTGGGGTTTTCATGGGGTTGTTTTTGGGTTGTGTTTTTTTGCTTTTGGGGTTTTTTTTCCAAGCTCTTGAAAAAGACTGAATGAGGCAAAGCACCTGTTCCTCAGCACGGATGCATCTCTGCTTTGAAAGGACAGATGCTACTAAACAGGCTCTTACCTGATTTTGGGAAAAAGCAGGCGTGACTAGTCATTGTATCATGCTTTTCCTGGAACAGATCTTCTTTGAGGCTGCTTAGGTAGTTAAATCCTAATTACAAGCAGTATTTGTAAACCAGAGGGCAACATTCATGGAATACAGATGGATCAATGGCAAGGAGGTGCTGGAAGAAATACTGCTTTATATTTGTTTATCCAAAGCAAAAAATATTCAAGGGTAATTTTATTTAAGGTTACATAAGAAAATATGTTAGGATTGAAAGCAATGACATCATTCCATTTATTAAAGCAGGGATTATTTCAGCTAGTTTTGATCTCAGCGTTGTGTTTAGAATTTTATAGCAAAATAGTTATGGAGAAAGATGTTCACTGACATTTCAGGGAGAGAAAGTGCATTGGGTAAGATCCATAACTCAGGTAAATCATGTCAAAGCACGACTTCCAGTGTTCCTTTTTCAAATCTGGTTGTCCAGTTCAAGCTCCTCATGAAGCCTGAGTTCTCTGCAGCATCAGCACAGTAACACAATACCATTCCTTCGACATGGCACTGTCTAAGAAGATTTTATCCTAATGAGGCAGAAAGAAATAGTAAAGCAAAAGTCAATAAATACATCCTTCCATAGCTTCATTTGACTTTCAGCAGGCCAGAGTCACGAGCTCCAGTCCCAAAGCAGCATCCAGAACTAAATGACTGAATTCTCAGAATGCATCTTATTAAACTGTAGCAGCATATGTCCTCAATTTCTTAGTAAGACATTTGGGTAATCTAAATAAATGAATGACACAAGGAGAAAAACAGACAAGTAAATGAAAAGAAAAACAACACGAACTTAAAGGAGGCAGAAGTCACTGAAAAATTAAAGGGCTGAATTGCTCAAATAGCGCCAGAAATAAAATCACTCTTTCACACCATTAGGCAAGAGAAAGCATTACAGCAAAGATAAAATTAAGCAGGATATGTATTTGATACTGCAAAAGGCTAAACCAAAACAAGCAACGGAAGGAGCTGCACGTAGCTCTCCAGCGTGGGAGGTGGAGTTTGGCAGGAGCGAGGCAGCACTTTGATCACACTTTGGGTTCAGCACCTGCCGTGCCCCTGGAGCCACTGCTGGCACCTGCAGGGGTGGCAGGAGCCTTGAACTGCCCTGAGAGGCGCCAGCCTGCCCCTGCCAGAATGTTCAAGCCTTGACTTTGAGGCTGCAGGAGCTCTGCTCCTGCTTCCTCTGGGCCACTGCAGGCGACCACAGAACCCCGCAGGGGTTTGGGTTGGGAGGGATCCCAAATCCCACCCCTGCCATGGCAGGGACACCTCCCACTGCCCCAGCCCCAGTGTCCAACCTGGCCTTGGGCACTGCCAGGGATCCAGGGGCAGCCACAGCTGCTCTGGGCACCCTGTGCCAGGGCCTCAACACCCTCCAGGGAACAATTCCTGATTCCCAATCTCCCATCCAGCCCTGCCCTCTGGCAGTGGGAGCCATTCCCTGTGTCCTGTCCCTCCATCCCTTGTCCCCATTCCCTCTGCAGCTCTCCTGGAGCCCCCTCAGGCCCTGGCAGGGCTCTGAGCTCTCCCTGGAGCTTCTCCTCTCCAGCTGAGCACCCCCAGGTGTCCCAGCCTGGCTCCAGCCCTGGAGCAGCTCCGTGGCTCCTCTGGACTCTCCCCAGCAGCTCCAGGTCCTGCTGATGCTCTTCCCCAGGGCTGGGGCAGCTCTGCAGGGGGGTCTCACCTGAGAAGCCATCCACCACACCCCTGTCTTCTAACACGATTTATTAGTTGACTGTGGTAGTGTTAAAAGACTTTGAACAGCTGGCTCAGAGTCATTACTATCAGCATCTTTAAAAATAGAATCGGCAGTATTTACAGAAACACTAATGATAGGAAAATATGTGAAATTTCCCTCTTATGTAATGTTTATTGAAAGAATTATGTGTTCTGTTAGAGGGGCTTTTAAAAATAAACACAGGCTTTTCTCTGTAGGCTTTCTTCTGAAGGCATGTGAATTCTGGGAATCACAGTAATATTCCTTTCATCATCTTAAACGTGCTGCAATTACAGCCATTATATTCAGGATAGGGCTTTTTAAGGAATTTAATATCATGGTATCTTGCCCCCCTTGTTTCTATGCCCAAAGTAGGAGATTCTCACAATATTTGCCTCCTTTGCAGTTTTGTGACAATTGGTGGTATTTTTGTTTAGAAACTGCCTCATCAGCTTCCTGAGCCCAGATAACCATGAAGAACATAATGCTGCTTCAGGCAGCAGCCCATTTCTGTTTACACTGGTTTTATTCAGGATAACTTCACTGATACCAAGGAACCTGATCCTGATTTACAGCAATGAAAGGAGAAAATTGTAATAATTTTGTGCCACCAGAAACACGACAGAATGGGAGCTGTAATAGCTCCCAGTAGGGTTCAGCATAACAAGGTAAACGCCAGGCTTCGTGCTGCTCAATTGAAATGTGAGATTAACAGTGAAGTTTAAACATTATCTTCAGCTTCCCTGGTACTAATTTTGACACGATATGAAATACGCAGCTCATGATGCTTGGGGATGAGAACGATCAGTCATTCCTCACAGAAGGCTCATTCACTTGCAGAGCCGAGGCATTTGAGAAAAGTGGGATGAAATAATAACCGATACAAATATTTGATTAAAATAATAATAATCCAGGAGTTTAATAAGGAATTTATTTGGCTTTATCGTGTCTCGCAGTTAAATGAATGCACATTTACTTTGCCCGTTGAATGTCTGTGGGTTTGGATGATGGTTCTGACTGGACAGAGAGTGAATTTGGCTCAGCATATGCAATTCTGCAAAGCTGGAGATGATTTCATGGCTGGTGAAGTGAAAGAAAACTCTCACCTCTCCCAGCCTGTGGGAAAAGAGCGAATACACAAAAGTAAACGCGGGCGGGAGAAGACAGACGCTCCCAAAGGTCCGAGCGGTGGCTGTGCCCTGTGCCAGGCTCTGCCCTCAGCCAGGGGGGCTGGAGCACTGCACACTGCCACCAAGGCAGCCCGGTGCCCCCGAGGTTTTCTCCTGCTTTCCCGGGGAGGAACAGAACCTCCTCGCAGCTCGTTTGTGTTTTGTGATCTGAGCAAACCACCCAATCTGCTGTGTGCTCACAGTTGGCAGGACTGACAGACACCCGTGCGCTATCCCCGGGACTTCCACTGGTAAAATGCCTGGCTGTCTCTTCATGAAATATAAACCACTAAAACCAGTCTGGCAAACAAAGAGGAAAATCTGAAAAAAGAGCAATGAGCTCTCAGTGTTTTCAGGGACAGCCTGTTCCCAGTGACCCCTTTGGCCACCCAGATTGCACGTTTGCCCCTCAGAGGTGCAGTCAGAGCTGCAGCCAAAGATGTCTGAGGAATAAATTACTGTGAAAGTCAGCTTTTATTTAAACTCCCTCATTTCAAACACAAAGTGGTTCTCTGTTTCCCTGGAGACCGGGATATGTAAGAAGGCAGAATTTTCTCTCCATTTCCCTTTCCTACACTGGACCACTGTAGAGCAGGCTTTGGATTTTCCTTTTTCCCTGCTGCAGGACTGGCATTAATTATGGCTGGTCGTTCTCCTCAGGTGACTGGAGCTGTGCCACTGAGGGGGGTGACCTGTGCTGAGGCTCCCGACTTGCAGGAGCTGCTGACATCTTTCACTGCACCTTCCTCACTGGCTTTAAAATTGGTGTCCAACGAGCAGAAAGGGAGACACTTTTCAAGTTCTTGAAGTAGAGAATTACTACAATTAAAATTAATACAATTCTGCTATAATAATGGAACACAAAGAAAACCAAACAAAAAAACAAAACAAACAAACAAACAAACAAAAAAAACCACCCAAAGAAAACAACCAAAACCAACCAAACAAAAAACCCCACCCAAACCCAAAAAACAAACCAAAAGTCTTACAAGATCTTTTATTTGTCTTGTATTCGACTCCTGTTTAGGAAGGTAAAACCACTTACTACATTGCTCAATGAAGAATAAATTGAACAAACCCTGTATTGCACTGTCTGCCTCTGCACAGGGAAAGGACTTAGGAAATGGAGTGGCACAAAACCCCCCTCTGGCACGAGGACAAGCACATCCTTATGTCCCAATCCTTTTCCTACACTGCACCTTGAAATTTTATTGGGAAAAAGCTCTGACTCTGTGCTCTGGATTTCATTGTCCAGATCTTAGTGAAGAATTAGAAAGAAATGACAACTGACTGAGGCTGTTTGATGACATCTTTCATACTTTTCCTACAGAATGTAAAGGTGGGAGAAAGGAGAGAGGAAAGCTGATAGCACAGAGATTCACAGTGTATTTAAACACGAACCTATACCTAAACAAAGCTAAAATTACTGTCTTGCATAAAAGTGTTATATCTTTTTATTTGAGAGCAAATTCTTTCTGATTTTTCAAAGAAATATTCTTTGAGAATTATTCTTTGCCTTTGGAAAACTGTTCTTAAATGATAGCTTTCCATTGTAATCCTTTTACAACTTCCAGGCTCTTTGAAATAATGATCGCCTCCTCGCCAGCGTTCTGTGAGGATCACAATAACTGACGTATCCATTTCAAAACACGCTGGGAAAGAAAACAGTATCAATTTTAAATGAAAAGCAGGGAAACAGCATCTCAGGAGCCGCGAAAGCACTGCTGGTGTAACAGCTGCGGTCTACTGGCTCGAGGGCTGTCCCTTGCCATGGCGTTTCTGGTGTGGTCTGCTGGCACCGAGAGTTATTTCCGAGAGATGTTCTTCATTATCCATTCCACGAAACATCCCAGTTCAGCCAGCCAGGAAAACCCGAGTCACCGGCGTGTTCCAGCCCGACATCCTCATGAGTTTAGCAAGGCCAAGTGCCGGTGCTACGCCTGGATGGGGGCAGGCCCTGGTACCAGTGCAGGCTGCGGGGTGAGCAGGTGGAGAGCAGCCCTGGGAGAAGGAGCCGGGGTGCTGTGAGTGAGAGCTGGCCGTGCCCAAACCCCTGAGCTGTGGGTGAGAGCTGGCCGTGCCCAAACCCCTGAGCTGTGGGTGAGAGCTGGCCGTGCCCAAACCCCTGAGCTGTGGGTGAGAGCTGGCCGTGCCCAAAGCCCTGAGCTGTGGGTGAGAGCTGGCCGTGCCCAAACCCCCTGTGCTGTGGGTGAGAGCTGGCCGTGCCCAAACCCCCCTGAGCTGTGAGTGAGAGCTGGCCGTGCCCAAAGCCCTGTGCTGTGAGTGAGAGCTGGCCGTGCCCAAAGCCCCCTGTGCTGTTGGTGAGAGCTGGCCGTGCCCAAACCCCCTGTGCTGTGGGTGAGAGCTGGCCGTGCCCAAAGCCCCCTGTGCTGTGGGTGAGAGCTGGCCGTGCCCAAAGCCCCTGTGCTGTGGGTGAGAGCTGGCCGTGCCCAGAGCTGTGGGTGAGAGCTGGCCGTGCCCAAACCCCTGTGCTGTGGGTGAGAGCTGGCCGTGCCCAAAGCCCCTGTGCTGTGGGTGAGAGCTGGCCGTGCCCAAAGCCCCTGTGCTGTTGGTGAGAGCTGGCCATGCCCAGAGCTGTGAGTGAGAGCTGGCCGTGCCCAAACCCCCCTGTGCTGTGAGTGAGAGCTGGCCGTGCCCAAAGCCCTGTGCTGTGGGTGAGAGCTGGCCGTGCCCAGAGCCCTGTGCTGTGGGTGAGAGCTGGCCGTGCCCAAAGCCCCCTGTGCTGTGGGTGAGAGCTGGCCGTGCCCAGAGCTGTGGGTGAGAGCTGGCCGTGCCCAAACCCCCTGTGCTGTGAGTGAGAGCTGGCTGTGCCCAGAGCCCTGTGCTGTGGGTGAGAGCTGGCCGTGCCCAAACCCCCTGTGCTGTGGGTGAGAGCTGGCCGTGCCCAAACCCCCCTGTGCTGTGAGTGAGAGCTGGCCGTGCCCAAAGCCCTGTGCTGTGGGTGAGAGCTGGCCGTGCCCAAAGCCCCTGTGCTGTTGGTGAGAGCTGGCCGTGCCCAAAGCCCCCTGTGCTGTGGGTGAGAGCTGGCCGCGCCCAAAGCCCTGTGCTGTGGGTGAGAGCTGGCCGTGCCCAAAGCCCCTGCGCTGGGCAGCAGGGAGGGGGGATTCTGCCCGCTCAGGTGAGACCCCACCTGCAGAGCTGCCTCCAGCCCTGGGGCCAGGCGCGTCGGCCTTTTGGAGCAATGGAGATGGTTTGAGGCACTGAGCACCTTTCTCATGAGGAGAGGCTGAGAGCCGAGATCGGCCAGCACGGAAAATAAAAAGCTTTGCGGCGACCTCATCGCGGCGTTCCAGTGCCTGGAGGAAGAAGGATGGAGAGAGGCTGTTTACAAGTGCCTGGAGCGGCACGACAGGGGGCAATGGCTCCCAGTGACTTCCGATGTCGGGTGCGAGCCCCAGGGACCGGCGCGCACAGGCACCGAGCGCCGGGGAGAGGCTGGGCTGCGGCACAGAGCCGGTCCTGCCGGCGCCGGCTTTGTCAACGCGATTAAAACAACGGGGCCGGGCGGGGCTCGGGGCGGGGAGCTGCGGGGCCAGCACCGCGCCCACGGCCTCGGCCCGGAGCACCGCCCTCGGCACGGCCGCGGCCGCAGCCCCGCGCCCGGGGGATGCGGGCGGAGCCGGGAGGTGCATCCCGGCCCCCCGGTCCCGCCCCCGGTCCCGCTCCGCCCGGCCCGCCCCCGGCTCCCGGCTCCCGGCCCCGCTCTGCTCCACCCCGCTCTCCTCATCCCCCGGCCCCGCTCCGCTCACCCCGCCCCGCCCGCATCCCCCGGCCCGCCCCCGGCTCCCGGCCCCGCTCCATCCCACCGCCCGCATCCCCCCATCTCCCGGCCCCGCTCCATCCCACCGCTCGCATCCCCCCAGCGCGGCTCCTGGCTCCGCTCCATCCCATCGCCTGCATCACCCCAGCCCGGCCCCGCTCCATCCCCCGCCCGCATCCCCAGCCCGGCTCCCGGCCCCGCTCCATCCCACCGCCTGCATCTCCCCAGCGCGGCTCCTGGCTCCGCTCCATCCCATCGCCTGTATCCTCCCAGCTCCCGGCCACGCTCCATCCCACCGCCCGCATCCCCAGCGCGGCTCCCAGTCCCGCTCCATCCCACCGCCCGCATCTCCCCAGCGCGGCTCCTGGCTCCGCTCCATTCCATCGCCTGCATCACCCCAGCCCGGCCCCGCTCCATCCCACCGCCCGCATCCCCAGCCCGGCTCCCGGCCCCGCTCCATCCCACCGCCCGTATCCCCAGCCCGGCCCCTCTCCATCGCCCCCCCCGCCCGTCCCCTGTCCCCGCTCGGCCCCGCCCGCAGCCCGGGCCCGGCCCCGCTGTCCCCGCGGTCCCCGCGGTCCCCGCCCCGCTGTCCCCGCGCTGTGGCGGCCGCGGGCGGCGGGCGGCGGGCGGAGGCGGCGGCGCCGGGCTCTGCCATGCGGGCGGGCGGCGCCGGGGCGCGGGGCGGCTGAGGGCGGCGGCGGGGCCGAGCGGGAGCCGCCGGGCCGGCGGGGAGAGGCCGCGGGGCATGCCAGCCGCCCGCCCCGATGTTTCACTGGAGCAAGTGGAAGAAGAGGATGGGAGCGAGCGCCTCCTCCTCCAAGAGACCCGTCTTCGACGAGCGGGAGGACGGTGAGTGCGGACCGAGATGCTCCGGGGTGCCCGCCCGCCCTGCTCCGCGATGCTCTGCCCTGCCCTTCTCTGCCCAGCCCCGGGATGTGCGGCTCCGGGGCACTCTGCCCTGCCCTGCTCAGCCCCGGCGGTGCCATTACCGCGGTGCCCAGCCCGGGGTGCCCAGCCCGGGGTGCCTTGTCCCGGGTACTCTGTCCCGGGTGCCCAGCCCGCGGTGCCCAGCCCGGGGTGCCTTGTCCCTGGTACTCTGTCCCGGGTGCCCAGCCCCGGGTGCCCTGTCCCGGGTGCCCATCCCGGGGTGCCCTGTCCGGGTGTGCTGTCCCGAGCTGCCCCCCGGCGCTGCGGTGCCAGGCGGTGCCCCCGGCCGAGCGGGCTGCGGGGGCCGTGCTCGGGTGCGGGGGTCCGGCCGGGCGTCGCCCCTCCGCAGGACGCAGGAACTCTGCCCGCGGCCACCCCACGGCCACGGAGCCGTTCAAACGCGGGGCGCTGAGAGCGGCGGCGAGGGGCAGTTCAGCAGGGAAGTTGCGGTCTGTGCACGGACAGCCCCGCTCGTACCGAGGGCGAGCCGGGCGCCGCCGGCCAGCGACACCCGGACGCCGCTGCCAGCGCACAAAGCTGGTTTGGGGTTTTCCCATAATACGAGTTGGGATTTCTTTCTTTAGAAATACACCGTGAAATACCACCGTTGCATTATAACTCTCGGGTGCAGGGTGAAATTTCAGAGGAGCAAAGGAAGGAAACTTTGACTGCGGGTGGGGGAAGAGTCGGGAGAGCCATCGGGCCAGCAGCAGGCGGGTGCCGGGTGGTCGGGGCAGTCCTGAATGCTGCGTTGGCCCTGTGGCACCAACCGAGCACGCACAAAAATCCCTGTGTGTCTGTGTGTGGGGCTGCCGGGATTGTGCACTGGAGAAAGCTGGAGTTAGATGTGCTGGTTTGAGTCTGAGTGCAGTGATGTGAGAGTCGGGGTCTGCTGGAATCCTTCGATGAGGGGACCACACCTGTCCGTGCTGCCCTGGCAGCTGACAAGGGTTAAATCAGTCAAACTTTTCCTGACACAAGAGCCGGTTGATTTCTCCAACACGTTTTTATTAACGATTCACACTGAGCGAGCCGAGTAAAGACACTTAAATCTGAGGCTTTGCTGCAATTTCATTCTGAAAGCAAAATTTCTTTGTGAGGGGCTTTTAATTCTGCCCTGAGCCTGTGTGCAGCCAAACAGGGCGAGTGATCTCTGCAGCGGAATTGCTACTGACAGGAGCCTGGGAACACCTCTTCAGGTACTTTCAAGCAGCGCTTTCACCGCGTCCCAATTATTGGCACGTCGCTTCCTTGATATCTCCTGCTTTTCCATAATTCCTTGTTAGAGTGTGCTCAGAGCAATTACAGCGTTGTTCCAGTGAACTCATATTTACTGTCATGGCACGGTTGCTATGGTGATCTCTTAAGACATCCCAATAACTTCCTTAGATAAAGAAGCCAGTTGATACTTGGGTTTGTGTGTGACATAATGTGGAAGAGTTACTAGTGACAACAATTTAATGAGAAATCAATTAAAAAATATAAAAAGGAAAAGACAGTTTGGTAATTTTGCCCGTATGTGGTTCCTTGTGATGGATCTCTGCACAAGGATGAGCCCGACTGCTGAAATCCAGCAGATAATCCCTGTGAATTTTGTCAGGGTGTATGTAGATAGGTTAACACTTATTGTAGTCAGTAGCAACACAACTAGTGTTTTCTCTCAGATAAATCTGACTCCAAACCATTGCAGACCTCACAGTCTCCATCCCTGACCTCCTGGGGACTGGGTTTGGGACTTCACTGAGTCACTGGCTGCTGTCACTCCACTGTGGCTGAGCGATGCAAGGGGATATCCTGGGGGTGAGCAGCGATGTGTTTGTCTCTTGGTGCGAAACACGGGGCTTCAGAGGGTTACCCACTGCTTACCCCCCGTTAAGAACGGCGGTTTCTCCTCAGCCTGCGCCTGTCCAGCCCCAGCTGCTTGGATCTCCTCTGGATAAAGGCAGGGGCTCCTGTGTCACACCCCTCTCTGGGTGCTGCCGTCCTCGGTGGGACGCGTGGGCTGAGCTCTCCCAGTCTGTGACTCCAAGGGTAAACTGAGTATTCCAGAGCACGTCCTAAGGACCTTCTCTCAACCCCCTGCACTTGTTCAGCGTCTTTCCTGTCAGTGCTGGGGCTGGGCTTGTTCTTTGGCAGAGATGGAAGCTGGTGCTGGTTCAGCTGCTGTGTGGGGCTGGCTCCTGCTCCGCCCATGGCCAGGGCAGTGTGGAGCCGAGCTCTGGGGAACCGTGCCCGAGGCACGGCCATGCTGCTCCCTCCTTGCTTCCCTTGCCGGGTGCTGTGGTGTCCCCATGCCCAGTTTCCCCCAGTTTCCCCCAGTTCAGGTGACTTCCCGTGGCTGTGGGCCGGGTGCAGGCCAGGTGTGCCTGGTGCTGTGCTGGGCACAGTGCACCCGCCCCTGCCTGCCTGCAGTGCTCACCATGCTGCTCCCTGCCTGCACACGCAGCCTGAGGGATCTTCTGGGCCTTTCAGAACTGGGGTTCAGCTAACAGGAAAGCTGAGTGTGAAAGGACAGTGCCTGTGTTTGTCTGTGCTTCCAGGGAGATGGGTTTCTCTGCCTGTGGGAGCTGCTGCTCCAGCTGGTTCCAGTCCCACAGAAAACCTGGCAAGCTGCACATCCATCAGCTGGGAGCGACTGCAGCCTGTCCAGCTGGAAACTGCCTAGGGATGCCTTTTTGAGAGCTTGGTTTTGGCAAGGTGTGTGGTACCCTGTTCATGAACAGATAAAGTTAATGAATGGAGGGGAAGGAGGAAAAACAAAGTAAGGGGAAAAGTATGGGAAGAAATAAACAAGGCAAAAGAACAGAAGGGCTGCAGGGTGGAGCACTCAGAGCTGTGGTGTGCTGGAGTGAGGTGAGCTCAGTGAGCTGAAATGAATTCTAGTGGCCTTGACACTGTGGGCTGTTTTCCATCAGCAAAAACACCCTTGTCTGCAGGGGCTTTTCAGGGTTTGTAATTTATCCCTGTAAGGAGCTTTTAAAACCTCACTCAAGGGGAGGATTTTTTCTCCAGCCCCAGGGAAGGGCGGTCACCGCTGTCTGCTGGCTGAGACACGTCTCTCTGTGCAGGGCACGGGGCACCGGGGTGTCTCACAGAATCACTGAATCCTGTGGGCTGGAAAAGCCCTCCAGGATCAAATCCCAGCTGTGCCCCATCCCCAGCCTGTCCCCAGAGCTCTGAGTGCCACCTCCAGGGATTCCTGGGACACCTCCAGGGACGGGGATCCAAACCTCCCTGGGCAGTGCCAGTGCCTGAGCTCCCTTTCCATGGGGAAATTCCTGCTGCTGTCCCCCCTGAGCTCCCTTTCCATGGGGAAATTCCTGCTGCTGTCCCCCCTGAGCTCCCTTTTCATGGGGAAATTCCTGCTGCTGTCCCCCCTGAGCTCCCCTGGCCCAGGCTGAGGCCGTTCCCTCTGCTCCTGTCCCTGTTCCCTGGGAGCAGAGCCCGACCCCCCCGGCTGTCCCCTCCTGTCAGGGGTTAGAGAGCGAGAGGAGGCACAGAAGTCATGAGGTTTGTTTGTCATTTAGGCAGGAATTATGCTGTCATTCTGGGAAACAAACAAGTTTATTGACATCTTCCTCCTTAAAAAAAAAAAAAAAAAAAAAAAAAATATATATATATATAAATATAAAATTTCTTTTTTATAGCAAGTGAGGAAAACCTGTCATTCCCAAGCCAATGGGAATGTTTCTACCCAGATGTCTAAAAATGCTTGGCAAAGTTGTTGGACTCAGGCCCCGGGGCTGAGCAGGAGGAAATACAGGGCACACTTAGTGCTATTAGCATTGCCCACAGTTGTGTTACATGAGAGAGGGGGAAACCACAGCATGATTTATCTCTCTATGCAATTATGTCTGAAGAGGAATTTCAAGAGTGCATTTTGGATGTGGTTTCTCCTGAATCAAAGTGGTTTACTAAAAAAAAAACGTGTGTAAATATACACAAGAATCTGTGAAGCCATCTGCTGCTTTTCGCTTTTCTGTGCCTCCCCTCGCTGACACGAGGTGAGTGGTCCAGGGTTCCTGTCCGTGTCCTGATGCTGAATTCGTTTTTCTGCTGACGTACAAGGTTTCAATGGTGCAGCCCAGTGACTTTGATCATGGTTAGTATTTGTGTCTCAAACACTTTTCCCCCATCCCCTGTTTGACTCTACCAGAATGCAGATGGTGTTTTGTAAGGGGGTCAGGTGCAGGCGCCTGTGTTTATCCTACTTGCATCAAAATCAACTTTTAAACACGCGTTTCCAGTTCCGCAGCTGACGGGTGGAGCTGTGCCGGTGGAGCAGCCTGGCAGTGCGTGCTCAGGGTTACTCGGGGTCAGGAGAGGTGTCCGTGCCTGTCGTGCGCGGTGTCCCCCGCGGCTGGGGATCTGAACAGGCTCAGCCGGCACCGGGAACAGGCACCGGGCTTGGCGGGGTGCCGCGGTGCCTCCGGCCGCGTGTTGGTGCCTGCGGGGCCGGGGGGGGTCTCAGAGAGCCGCTCCGAAGTTCCCAGCAGAGCCACCGCTGTGTCAGTGTGCTTCTGCGGACACGGGCGGCTGTCACCCGGCCGGAGGGCGCAGCTCCGGGGACACGGGGGACCCTGGAGCCCCGCGCTCCTCATCCCGCGGCGTGCCCCCGTCCCCGTGGGGACTGGCGAGAAGCTGCAAACCCTGGGGGACCTGCTTCAAACAATGCTCATTTTCATATCAGGCCGTGTGTCGGCAGGGCGGGGTCCCGCGCCGGGAGCCTGGGCGAGCAGCCCGCCTGCCCCAGTGCGGTGCCCAGCCGGGACCTGCATCCTGCACCCCCTCGGCATCCTGCATCCACCCCCCCGGCATCCTGCACCCCCTCGGCATCCTGCATCCAACCCCTCGGCATCCTGCATCCATCCCCCCGGCATCCTGCATCCCCTCGGCATCCTGCACCCCCTCGGCATCCTGCATCCACCCCCCCGGCATCCTGCACCCCCTCGGCATCCTGCATCCAACCCCTCGGCATCCTGCATCCATCCCCCCGGCATCCTGCATCCCCTCGGCATCCTGCACCCCCTCGGCATCCTGCATCCATCCCCTCGGCATCCTGCATCCCCTCGGCACCCTGCATCCATCCCCTCAGCATCCTGCATCCCCTCGGCATCCTGCGCTCCCTCAGCATCCTGCATCCCCTCGGCATCCTGCATCCATCCCCTCGGCATCCTGCATCCCCTCGGCATCCTGCGCTCCCTCAGCATCCTGCATCCCCTCAGCATCCTGCACCCCCTCGGCATCCTGCACCCCCTCAGCATCCTGCATCCATCCCCTCAGCATCCTGCATCCCCTCGGCATCCTGCACCCCCTCAGCATCCTGCATCCTGCATCCCCTCGGTATCCTGCACCCCCTCAGCATCCTGCATCCACCCCCTCAGCATCCTGCACCCCCTCAGCATCCTGCAGCCTCCTCCGAGCCTGCCCGGGGTGCTGGCTGCAGCTTCGGCAGCTCCCGGACCCGCTGTCATTGTCACCTGCGTCCCGCGGAGCCCTGGGCTTCACTCCTCGCAGGTTGGCAAACTCTGTGCTCCTGCTTTTCCTTCCTCTGCTCCCACGGGTGTGAGATGTCCAACATTATCCACACTCTCAGCAGTAGATTTTCAGCTTGGGCTTCTTCCCCATAACTTTTTATTCCAGGGCTTGGCACCTTCAGGGAAACAAGGACATGCTGCCAGGCAGTCAGGGCTTGCGGGCAACAGGGGCATGGAAGGCTGGGGAGCAAAGCCTGACCTCCCTTGTTCTGTGTTCTCCACCTCTGGGGGACCCAAATCCTTCTGGCCAGGTTTGTGATAGGCCTGGGGCCATCCTGCTGTGCTGCTGGGAGGGGGACCTGGGAGATGGATCCAAGGATCAGGAAAAGTTTCTCTCTCTCTCCTGAGGTGGTCAGTGCCATAAACCACGTGCTGGTCGTGGGGCAGCCAGCGTGGCCTGGCTGTGTCCCCTGGTCCCTGTGGGCCCTAAGCATTGTCCCTGCTCCTGCTGCCGGCCACGCTCCTCACAGAACCCGACTGTCACCGCGGCTGGGCAGGGCTGGCAAAACCTGGGCAGGAGACACTGCCCTCCTATTGGAAACCTCTGCTCCAGTGCCCAGTAAGGCAGCTGTAAAATCCCAAATACTACTTATCTGGGGTCAGGTACAGATGTGTTACTCTTCCACGCAAACCACTGACTGAAGTGTTCCCTGCTCAGACTGCAAGGAGAACTCTTCCCATAGCCCGACTTTCACGGCTGTGGGTTGGGAGCACAGATGTTCCCTGATATTTAAACACAAGGGAAAAACGCCTTTCTGTACAATCAAAGTGTAGCTAAGTAAGTGAGCGGGGGGAGGAGGGAGTGGGAATTGCAAGGAGGTGTCAGCAAAGCTGTGCTCAGCATCCTCAGCCGGGCTTTGCTCCTGCTGCTCGCCGATCTGGGATGTTTTGCCGGAGCTTTGTCCAGGACTCTCTCCCTCCGTGGGCTCTCTGTCCCCGGCCCCCTGGCAGAGCCACCGCCCCTCCTCCTCACCGAGGACAGAGAACTTTTCAAGGCAGGAAGCTTTGCAGTGTGTCATGTAATGCCGAAATAGGTTAAATCCTGGGAATTCAGCAATTTTGAGTTGTGGAGGTGTGTGGTACCATGTGCAGTGTGGGGTTACTGGCCCTGGTCTGGTTAATTAAGGACTGGGCTGTCCCTCTCCACCCTGCTGGCTGCGTGCTGTTGCGTAGTTCTGGCTGAAGTCTGAAGAAAAACCATTCTTGAGGCACTCATGTGTCTGTGGGAGATCTGAGGAGCTCAGACCGGGTGAAATGAGCCCTCAGGGCAGCTGAGACTGCTCGCATGGAGCTGGAGTAACAAAACCCACACAAACAACAAGAAACACACAAACAACAAAAAACACACAGACAACAAAAAACAGACAGACAAAGCACAACAGCAAGTTGAGAGACATTTGATGGATAGGGAGGGACAAGGGCAATCAAGGAAAAGTCACTGGAGGTACCATTCAAGTGAAATATTAAATCAGATTAATTCTTGGTGTGTTCTGTGGAGGCCACAGTCCTCATGACTAGCTTGGCATGGGTTTCCTGTGAATAACGTGCAGGAGCACGTGGCTGGGGATCTGCCCACCTCCCTGCCCATGTCCCCAGAGTGGCACACAGTGACCTTCCTGGTGGGGCTGGCATTCCCCAGTGCCCATGTCCCCAGAGTGGCACACGGTGACCTTCCTGGTGGGGCTGGCATTCCCCAGTGCCGGTGTCCCCAGAGTGGCACACGGTGACCTTCCTGGTGGGGCTGGCATTCCCCAGTGCCCGTGTCCCCAGAGTGGCACACGGTGACCTTCCTGGTGGGGCTGGCATTCCCTGGTGCCCGTGTCCCCAGAGTGGCACATGGTGACCTTCCTGGTGGGGCTGGCATTCCCTGGTGCCCGTGTCCCCAGAGTGGCACACGGTGACCTTCCTGGTGGGGCTGGCATTCCCCAGTGCCCATGTCCCCAGAGTGGCACATGGTGACCTTCCTGGTGGGGCTGGCATTCCCTGGTGCCCGTGTCCCCAGAGTGGCACACGGTGACCTTCCTGGTGGGGCTGGCGTTCCCCGGTGCCCACAGCCGTGCTTTCTGGGGCACACGTCCCGGGACATGAGCTGCTGGAGCTCGTGGAGAGCGGCAGGGGCACAGGAGAGCTGTGCTGTCAGAGCTGCCTGCGCAGGCAGCGCAAGGTCACCTCCTGCCGCGCCCGGTGCGATGGCAGGGAGCGGCACCTGGTGAGAAAAACCTTCCCAGAAACGGAAAAAGCTGCTCTTTTTGCAGTTTGGAGCTTTCACCGTCTGAACCTGGGGTGCCGAAGCAGTGAAGCAGCTGGCTGGGATGGCGGTGTGTGGCACCAGGGGAGGAGGGGCGCCGAGCTGCTGTGTGCCCAGGGGCCCGCGCAGGGCTGGGCAGAGCTTGTGTTTCCTTCTTCCCATTGCTTTATTTCTTGTGGGAACGCCCGAGGTGGAGCATTGCTCGCCCACGGCAGGGTCGTGCCCTGGGCCAGGTGTGTGCCAGTCCCTGCCAAGTGTGTGCCCGGGTGTGTGCCAGTCCCTGCCAGGTGTGTGCCAGTCCCTGCCGGGTGTGTGCCCAGGTGTGTGCCCAGGTGTGTGTCCAGGTGTGTGCCAGTCCCTGCTGGGTGTGTGCCCAGGTGTGTGCCCAGGTGTGTGTCCAGGTGTGTGCCAGTCCCTGCTGGGTGTGTGCCCAGGTGTGTGCCCAGGTGTGTGCCAGTCCCTGCCAGGTGTTTGCCCAGGTGTGTGCCAGTCCCTGCCGGGCGTGTGCCAGGTGTGGGATCCGTGCTGGCTGGGCCCTGGCTCGGTGTTTATCTCCTCAAGCAGTGTCGGGACAGCCTGAGGGGGGCTCAGCTCCTCTGCGCAAGAGAAGATAAATGTCAGCGTCCTCTTTCCCTCTCCCGCTGCTCTTCAGGAATTCAGTTGCTTTCGGTGACAGTTATGGAAAATTAAAAGCGCCTCTGATGTGTGGGCACAGCCGTGTCTGAGCACTGCCAGGCAGCGAGGTGTGACACTGTGTCACTGTGACAGTGTGACAGTGTGACGGTGTTGATGTGTTCATTTACATCCCAGGTGGTGTTCAGGGCTCTCCAGTACCTGGGAGTGCTGAGGAGGTGCAGGCACTGAAAGATGTTCAGAATTTCGTGGCTTGCTGGTTTGCCTGTGCCCATGAATCCTTACAGGCTGACGGTTAGCCCTGCTGCGTAATTTAATTAAATTAAATTAAACTGCAATGTAATGTGTTCATAGCTTTGCTGATGTTTCTGGAAGCTGATAAATTTCATTTATTATTCTAGAAAATACCCTTACTTGGTTCTAGTGGCTCCGGCAAAGAGCTCCCGAGGCTGATGATGCCCGAGTGACTTTCAGGGTAACCTGCAAGGGGCTGTCCCAACACAGTCGCCTCACTGTGCAAGGCTTGCATTTGGTTACAGCTGAGCTGTGCGAAGATAAAGTGACATTTTGTGTTTAGGTGGGTGATCCGTGCTCTGGAGCACTGGAGAAGGTGCCCAGAGTAGCTCTGAAGCAGAGTGGGGTGGGCTGGAGTGAGGCTGGGGAAGCACTGCAGCTACTGCTGTCTTACTTTGGCTCTCCCATTCCTGCCTGAGCTGTCTTTGCTCAGGAAAAAAACATTTATTTCTCCTTTTCTTTATTTCTCCTGGCCATAACCCCCTCCTATACTGTGACAAAGAAAATGCATGACTCAAAGAATTTGCCATCACTGCTTAACATACCGGGGTGTGATTTGTGTCCTGGGATTTTAGAGGGATCACACGGTGGCAAAAGGCCACCACATGAATATTTCAGGTATCCAGGGTGGGGAAAAGAAGCAAAAGAACCGGGAAACTTCGTAGAAACCGTGAAGAAGCTTCGATTGAGAATAACCTGTTGGAGTGTTTAGGAACCCAAGGCAGGACACTTCCCAGCATCAGCAGTGAGGAGCATCGGTGTATAGGTGGGACAGCCCACAGAAGGCACAGGCTGGTTCCTTGCAGAGTTCCTGTATTTTTAATTCTGGTGTCTGACAAAGGCCAGGAAGGTGGGCTGGGCAGGGCTTGGGCTAAAGCTCAGCCTCCTCCCCTGAGCAGGTCGTTCTTGTGAGGATTAGGAGAAGCATTCGTGGGTGGGGGTGGATCTCCCCCGGGCCCTGGTGCTGGCTGGGCGCCCCTTTCCCCACAGGGCTCAGCGTGTTCCTTTCACTGCCAGAGGGGTACAGGTGAGCACTCAGGTACTCCTGGGTGAGAGGTGTGGCCCCTTAAACTGCCCTGGGAGAGAAACATCCCAGATTCACTGCCAGAGGGGTACAGGGGAGCACTCAGGTACTCCTGGGTGAGAGGTGTGGCCCCTTAAACTGCCCTGGGAGAGAAACATCACAGATTCACTGCCAGAGGGGTAGAGGTGAGCACTCAGGTACTCCGGAGTGAGAGGTGTGGCCCCTTAAACTGCCCTGGGAGAGAAACATCCCAGAACCCCCGGGAAAGCGACATGCTGCACATTGGCTTTTTGTGCGCCGGTTCCCAGCCCTGATGGGAGCTGGCAGGCGAGACCAGCGAGCAGGGAACACAGAAAATGATACACATTATGTGGGGATTGTTTGCACTGTTGGAAAACGTGCTTTATGCTTCACAGAAAATAGGGCCCGAGCTTGGTCCCAAATAATTCCCACTCTAAAGGCTCAATGGTGCATATGGTAAGCACATGAATAATTCATGCACACGCAATCAGGCCCCACGATTTCACATTCAAGCCTGATTCTGGATTTGCTCAGAACTTTGAACTGGCATGGATTAGTGGCTCGTCCAGCGCAGAAGAGGCTTGGCAGGACTGTCAGCACAGGGTGAAACAATCCCCTCTCCTGGCAGTGCTGCTGTGTGTCTCCTCGGGGCTCGGAGCTGCCCTGTCTGCCCTGCTGGGGGGCACTGGCCAGTGGCTCCGACAGCTCCGTGCCTCGAGCGCCTGCTGAGCCTGACCTTCAAGGCTCGGTCTCCTTTCATGCCCTGGTTCTCCTGTACCAAGGATTTTGGGGTGCAGCTGTTGCTGTGGGCTCAGCACGAAGCTCTGAGCTCCCCGGAGCGCAGACAGTTTCTGTTCAGGGGGTGAGCTGATGCCGGGGCAGGAGGAGTGGGCAGTGGTTTGGGGTGTGAGTGCCCTGCTCATCCCGCCAGCAGGCACTGCCCACCGCCTCATCCCGGGGTTTCTGGGGGGTGCGGGGCTCGGGCACAGCTGCACACAGCACGGCAGCAGCTCTGGCAGCTGGAGGGCACAGCGGTGCTCCTGTCGGGGCGCTGGCAGCGGCGCTGCTCGGGCATCCTGGCTGCCCTGGCCCTCCATCCCCGGCCCGCAGCTCCCGAGGAGCCGGAGCCGTGTGGCAGCTGCTTGAGCCGCCAGCTCCCGCTCCAGCACCCACACGGGGCTCTGCCCTGGCCCCTCGGGAGAGCCCTGAAAAGCAGAGACAGCCCAGGAGCTCTGCGGCCACTCTGGCGCGGTGCGGAGCTCGGGCAGCGCCTGCCCTGCTCCGCTGGGGTTTATTCCGTGTTAAATATATTCCTGCCGCAGCAGGAGCGTCGCAAGCAGGTGTCAAAACATGCACAGCTGCAGCGAGGCAAACTTAGGGATTGATTAATGAATAGTTTCAGCCTGTTTTGTGTTTCTCCACACGGCTTTCTGATGTAAAGATCAATCTGTGGATTTATTTAAAAAAATAGCAGGTTTCTTTTAACTAGAACAAATTGCTTCTGTTTATCAAAAGGCTGAGTAACATCAACAAACAGTTCCGTCTCTGTTGCACCTCAGCGCTGCTTGGGAAATCATTTTAGCTGGTGCTTCTTCTGGCCTTGGTTAGGATTTTTCCATGCTCTCAGCTTGGCATCTCCAAAGGCACCCCTGCCTCCCCCGTGCTCTCTCCAGGGGCCCCTCTCCTCCTCCTGCTCTCTGCTGTGGTGGGGTTCTTCCGCTGCCAGCTCTTCTCTTGCCGAGGCTGCCCTGGGGTTATCCCCGGGGCTTTGCTCTGCAGGGTGTCCCGGGGAGGATGGGTGCTGGCGCTGGGGGCACTGAGCTAACACAGCCCGGGGACGTGCTCGGCCCCAGGAGCCACCTGTGCACCCCGGGGCACTGTGCAGGGCGAGGAGGGGGCTCCCCGAGGGCCAGCGCTGCCCCGTGCAGCCCCCCAAGGAGGGGAGGGCAATGCCCCTGCTGCAGGAGCTGCTGCAGGACCGGACCTGCCCTCCCTCCTCCCCGTGGCTGATCCTCTGCCAAACGTTCTTTCTCTCCAGAGCGAGTTGCGCATCGCCGTGCTCCAGGGAATTTCTGATCACACAAGTAGGACGCCTGCTTTCCCCAGAGTATCTGAACTTGGTGAATAATTCTGTTTGGCATCTGCTGCGAATTTGGGTCTGCTCCCTTCCTGTGGAGCTGGAATGGATCCTGGGTGGTTATGGCCCCCCGTCCTGCAGGTGCCAGCTGTGTCAGCCCAGTCCCTGCCATGCTCGGGTGCACCAGCGAGCTCTGGCCATGGAGCCAGTCTCTTCCGACACCTCGAGAGAAAGAGCAGGCTGCTTGCTGGCTACAGGGAGCACCAAAGGAGCACTGCTCCTACCTGAGGTCAAGCAAAATATCTTCAGCTTTTCATCGCTCTCTTGTTTTTTCCTTCCCGGATTTACTGCCATTGCCAGCACGTGTGAGTGATACCCTCTCATCCACACTGTCTTGCTCCTGATTTTTCCTTCTTTGCCAAAAAGAGCCTCTTCCATTGCCAGAGCTGTGGGAAACGCCTGCCCAGCTCCACGTGTGGCAGAACACCGGCCTGCACGTGGGGACACCGGTGGTCCCGGGGACACCAAACCCTCGTGGGCTGCCTCGCTGTCGCTGCTGGCCAGCCTGGGACCCGGTGGCTCCTGGAGCTGGTGCTGGTGCTCAGCCTGCTCCCGGCAGCTGGGTTCCCTGCTGAGCCCCTGGCCCGTGTCTGCCACCCTCAGCAGAGTTTGTGACAGGAGGGAGGGCCAGTGGAGGAGCATTTCCACAGCCCCCGAGCTGCTGCAGCAGCGGCTCTGCCGAGCAGCACATCCACTGAGCCCAGCCAAAGGTATTTTGGGAGCGTCTGCTGCTCACGAGCCTCTGGGACAAAGATAGGAGCGTGTGCCTGAAATAGCACCCTGCAGCCTGCACACCCCACCAGTGGCTGCTCTCGAGAGGGAAATCCAGAGTTTGTTTTCAAGTCATCATCGCTGTGTTGACAAGGCTGTCGTGAGGAAAAGGGTGTGAGCTGGGGATGTCTGAATTAACTCCAAGTGCAGTGTACACACACAGTGCACACTGCTCACCGCCCGTGCGGGCACAGGAAGGACTCCTGCCTTTTGAAACAGGTATTTCACACAGAATCACAGAATGCCTGGGGCTGGAAAAGCCCTCCAGGATCATCCAGTCCCCCTGTGCCCCGTCCCCACCCTGTCCCCAGCCCAGAGCTCTGAGTGCCACCTCCAGGAATTCCTGGGACACCCCCAGGGATGGGCACTCCCTGGGCAGCCCCTGCCAGGGCCTGAGCACCCTTTCCAAGCCATGGAGGATGTTGTGGGTTCATCACCGTGCACGTGTTAAAACCCACAACCCCAAACCAGACATCGCTTTGATTTCATGGTGCTGATCCATCCAGTTGCCAAGAAATGAGCAAAGCTGCCAGTTCAGCTTTTTTGGGAGACTTTTTTCTCTTCTTCTTTGATTTGCTTTTTGGTGCTCCAGTGGTGTGAAAGGCTGCAGCAGAGAGCATCCTTCGGTGCTGCAATTGCAGGGTGTGCAGCAGCGCTGGAGCGCTAGAAAACACGGAAATGGCATTTCCAAATGAAACGTCTCTTCTGTTGCACCTCTTGCAGCTCAAATGCAACAGGGCTGGTGCACAGGTTGACTTTTTGGTGTATTTTCCCAGTGTTCTGGTAGCTGTCACCAGCCCCAGTGGCACAGCAGCAGGAACAAGACTGCCTTTCATGACCCACAATGAATCTGCTGGTGTGGCGAGTAGTAAAAGCCTCTTTTGATGGAAAACCAGAAGCAGCTGATTGTAGAAAATATTCTTGGGCTCTCTGTGTTACAAAGAGTTGTTGTTCCAGGGCTGCTACACATAGTAGGAGACTCCAATGCTTCTGGAATGATTTGGGGAAAGCAACGATGATCAGGAGACATAAAATAAGTGATAGAATTTGTGATACCAAATAGAATGAGGGAGGTCATCCCCCAAAAGACCGGTGTTTGTCTCAGACCTCTTAAACCCTCCCGTGTAATTTAAAAAAAAGGGAACGCTGAATTCTGTTTTGTTATCAACGGTTTTAAAGTTCTCACTTAAAAATGCTTGTGTGTGATCCATCACCCCCTGGCTGCTGCTGTGAGCCCAGCAGTTCTGTCACAATGCCTCGCTGTTTGCCGCTGCACAGAGCACAAAGTTAAACCAGATGTGGGCGGCTCCTTCTGCTCTCTGCCCCGAGCAGCCTTTGTGCCTCTCCTTGGGTGCACAGAAAAACAACGCCGGGTCTGAGGGCTTCAATTACCTGTGGTGACTGGATTTAATGTGGCTCTTTCTTGGAAAAGTGTTCTTAATTATTAAAATTGCTGTTTTCTCTATTAATTAATGTTGTAAATCTTCCAAACACAGTGTCGGGGCCTTCCCGAGTGCTGCGGTACTGAAGTTATCCATGGTCTGTCTACATCAAATGTCCTTGTGAGCCGTTTCGTGATCTTTTAATACAAAGCCTCATTGTTTTCCCCTCTCCCAGGCGGCTCCTTCTCTGCAGGATGCAGATGTGTGCTTGCAGGAGGGTGGGATACGGTTACAGCATGAAAAGGTGCCCTGGATTTCACGGTAGCAGCCGGTGCATCCCGAGCATGGCCCGTGCTGCTTGTTATTATCTGTATTTCCACAGCTCATGGAAGGGCTGCTCAGGGCCCCGGGGGTGAGGGCAGGGTCCCCTCTGCCACCAGCCCTGGGGCCAGGGCTGGGCTGTCCCTTGGAGAGCTCCAGCACAGCTCTGCCCATCTGTGCACGGCTGCTGACTCCATCTGCTCTCATTTTCCGCGAGCAGACTGCAGCCCTGCTTAGCTTTCCGTGCCACACGGCTCCAGGTGAGCTCCCCGAGCCGTCCCAGCCCCGCTCCAGGTGTGTTCCTGCCGCAGGGAGCCGGCTGGGCAGGAGCAGCTCCTGCTCTCCCTGGTGTGACAGCGCCAGTGTCCCTGCGGCTCCCTGCGCCCGTCAGCCCGGGAGTGCCGATACAGCCTGACAGCTCCTAAAAACCCGGCTGGAGAATCTGTTCTGCAGTCTCGGGGCGCTCTTTGCCACAGGTTGGCTGCTGCTATATAAAGAAGTAGTCTGTTGTTTCTAAATGTGCCTTGCTAATGTCACAGAGCGTAAGGAGCAATGGGACCGCTGAGCAGCTCCCAGGAGCGGGCGGTGCTGCTGCGCCCAGCTGCGTGCTCCGGCGCTCCTGGCTCTGTTTCAGTGCCCGAGGCCGCTGGGGCACCCCCGTGTGCCTGTCTGCACCCCAGACACCCTGCTCTGGTGCCTGGCAGCCCGCTCGGGGCACAGCACAGCACTGTCAGGGCTTTCAGAGGCGCAGGAAGGCGAGTGAGGCGCCGCTGGGGCTGCAGCGGGGTGCGGGATGTGGCCCTTGCACAGGCAGGCAGGGGCAGAGCTGTGTGCCAAGGGGGAGCTGCAAGCCCTGCCCAGGTTGCAGGGAAGCCACCCTCGGGCTTCATTAGCGCAGAGACTGTTGCCGATCTCCTTGGCCTCGGCAAAGTCTGATCTGGGCATCATTCTGCCTGGAGCTGTGGGCGTGTGACCAGTGCTCCGTGTGTCTGACCAGAGAGCCTCTTCCCTGCCACCAGGCACAGCCCTCTCAGCGGGTGGGGAAAGGTCAGATCCATGGCTGCAGTCAGGAACAATCATTGAACACAGGAAATGACCCACGGTGCCACCATCACAGACAGACCTGCAAAAGAAGTGATTCTGTTCTTTAGGACAGGGACGTACCAGGGGTGTAACTTCTGGCCCTCAGGTGCCCCCAGCTCGTCTCACGCCGGTGTTCCTCGCGAGGATCTGCGGTGAGGAGCGGGGCTGGGGCTGTTCTGACAGACCCAGATCAGATTTCCCATGTGTGACCTAAGCTCCATTCCCCAGGGTTGTTTTGCAACCTTTCAGTGAAGCCTCACTGCTTGCAGGTTCTTTGTGTCTCCACAGGATGCAAATGCAGCTCCAAAGTAGGTCTCTGCAGGCAGGTTGTTGGTGCTGGGCTCGAGCTCTCATCCATGTCAGCTCCATGCCCTACATACCCGAATTCCTTCCCGCAGGTGCTGCCAGGGGGCTCTTGGGTCCATCAGGACGCGGTGCACCTCTGCCTGCAGGGGAACTATGAACTGTTTTGTTGGCTCTGAGCACACAGGGGTGTTTGCCCAGTGACCACAGCGCAGCCCAGGGATGCTCTTGCTTTGGCCGTGTTGGTTTGTCCTTGGCCATGAGCGTCCCTTCGGGTCACAAACTCCTCTCTTGGGGCTCGTGAGTGTCAAGGAGTTACAGGCTCCAGTTTGACTGGTGAGGTGGAAGTGACCCCTCTGTCCGTGTAGGGACCCCCAGCTGCTCTGGGAGCCCCCAGGCTGCGCTGTGCCCCCACGTTGGACTTGTGCCCCCCACATCTGGCACCAGGAGCATGTGGGGTGTCCTGGTGGGCACCCCTGCAGCCGGCGTGCTGGGACATGAACCGGGGAAGAGACGGGGGAACGGGAAAATGGAACCTGATTCTTCTGCTGGAGCTTCTGCTTCCTTTAGACTGATCCCTTAATGTTGTTTTAAACCCACCCCTCTGACACTGAGGGTCCCAGTGCAGTGCTGTGGCTGCCCACTGCATCTCAAACCTCTGTGTCCAGCCTGGCTGGTCGGGGTTGCCTTGGGGGGTGTTATGGGATCATAAAGGGGTCATCACCCTGGTGTGCCCCAGCAGGGAGACACACACAGATCCTGCTCTGGCTCTCTCTGGGAGCCCTCAGGGAGCCCTGGTGCCGCGTGACCAGTGGGTCAGCACCAGGAGCTGGCCTTGGTGCCGCACAGACCCAGCGGCCAGGCTGAGAGCACTCCTGAGGAGCGGGCACTGCGCTTGGAGGGCAGCGCGGCGCCTTTCAGAGGCGCCCTGCCGAGGCTGCTGGGTGACGCTAATTACCGGCAGGTAATTAAAGAGTGGTGGAGAGGAGAGCTCCTTGAGGGACACTAGAGAGGGCACAGGGTGATCTGGTTACCATTTCTGTGTGACCCCTCTGGCTCTGCCCGTGGCTCTCCTGTGCCCCATGGAACTGGGGCTGTGCTGTTCCCAGCGCCCGGCCACTGTCACTGCCAACCCTCTGCCACCATCACTGTCACTGCTCACCCTCTGCATCCTCACTGCTCACCCTCTGCCACCCTCACTGCTCACCCTCTGCCACCGTCACTGTCACTGCTCACCCTCTGCCACCGTCACTGCCAACCCTCTGCCACCGTCACTGTCACTGCTCACCCTCTGCCACTGTCACTGCTCACCCTCTGCCACCGTCACTGCCAACCCTCTGCCACCATCACTGTCACTGCTCACCCTCTGCCACCGTCACTGCTCACCCTCTGCCACCATCACTGTCACTGCTCACCCTCTGCCACCGTCACTGCTCACCCTCTGCATCCTCACTGCTCACCCTCTGCCACCCTCACTGCTCACCCACTGCCACTGCTCACCCTCTGCCACTGTCACTGCTCACCCTCTGCCACCCTCACCCTCACTGCTCACCCTCTGCCACCATCACTGCTCACCCTCTGCCACCATCACTGTCACTGCTCACCCTCTGCCACTGTCACTGCTCACCCTCTTCCACCCTCACCCTCACTGCTCACCCTCTCCACCCTCTGCCTCCCTCTGTGCTCCACATCCAGCCCCCAGCACTTGCGTTTTTCCATTTCCGCTGCAAATCTATATCGGCAAGTGAGCAAAATAAACGTTGCTTGTTTGTTTTGACAATTACAGTAGAGATTTAATTACACTCCTTCCTCGTATACTGCTGAATGTCATGTGGTGTGTTAGGCGTAAACAAAGATGTTCTGCTAACGTGAGATGCGGTTATTAAAGACACGCTGTCAGCCTGCAGCCTCGTCCCTGGGACTGGTGGCAGCTGGAGCCCAGCTTCCAGCGTCTGCATCCTCGGGTCCCCGTGCTGGGAGTGAGGAAGAGGCAGATGCTGAGCAGAGATGTCACCCAGAGTGCCTGAGTGGGCTGTGGGGAAGTGAGCAAGGGAACAGAAATATAACAACAGAGAGAAAACCGTGTCTACATTTTCAATGATTTTGAGGCAGCAGCTTCAGGTATCATAGCAGGAATACAATATTTCAGTCTTTGAGTGAGATCTCTGTTCAAAACAGTGGGAATCCTCAATTGCCATCATGAAAAGGGCCCGATTTTCCTGCTCATCACTTATTGCCTTTGAAGAATCTGTCTAAAAGCCTGAGCCTATTGTGTCGTGTGAAAGCAGCTGTAGCATTGTCTGGCAATGGTAAATTGGCAATGACTTTGCATTTCATAATTAGTTAACAAGGAATCATTTACAATGAGCACGTCTCTCAAACCCCATTGAAATGTGCAGCAGATGTTTGACGTTATTAATTAAAAATAGGAACTTCAAACACTCTCTGGCAACACTTCCCCTTTCCCCTCACTCCTTGGGGCCATTGACAGGGACGAGGCTGGGTTAAGGCAAGGGTTTGAAATTCTTTCTGAAAAAAGGACTTTGGGACTCCAGGGTTATTCAGGAGGGCATAAGAGACCATTGACTCTGTTCCAGATCCCTCCAGCCCTTTTCCTCAAGCTCCTCAACAGGGCTCTGTGAGCTACCCCCACTCCCGGTGAAGGTCAGCCTCTCAATTACATCTTGTCAGAAAACCTCTCAAAGAGCTAATTCGAGGGAGAAATGATTTCTAGAGATTCTTGTCAAATTATAGAGAGCCTTTAATTCAATGAGTGTCCGTTACTTAATGGCAATTATGGAGAGAAGATCCTCACTTCTGAAATAGGCGAAGCTCCACTTTCCTAGGGAAAATCTACTTTTTAAGATAATAAGATAAGGATGGCTTATTCTGCTCCAGAAGTGAAGCCCGAAAGAAATGAATCAAAAGAAGCGCATCCTTGGAGGGCTTTAATCCAGAAAGGGAAGAGCCCTGGTGGCATTTCCGTGTGCTGTGGGAGCAGCCCTGCTGCAGGGCCGGCCCTCGCAGCTTGTGCCCGCTCTGGCGTGGAGCTGAGGAACCCCTCAGTGCTTTTGGGGGGCCAGCACCCCACACCTGCCTCTGGGTTTGTGGTTCTTCCCTGCCACTCAGAGCATTTCCCAGCGTTTCCCGGTCAGCCTCGCAGGGGCAGTGCTGGGGAAGCCGGGAGGGTGCGAGCCCTGCTGCCCACCCCCGGCTCGTGCCAGCCTTGTCCCTGCCTACGGCAGGGCTTGGGGTGGCAGCGAGTGAGAGAACACGGCCCAGCCCTGCTGGCTGAGAACCAGAGGAGTGTTTCTGAGATTTGCTTTACGTCTTTTGGGTATTTTTATCGTCTGCCTCATTCGAACGGTCTCAACTGAGTCATCCCATCCCTAGTTTAGATTTACGCTCCCTCTACGCCCACTCCAGCAGGACCCAAATCCTCCTGGCACAGCCTGCTGCTGGCCTCGCTGGAGTCATGGAAGTCTGGCACTAAATTATGTGGGCACTAGGTCAGGGAGTTATGAATGTTGATACATTTTATTTAGCAGCCTTCTGGACTTAATGAGTGTCCATAATACAGGAATTCATAATTTATCATAAACAAAGACAATTGATTAGGTTGCAGTTTAATTATTGTTTATTTTTGTAGCTGTTGTGGGGTTTGTGTGGGAAAATCCAGACAGGAAAAGCATCCTTCCCTAAGTTCCAGCCCTTCTTTTGTGCAGGATTAGGGGAATAGCTGTACCCCTTCCAGTGGCACTGCTCGTGGGATGAAATGACAGGACTCCTGGCTGAGCAGGAGCCTTGTCTGGTCTGGAAACTCCAAAGATCATTATTCCTTGGTAACAGAGAATCAGGGATTCAGTGACACATGCTTTGTGCTTGCACTGACTGGCACTCTGTGACAGGGAGAGAGGGAACGGCCCCAGCCTGGGCCAGGGGAGCTCAGGGGGGACAGCAGCAGGAATTTCCCCATGGAAAGGGAGCTCAGGGGGGACAGAAGCAGGAATTTCCCCATGGAAAGGGAGCTCAGGGGGGACAGCAGCAGGAATTTCCCCATGGAAAGGGAGCTCAGGGGGGACAGCAGCAGGAATTTCCCCATGGAAAGGGAGCTCAGGGGGGACAGCAGCAGGAATTTCCCCATGGAAAGGGAGCTCAGGCACTGGCACTGCCCAGGGAGGTTTGGATCCCCATCCCTGGAGGTGTCCCAGGAATCCCTGGAGGCGGCACTCAGAGCTCTGGGGACAGGGTGGGGATGGGGCACAGCTGGGGCTCCATGGGCTGGGAGGGATTTTCCAGCCTCAGTGACTCTGGGATTCTGTGATTTTCCTTCCACAGACACCTGGCTTCTGCTTATTTAATGAACAGAACCCCTCCAAATGGGACAATGGACAGCTGCTCCTCTCGTTTAATTCCAAATGGTGAATCTTGTATTTATGAGCGAGAGATCCAAATATGGTCCATCTGCTGCAAGTTACTCAGCTGTTCACTTCACAGAGAAGAGAACGTTTCCTATCTCTCCCAGGGTGTTTGCATGAAGAGCTGAGTCTTTTAAAGCTGTTTAATGATTTTCTTTGCTGAGGGGTTGCGTACACGTGAGAAATTCCACCAAATCTGGCACTTTGTGCTCCCAAAGCCTCAGGGCTGCCCAGGTGGGTCAGGTTTGGAGTGCAGCCCGGGCTCTCTCAGCGCTCCCTGAGCTGTGTGGCTCAGGTGACCTCTCTGTCCCACCTGCCCAGGGCCCACCAGCTCTGGTGGGAGTTTCCAGTGCCTCTTTTGCATTCACCCTGCTGTCGTGTGAAGGTGCCAGATGTGTTAAAATTGGGCAAAACCAGGCAGAGCCATTGTGTTGTGGGTGCAGCCGGGCTCAGGGCAGCTGTGGGAGGTGGGTGCAGGTTCTGCTCCTGCCTGGGGAGGTGAGGGCTGGTCCCAGGGGTGCTGGGGAACCACCCCCTTCCCCCAGTGTCTCCTGGGCTGGCCCCCAACGCCTGGCAGCTCCTCTGGGGTCAGCTGAAATTGTAGTGCTGGGTGCCACGGTTAAAGATGGATGGTACAAAAAGCCTTAGGAAGTGCAGGAGGAGTTTTTTTTGCCAGAGATTTTAATTTTGCATTGGGCGTAAGGGGAGCGGAAGGAGTCAGACATAATCAGGAGAGAGCGGGGAACTGTCCAGAAATAATGTCCTGTCTTTCCCTCTGAAAGCCTTGAGAGTTCCTGATTGATTTCAGGGGAAGCAGCACTGGAGACTGAGATGAAGGAAAGCTGAAGAAGTGGTAGGTCAGAGATGAGATGGTTTCAAGGATTGGTGATCTGAGAGTTGCTAAGAATAGAGCAAGGCAGAGACAGAGTGTCAGGCAGTCTGAGGGATGGATGCTCCTGCAGCTGCGGCATCTCTGGAGATGGCAGCAGCAGAGATGAGGGGTTGGGAGGACACTGGTTAGAGAGCAGCTCTGCAGGAACAGAAGTGTGCCTGAACTGGGGTGTGTGATCCATCATAAAGCTTTGATGTGGCAGCAGCTTGGGCAGGGACTGGAGGTGGGCTCTGTCCAGTGACCTCGGCCTGGGGAGGTTGGCCTTTGGTCTGGGACCGGGCGACAGTGCCAGAGGGAGGGAGGCACCTTTTGCTCCATCTCCATCAGCAGCAAAACAAGCAGTAGCTGGTTCAATAAACAGGAAGGAAGCTGTGGAAGTTTCCTGATGGACAGCCAGCTCCATGGGGCAGCCTCCCAGGGCCAGCACCACGTGTGCAGCTGTGGGACCTCGGGGTCTCCTCATGGTGGATGTGCCCGAACAAAACTCCCTGCAGGTGTACCTGCAACTTAATGCTTTTCCATAAAATATTCATTATTCCATTTTAGAAACTAGTTTTAGCTGAAAATTATTTCTTAAGAATTCTTGATCACCTCAATTAGAAAGAAGAACAATTCCAGCACACTCAGAAATGCACTGGGATAAATGGGAATAAAAGCCTTTGGTTTCCTGTGCTGCCTGGCAGTCGGGGTGTGCTGCGAGCAACTGCTGCAATTGCCATTTCCATAACACACACACGCACACACATTAAATTTTGATTCACATCTCTGACATCTAGAAAATTGCTCCTTAACAAAAGGAACATTATAGGCATGCTGCAAAATACAGGCTTGGTCTGGCCACATTTTGGATAACTCTACCCTATTCTTTAGAAAATTGGTTTTATTGCTGATAATTGGGCTAAAAGGGAGACTATTTAATCCTGGCCAACCCAACTTTCTGGGACATTAAGTTCTAATAGGCAGATATAAACTGGTCTTAATAGATGAATCTGACATCATCTGGCTGCTTATTAACTATTAAACCTTGTTTCAGTAATTCTCTTGGCAGCTCTGTGTGTGTTGCCATAGTTTCTTTGTTAACAGAGCAAGACATTAATGCATTTTGAGTACTTCTTGCCCAAAAGACACGAAAAAACACCTTATGTTTAATGATGCAAGCTGGCACATGTTCAGCACGGCGGCTCTGCAGCTGGTGGCGCACGGGGCGTGGGGTGTGCGCCGTGGAATGGCACCAGGAACCTCTCTGGTGCCTGTCACCTGGGCGTTGTCACCTCGGGCAGGCATCTCCTGGTGTGGGGAGCCTTGTAGTCAGCAGTGGCTGGGCCAGCAGAGTGGAGATTCCCAGTGCTGGAGCTGTGTCTGGCTGGGGGCCCTTGGGGACAGCGTGGGCAGGAGGGGGCTCAGCAGGTTCCTGACTCAGGGACCCCTCCCAGTTCCCACCTGGGAGATGAGCCGTATCCTTCTCATTCCTCTCCTGGTTGGCACCAGGCACCCTCGGGAGCGCCATCGCCGGAGGGGACCGTGGGCGCCGTGACCCCCGCGGCCACGCCAGCCGGGCTGGAGCCCTGTCCGGGCTCCCAGTACACATGAACAACACCCAGCTGGCTTCTTCTCCTCATCGCTGGGATAGGTCAAACTGCAGGATAAATAGGCTGAAATCAACTCCTGTCTTTCAGCCGATAGTCGTCAGCTTCAGCCTGAATTTACTGGGGGAAAATCAGTGGGAGATCTGTACAGTAGTGAAAGGCTTTTCTAAGTAATTACAGGCTTAAGGGAAGTTGTAGCTTTGGATAGTGACAAGTGGTATTTATTCCATATTTTGTTCAATATTGTAAATTACATATTTAGTTAAAAAAAAAAAAAAAAAATAGCAGGCATCGGCTGGACCAGCATCTCCTCCCGCGCTGGGGATGAAGCAGGAGCTGCCTCTGGACTCCCCAACTCCTGCCAGAGCCAGCAGAGTCAGCCAGCAATTAACACGGCAGTTTTTAAAGGAAAAACAAATGCCTACGTACGTGCAAAGTCAGCCTTGGTTTGCCCAAAGCAGCTGGGAAGATTGCTCTGCGGAGAGGTTCCTGTCTGGGGCTGACTCAGTGTCAGCGCTCGGTTCCGTTTCCCTGGGAGATGCTCCGCAGGAATTCCACACAGGTAGCAGAGGCAGCCGCGCTGTTTGCAGAAGAAGGCTGAGACGCTGCTCTGCTGGGTGGGGTTTGGGTCTGTGCTGGGGACGAGCAGGGTGTGGGCAGGTGTGGCACATCCCCAGGGTGGCACGGACCCTTCTGTTCCCGTGGGAATGGTGTCCCTGGAGCTGCGGCCGGGGGGTGAATGGCTCAGCGCGGGGCCGTGGGAGGGGAGCCCGAGGCACCCAGAGCCTTGCTGGCATCCCGGCGCTGCCAGCCTTCATCCTGCGCTGCGAGCAGCGCGAGGGCCAAAGCTTAAATACCCCTGGAAAACCGGCACATAGCCGAGGAAAAGGCGAGGAGAAGGAGTCTTTGGAAATGCAGAGCTTGTTTTTTCCCTATGGCCCCAGCAGTATCGTTTGGGATGAGGCTGTGGGAGGACGCTGGTTTAAAGGTGGAAGGGACAAAGCAGATTGTGCTCTCACTTTTCCAGGAGGGTGTTACCTGCGTGCATCAGACACTGCATCTCCATCCTGACCGCGAGCACAACGCTTGGCCCCTCCTCTGGCAGCAAATGTACACATCCTCCATCCTATGAAGATACATATATATCAATTTTAATGGCTTTTTGGTATTTCTGGATACTAGTAGGCTAATTTAAGGAACATTTAGTCTTTTTCTCTCTGTGTCTTGATCAAAAGGAAGCAGATTTTGAACAATTTTTTCCCCAAGAGGTAGAAAAGTAGTATTTGCCTTTAGGGAATAAAAAAGAGAACACTTTCTGTTCATTAAATCTAACTGGAAAGTGCTCAAGATGTCAAGTGTGAAAACAGAGGCTGAGAGAAGGGAAAGGTTTTGATTTCATTCAATTGATTCTACAATTTATCAGGAATTTGTTGAATTCGGTGTTTCTCACTGCTGTTTAAAGTGAGATGCATGAAAAAAGTTGTGACCCAGCTGTAGGGAAAACAGATGGTGTATGAGGAGGTGGGAGAGGGATTTGGGGCAGCGTCACAGGCAGGTGAGAGGACAGGATGGCCCCTGGTGTTGTCCCCACAACCTTGTTGAGGCTGTTTCCTCCTCAACTTTTTTTTTTTTTTTTTCTTTTCTTTTTTTTTTTTTCTTTTCTTTTTTTTTTTTTTTTTTTTTCCCCCTCCCTGTGGGGGAATTGCACTACTTTGAGCAAAGGCAGTGCTTCATTGGCTTCAGTTTGGGTATTTCAAAGTTATATTTATGGTGTTTCATAGGAGTTTATCCCTTTGTCTATTTACTTGGGGGCTTTTGGCATCAGTCAGATGCTGGGTTTGAGGTTTTTCCTGTTTTTGGGAGTGAGTCATGGAGCGGCTTCACCGTGCACCGTCCTGGCAGCCAAACAGAGTTCCCACCTCCGTGACCCAGCTGGAGAGGCTGCGGGGTGATAGCGGGAGCCGGTGAGCTGCCAGTGCTGGTGTGTTTGATCGCTCTGCTTCGCTGGCGACGAGGATGCAGCAGCGAGTGCCAGGAGCAGCCTTGGGGGCTTGGTTACCTTGGAGGTGCAATTGGACTCGATGATCTCAGGGGGCTTTTCCCACCTGATCAATTGTGTGACTCTGTGGGCAGCACTTTTCTGAGCCTTTTTCCTTCCTCCCGGCAAACATCGTTGGGTTTTGCAGACTCACAGGGGCGAGTTGTCTCGCAGAGCCTGGATGCGCAGCGTGACTTCTGGAACATTTTGTTTTCGGTTTAGACAACACTGGGGAAGTTGCACTTGGCCCCCCAGGAGTCCTAATTAGCTCCATCAGAGAATGTGCAGAGGAATCATTAAACGTGTGTGCCTGGGTTTAGCTAAGGAGGAAGGAACATCAAGAGCCACCTGACTGCATGTAATTAAGTTTAAAGCATGAAGAGTTAATCCTGCTGTGAATTGGAATTTGTGCCGTTTGAGCGTGGACTTCTCAACGCACGGGCGTTAAAAGTTGGTGGGAATTAGTGTAAGCTGTTATTGAGCCGAACAATCGGAACAAGCTGAACGCTGGAATACGATGGGGAGCAATACTATTATTAGCGCTCGTGTTCCTGAGTTGGTAATGATCTCCTCGACCTGCCATGGGAACAAACGATACAGTAATTAATCCGCTGCATATGGCAGGGCAGCTGCCTTCTGCGATCAGCATCCCTCTCTCTTGGCGTGAATCACAAACAAACAGAGCAGAGTCGGGCTGCAGGGACCCGGCCTTGCCAGGGACTGGGCCAGGGCAGGGCTGGAACCTGCTGGGGGCTGCTGGGCTGTCTCACCGGGGCTGTCTCACCGGGGCTGTCTCACCGGGGCTGTCTCACCGGGGCTGGCTTCAGGCAGGTCCCCAGTGCTTAACCAGACTGAGCTCAAAGGGGCTGGCACTTCCCAGAGCCTTCCTGCGAGAATGTCTGGTGGAAGGTGTTTGGAACTGGATGAGCTTCAGGGTCCCTTCCAAGAGAAACCAGTCTGTGATTCTTTGATTCTATTAAAGGTCTCTTGCTTTGTGCTTTGGTTTCATGTGCCACGTGTTTCCCCTGGGCTGAATCCCATCCCAGAGGCTGCAGGCACCAGTGTGGTCTCCAAGAGATCCAGGGCTGGCACTGCCTGTGCAAAGCACAACAGGAGCACAGAGCTTGAACGGGGCCCTTGTTCTGTGCCTCCCAGTGAGGAAAAATTCCTGTGGACCCAACAGACAGCAGCAGCCTGGGAATATCCTGGCTGACAGCTTGCTGGGAACAGGCCTTGGCTGATTGTGTTTTCTTTGGGGATGCGTAAAACCAGAAAATTAAATGTGCCAGCAAGATTTTTTTTTTTTTTTTCTGTCACATTAAAATCTGTTTATTTTGGAAATACTTAGATAGAGAAAATGAAAAGAAGGAAAACTACAACAGGCTACCCCTTTCAAGGCAGGTGCAAACCCCACTTGGACAAGGGCAGGGGTGGCTGGGCTCTGGCACGATGGAGTTTTCCCAAGCCACGGTAGTGGCATTGGAAAACTGGGGTTATTTCCTTTGCAGTTATCATTAAAGCTTTGCTCGAGTCTACAGGAAAACCAGACAAAAGTTGGTCTGTTAATATTTTTGCTGGGTACAGTTTATTAAAAATGGAAAGTCAGGGTACATGGTGGAGACGGTGGGAGAAGCATGAAAAATGCAGACGGTTTAAATTTGGCCCATCCTCACGTGGAGCAGAGCTTAAAAATGGAAACTGGGGAGGGGAGCACATGAAGTGTATGGTAATTCTTCTATGGGATGAGCATGACCTATTTCTGTAAGTCATTCTTGGCTGCCAGCTCTAAGAAATGAAAATGTATTTTCTGAGCAGTGAATAATTTAGCAACTTTGAAGTGATTAACATAGAGGAGAGGCTGGAGCATGGAAGGTGGAGTGCTTTTGGAGTGAGACACGCTCCTGGGCAGGATGGCAGCACAAACCCTTTGCATCCTTTCAGCTCTGTGAGTTCACTCCAGGAAGGCTCCTACCGAGAGAAGGGCCGAGATCTGGGCTTGCCTTCTCCTCAGGGCGCAGGTGAACTGAGGACCTGAGCGTGGGGAGCAGTTTGTGTGTCAGACCCTCAGACTGGGCTTTGTCACAGAACAACTTGTCTTTAAATTGTGGATTGAAATGGGTTAAAGAATTAACTTCTTGTTTAATGGTTTCCCTTGTACAGTCAGGAGCACAGGGTGAGCCAAGCTTGTGGAAATAAGCTGATTTATTTCTGATATAAACCCTGTATTTATTACACTGCGAGTTGGGGACACTCAGTGGAACTATTACTGTGCCATAAATGATAAAAAAAAGAAAATCTGTCCTTGTTGTATTAGACAGAACTGAAGTGTGGTCAGTGCTTGAAAATGGTGCCAGCACAGCACAGCTCAGCTGCTCCTCACCCAGGCAGAGGGTGTGTCACTGGCATGGCAGGATGGAACCTTACAGCAAACACTAAAGCAGAGGATGGAGGCATGGAGGCATGGACGGATGGAGGGATGGACATGGATGGATGATAGATGGACATGGATGGACATGGATGGATGGATGATAGATGGACATGGATGGACATGGATGGATGGATGATGGATGGATGGACATGGATGGATGATAGATGGACATGGATGGATGGATGGACATGGATGGATGGATGATGGATGGATGGACATGGATGGATGGACGGACCTGGATGGATGGATGATGGATGGACATGGATGGATGGATGGATGGATGGATGGATGATGGATGGATGCACATGGATGGATGGACATGGATGGATGGATGGATGGATGGATGATGGATGGATGCACATGGATGGATGGACATGGATGGATGGACGGACATGGATGGATGGATTATGGATGGATGATGGGTGGTTGGATGGATGGATGGACATGGATGGATGGATGGATGGATGGATGGATGGTGGATGGATGGTGGATGGATGGACATGGATGGATGGACATGGATGGATGGATCATGGATGGATGGATGGATCATGGATGGATGGATCATGGATGGATGGATGGATGGGGCAGGATGGAGCCCGGTGGCTCGGGTAGCTGGAGGCTCCTGCACCACTGCCTTCCAGTGCTGTGCCTTCTGGAAATTTCAGACGAGGCAATGGAGTTTGGCTGGTGGAATTGCTTCCCCACAGAGCAGTAGAACCTGCCATGCATTGTTTTCCTGCTTGTGCTCAGAAGAGAACCCGCAGAGCTCCTGCCGCCTGTGCCCTGGCAGGCAGGTCCCTGTCACAGCCCTCGTCCCTGCACCACAGGCTGTGGGATGCTGATCCCTCCCTTCCCTCTTGGGAAACCCATCCCAGGTCACGCTGAGGGGCTGCCAAAGGACAGTGGCTGTTGTTCAGGCTGCCGTAAGAGCAGCTGGTTCCTGCTGGCCCTAGGGCCTCTCTCGTGTTGGCAGGAGAACGGCGCTGGTGCTGCCCTCAGGACGGGAACCCAGAGGCACCAGCTCTCCAGCAGCTCTTCAGACACATCCTCCTTCCACCTCAGTATGGGTTTGCATAAGCTCAGCTGCCAGCCCTGCTGGTGTCCCGCCTCCAGAACTCATTCAGCATCTCTGGATGGGCTTAAATATTTTACAGTTCAGCTGCAGCCCGAGGGTGCAGGGCAGGTTTCCTGCTCCAGTGTGGAGGCTGAGGAGTGCTGCAGTATCCATATTTCATGAGTGACAGGTCTGATGAGGACGGTTAGGATGAAGGAATGAGCCGAGGGTCCAGTCCTGCCTCTGCAGGGCCCAGGACAGGAGTGCTGAGGGCTTGGGCATCTTCCATTTCCCCCCCTTGTGTGTTCCGGGGCTGTGGCTGATGGTAAAATGCCAGGTGCACCTGTACTGAAGGGAGGACTGCTCTGAGTGGGCTGCAGTAGCAGAAACCCTCTCTTGCTAAAAAGCACTTACTGGAGAGAAGTTTAAGGACACGAGCTGTTGAACCAGGGTCCTGTGAGGCTGCACACACGTCCCATGAAGGGGGAAAAATCCTGCCTCAAAGGGGTTCTAATTAAATCACTTCCTTTGATCTTAAATGATTAAACTGACAGAGGTTAAATTTAGTTTAGATATATGGGAGGGTTTCTGCCCTGTGAGGGTGGGCAGCCCTGGCACAGGGTGCCCAGAGCAGCTGTGGCTGCCCCTGGATCCCTGGCAGTGCCCAAGACCAGGTTGGACACTGGGGCTGGAGCAGCCTGGGACAGTGGGAGGTGTCCCTGCCAGGGCAGGGGTGGCACTGGGTGGGATTTGGGATCCCTTCCTACCCAGTCCAGTCTCGGGTGCTGTGACTCTATGATCCATCTCTGCCATGTGTCTTCTAATTTAATGTTGGAGATACTCCTTGAACTTCCACATCCTGAATTTTATTACAGATTTCAACAATATTTTCTTTATTTCTTCCTCCTCAAGCTTTCTGCTTCATCACAAGGGTCCTCTGTGGACTTCTGCCTCATCTGATGTTGGTAGCCATTGTCTCGTACAACTGGGAGGACTGGAGCTGGCTTAGAATAGTAGTGATGAGTTTCTTCCTGGAAACAGTGTATGTCTGCTGCCTGGATTTTATTTCTGATTACTAAAGGCTTCTACATCCCTATGAGAGTTCCTTAATTGTATTTAAGCTGGGCTTGCTCAGCAAACCTCGACACTGAAGAGCCAGAACGTGCAGAACATGCATAAAACCATGGATGTTTTCCCAGGGATGGGGGTGAACCCAGGCTGACAAACCCCAAAAGTTTGTGAGCAAACTGGTTCTCAGCTCTCAGTTTTGAATGGAAATGGCAAAGACACCCCAAACTTTGTTCTCAGCCTTATTTTTTGGCATTGAGGGACTGGAGTGCAGGGCAGGGAATGGAGCTGGGAAGGGTCTGGAGCCCCAGGAGGGGCTGAGGGAGCTGGGAAGGGGCTGAGCCTGGAGAAAAGGAGGCTCAGGAGGACCCTTGTGGCTCTGCAGGGACAGGAGCAGAGGGAATGGCCCCAGGCTGGGCCAGGGGAGGCTCAGGGGGGACACAGGGGAGAAGTTCTCCTGTGAAGGGTTGCTGGGCCCTGGCACAGCTGCCCGGGGCAGGGGTGAACTCCCCACCCCTGGAAGTGCTCAGAAACCGAGGGGATGTGGAGCTTGAGCTTTGCTGGGACCCTGCTGGCTGATGGCTGGACTGGGTGAACTCAAGGGTCTTCTCCAACCTTAATGATTCTGTGATTGTTTAGGGTGGTTTTTATGAGTGTTTTCCCCCAAACCAGTGCGTTCCCTGTGGCCAGGGCTGGGGAGTCCCTGCCTGCGTGGTCAGGGTGTGGAGCTGGGCCAGGAGCTGAGAGTGGGGCTGGAGCTTCATCAGCATTACACAGAAGTGGTGAAAAACACCCAGTTTGGGCATTACACCTGAAATTCAGATTTTTTTCAGAGGAGAAATGAAAACTTCATTTGAGCTCAACCGTTTAATTTTGTGTAAGTCTTTATTCTTTTTATACCTTTTAAAATAAAACTGCAGAAGAGTCTTTATTGGGCTAAAAAGTCCTGGCATGGCCAGTATTGAAAACACTCCAGAAGAGACAATTTTACATGTTGTAAACAAATGAATGGAGGCAATTAATTCAGAATCCTGGTCCAGCCAGCTTTACAATCCTTGTTGGAATTAACTTGTCTAAAATTACGAAGCTTTACAAAGGTGCTTCTGTTCACTTTGGGGATTTTAGCAGTCCCAGCGGAGCCCTGAATGTGGCACAGCCTCAATCTTTCAGGAGGCACCGAAACTCAGCCATTTATCATTTCTAACACATGCTGCACAAACATTAGGTAACATCCAGCAGCTGTTTACTGCTAACGTTATGCTACCATAAGCATGTGCTATAAAAGCTTTTTTCCCCCCTTTTTTTCCGTAAATGAATTACAGTTCCTTGAAATAAAATTTTCTTATCAGTAGAAGTAAGGAAAAAAGCAACAATCCAGCCCTGGGACTGCTGCTGTGGGGCAGAGCTGGCTGTGCTGCCCATCAGCCCACTGTGGGTGCTGCTGTGACACTGCTGTGACACTGTGCTGTGGCACTGCTGTGACACTGCTGTGACACTGCTGTGACACTGTGCTGTGACACTGCTGTGACACTGTGCTGTGGCACTGTGCTGTGACACTGTGCTGTGACACTGCTGTGACACTGTACTGTGACACTGTACTGTGACACTGTGCTGTTGCACTGTGCTGTGACACTGCGCTGTGGCTGCTGCTGCCCTGGGAAGGAGCTGCTCCTGGGCACAGGTGAACAAAGGTGTGTGCAGCTGTGCTGTGGCTGCTGCTGCTCTGGGCAGTGGTTCCTGCTGTGCTCCCCTGCAGGAGGCTTGGATGTGGTGGCTGTCCCTGTCACCTGCCAGCCCAGCACCTGCCTCCTGCCCTCAGCTGTGGGAGGGGGCGTGGTGGCCCTGGCCCTGCAGGTCACCTGGGTGTTTCCATTGTGGAGTGAATGCCTGAGTGACCTTTGCTTTTCCAGCACCCCTGCTCTGTAATTTTCCAGGAATTTTCCAGGAAGCCATTTAACCAGAGGGACCACTGTAAAACGGATCATTTAGCAGGTGGTTTTGCCGAGGGGCAGTGCCCTTGTGGAAGTGCACTCGGTGCCGTGGTCTAGCTGAGGTGTTAGGGCTGGCTTGGACTCGATGATCTGGAAGGTCTCTTCCAGCCTGGTGATCCTGTGATTCTGTGACCCTGTGACCCTGTGACCCTCTCATCCTGTGATTCTGTTACTCTGTGATCCTGTGATCCTGTGGCCCTGTGATCCTGTGATTCTGTGATCCTGTGGTTCTGTGACCCCGTGGTTCTGTGGCACTGTGACCCTGTGATCTTGTGATCCTGTGACCCCTTGGTTCTGGGACCCTGGGACCCTGTGACCCTGTGACCCTGTGATCCCGTGGTTCTTTGACTCGGTGGTTCTGTGACCCTGTGACCCTGTGATCCCGTGGTTCTGTGACCCCGTGGTTCTGTGAAATAACAGCCAGACACGTGGCAGCATGGGATAACAGAACTGATGCCTTAGGAACGCTGACCTGAAACAGAGACTAGAGCTAGAAAAGGAGATATTTATTGAAAGGCCACCGGGCCATCCTCGGTGCTGGCCTTGGGGCACTGCTCACTCACTCTGGGTGGTTGAGGGCTCTGGGGAATGTCCGTGGAGCTGCCCTGCAGCCATCCTGAGACAGGCTGACCTGAGCCCTGGCTGCTGTGAGGGCTGTGGGTGGAGCAGCTCTGGGTGCCAATCCTGTGTGTGTGAAGCCCATCCTCATCTCCCCGGCTTTTGGAACCCCTGTGAACTCATTTAGTGCTCATTAATCTGCACCAGCCAGGGCTCAGCCGGTTAATGAGTGACCTGTTGGCCCCCCTGGGTTGTTGTTGCACAGTAAAGTGCTTTTCTAACAGAAATAGCACTGGCCAAGCACGCGGAGCAGGAGGGATGAGGGCTGGGTTTCCTTTTCCCTCTCCAGTGCCTCCTGAGCTCGCTGATGGACATCAGATCAATGCAGCGTGCTCGCACTCCTTGGAAGAGCTCCTGGCCAACTCCAGGGGTATTTTTTTGCTCATGAGGAATGGTTTCTGGCCAATGCAAACATTTTTGCATTGCTCATCAATTACCCAGTCCTCCTAAACTGACTTAGCATTTGCTTTGCATGGTGTGTTCAATTCCTTAAGGAGCTGCAGGGACTAACTTTAATGATACAATAACTCCGTTTTTACATGACTTTAGGGTTGCTTCCTAACAGTAGGCTGGGGTCTGTGGTTTCTAAAGGGGCTCACTTACAGCGCTGGGCTGGCATTGTACCTTTAATTTCTTCCATTATCTACCAGCATTCCCTGGATTCCCGGGTAGTGAATGCTCACTTGAGGTTCCTGACAGTCCAGACACTGGATTTCCATTTCCCTCACCTGTGTAATCTTCTCTGTGGATACGAATAGGCAAAACAGATTGGCCCGAGACGCTGGTGACCGAACACGCAGCTTGTGTTTTCTCCGGGGACAGAAGGGAGAGCAGAGGCATCCTGCACTGCACGGTTAGAGCCATGCCTTGTGCTCCAAGGGTTCCAGGCTCGGGAGGGACTGCTGTCATCACTCCCCATCGCCCTTTGCTGCCTCTCTCCATCCCTCTGCATTTGAGCACAAATCTCGCTTTTGATCCTCCCAGTTGCCCAGGCTGATCCTCCGGTTTGAGAGCTTTTCATACTGCGTCCTCTCGTCCCTGCCTCGTCCTGTCCCTCTCTCCCTGCTGGTCCTGGCGGGCTCAGCCCATCCTTGGGGATGCTCAGAGCTCTCCCTGGGCTCTGCCTCCTTCCCTTCTGTGCCCTGTCACCCTGGCCAGGCCCTCTGTGGCCCCAGAGCGGCTCCAATCCCCAGTCTGTGCATCCCCCGTGTTCCTGTCCCTGCCCAGGGGTGGCCTCACCTCTCGTGCCAGCCCACCTGTGGGATGGCTTTGGAGCAAGGCTGGAACTCTCCTTCCTGCCAGATGAAACTTGTGGCATTTTGTGGCAGCAAACTTGTGGTTTCTGTGGCCACAGTTTCATGTTTCTGTATCCATTACTGGGGTGCTTCTTCCAAGCTACGTTGCGGAAGGACAGAGGGTAGAGAAATGCTATTAATTATGCCAATGTGCAGAAATACATCAATGGAAAGCGGATCATGTCAGACTACCCCGACGCATCTGCTGTTACAAGATTTTAAAAATAATTTGTTAGGCCTTTAGTGTTGAAGAGAATAATTCTTGGAGTTAAATGTTCCTGTTGATATTCATGGAGCTGGAAAACATGCAGCTAAAGAGTAAAAGGTTGATTTGAACCTTAAAATGTGATTTATTTTGCTGGCTTCCCCAGTTTTGAGTATGTTGTAGACCAGGTTTACTAACTGCATCCTACTATATTGTTCTCCTGCTGCTGGAGATTAATACCAGGTCCTGATGTTGAACACTCACTGGGAGTTCACCGTGTACCTAAAGTGTTACTTTTAGGTATCTTGCAAATAACTGCAGAATAAACAGCAAAAAAATGATGTAATAATTTTAAAATAGTGAAGACAAGACAAAGCCCTGGTGGTTGTGGGTTGGTTTTTTGTTTGTTTTTTTTTTTTTTTCCCTTTTTTTTTTTCTTTTTTTTTTTTTTTTTCTTTTGCATCCCTCATCCTTCTGTATAATGAATTTTTGCAGGGAAATGTACTCTTCATTCTCTCTATTTCACTGGCAAATGGAAGCTGTGTATCCAGCCTGCTTTATCCCACAGCACATCTTGTGATTACAATGAGATCTTAATTACAGGGATGCCAGAGCAGCACCTGGCTCTCTGTTGTGCAGTGGGCAGGGCTGGGCTGCGTGAGGTTTGGGGAGGTCCTGTGGGCACGTGGAACCCTGCCATGCCTGTTATCCCTGTTATCCCTGTTATCCCTGTTATCCCTGTTATCCTTACCCCTGCCATCCCTGCCACCCCTCTTGTCACACATTCCTGGAGCCAGAGAACAAAGGCACAGCACACGGAGCAAAGCCAGGCTATGGTATTTATCGTTATTTGTGATTCATGCTTTGTCACTTGGTGCCAGGGAGAGCCAGGAAGCAGCACAGGGCAAATGCTGTGTCCCGCAGGCGCCGTCCCCTGCCAAGGTGCCACATTGATAAGGAGCAGCTGATAAGGAGGAGTCAGTGGGACAGCTGTGTCCTGTCCTTGGGAGGAGCTGAGGAAACACCCCTGGGGCCATGGCAGCACAGCTGAGGGCACTGCCTGGGTGATGGGCACTGCCTGGGTGATGGGCACACACTGCCTGGGGTGATGGGCACACACTGTCTGGGTGATGGGCACACACTGTCTGGGTGATGGGCACACACTACCTGGGGTGATGGGCACTGCCTGGGTGATGGGCACACACTGCCTGGGTGATGGGCACTGCCTGGGTGATGGGCACACACTGCCTGGGTGATGGGCACACACTGCCTGGGTGATGGGCACACACTGTCTGGGGTGATGGACACTGTCTGGGGTGATGGGCACACACTGTCTGGGGTGATGGACACTGCCTGGGTGATGGGCACACACTGCCTGGGTGATGGGCACACACTGCCTGGGTGATGGGCACACCAGCTCCTCCTGTGTGCACATTGCAGGTGGGTGTGGGGTGCAACAGAATGGAGTGGAATGGAATGGAATGGGATGGAACGGAATGGAAAGGAATGGAATGGAATGGGATGGAACAGAATAGTACGGAATGGAATGGAATGGAATGGAATGGGATGGGATGGAATGGAATGGAATGGAATGGAATGGAATGGAATGGAATGGGATGGGATGGAACGGAATAGTACGGAACTGAATGGAATGGAGTGGGATGGAATGGAATGGAACGGAATGGAATGGAATAGAATGGAATGGAGTGGGATGGAATGGAATAGAATGGAATGCAATAGGAATGGAGTGGAACTGAACGGAACAGAACGGTATGGAACAGAACGGAGTGCAATGGAATGGAATGGAATGGAATGGAATGGAGTGGGATGGAACGGAATAATACGGAACGGAATGGAAGGGAACAGAATGGAATGGAGTGGAGTGGGATGGAATGGAATAGAATGGAATGGAACAGAATGGAAGGGAAGAATAGAATGTTTTCAGTTGTAAGGCACCTACGAGTCCCCCTCACCTAGGCTCACCCGGTGCCTCAGTTTGGTGCCTCAGGACTGCCCAAAGCTAAAGCACGCTCTTAGGGCGTAGTCCAAATGCCTCCCGAGCACTGCCAGCTTGGGTCATGGCCGTGGCTGCTGCCGGTTCCTAAAGCACCCGGGTCTGGGGTCCCTGTCCCGCTCTGGTGAGCGACTGCTCAGGCCAGGGCCGTTGCTGCCTCTCCAGATGGTGGCTGCGGAGCCAGAGCAGCGGGCGAGCGGGGCTGCCAAAGGCAGCAGCTGTCACCTCCTGCTCGCTGCCACCGAAGCCTGTGCCGGCGGCTGGGAGTCAGGCTCGTAGCAGTCACCCACGGGTAATCGGCTCTCCTGGCTGCGGGTGAATGACAGCTTTCTCCTGTCAGCGCGGGGAGCGGAGCCTCGCCAGCACACGCAATTGTTCCAGGCAGGCCCAGGGCTTCTATTTTAGGGATAATCACATATTCTGTAGTGATAAGTTAACATTCTTAGTAATCCAGTGTGTTGTGCACAAAAAGCGACACGCTGCTACTATGATTTTCTTCTTCAAATGCTGAGATTGCCTTTGCTTTATTGGGATCACGTAATCATAGAATCATTTACTCACAGAGAATTATTGGATGGCCTGCTGAATCCTGCAGAAAATACTGGAACTGGGAGACCAGTCAGTGCAACTTCCCATCAGCAGAACTCTGGATTAATTTATTAAGAGTGACATCTCTGCTGACAGGTTCGAGGGCCTGGTGAATATTCATATCTAGGTTTGTTTCCTGCCTGCTGACTCGAGCAGGCTTCCCAGATCAGCTGTAGTCATGGATACATGGAAATGACACTTTGGGGTTTGTTTTCTCGGTGGCAATGCCTTTTTACACGGTATTCCAAACATTATAACAAAGAATTGTCCCAAGCTCTCGTCCTGGAGCGATGGCAGATCGTGAGCGCCGTGGTTTAATTGTCAGGGGAATGCTGCCCTGCCAAGGGGCTCACTGGAGCTGGGCACCCTCTTGGGGAGGGGAGGTCGGCCAGGGGATCTGATTGCACGTGGAAGACATTTCATCTGTTGCTCCGAATGCTTTGGCCAGAGGATTTCAGACAGAATATTCATGAAGTTGAAGCAGCAGTTTTGCATTGCTCGCTGCAGCCCCTGTAGGGGTGGTAGGAAAATCCTCAATAAAATCACTGCTTAAAGAAAAGGCCCACAGAGAAGGGAGGTGATGAGGAGATGATGAGGAGGTGACACACCACCCCTGGAGCTGAGCCCCGGGAGGCTGCAGAAGGTTGTGGGGTCTGTGCTGGGATCTCCTGGAGGAATCTTGGGCAGATCAGAGAGTCATTAGGGTTGGAATGAACCTCCAGGATCAATGAGGGCAGCCTTTGACCGATCACCACCAAGTCAACTAAACCAAGCAAACGTGGAGCAGTGCTGGTGCATCCCCCCTCAGCCTCACCGAGGGAGGGGACTGCTGGTGCAGGGACTCACAGAGCACGAGCTGGCCCAGATTCTGTTTGCAGTTTCATTTGGCAAAGTTTTCTGAGCTCTCCTGCAGAAAACGTCCCACAAAAGTGACAATAACAATATTTTGGATATAAGCCTAGCACAAAAGGGTAATAGGAACTCCACGGGCATGCGTGGGCTCTTGATTCATCCTCAGAGATGACAGATGTGCATTTATTTAAGATCTGGGAGTGGGACTCGTAATATTTATAGTGAATTCTTTGTTCCCACTCTTCCTGAGTGGTTCTGGTCTCTGTGGCCAGGCTCAGCGCTCACTGCTGACCACCTCATGCCGCAAATCCCCAAGCCCATGCCAAGCATTTCTTTTCGTCCAGACATCCGGCAAGGAATGCTGAGGGTCCCCTGCACGGTCAGGGTCTCGTGGTAGAACTGGCAAGGGCTGACAGCTGTGTCTGGGCAGGTGGGCTCAGCCCATCACAAGCTCCTCCTCACCCTGTCTTTTTCATTTAAAACTGATATTCAATGAAATCACAGCAGTACTTTGGTATAAAAATAATTCTGTTTGCAGCAGCAGCTGATGGAGGCAGTGGCTGAGGTGTTACAGCTGCACCATCATCTCTTGTCACTGCTCCTCGGGCTGGCTCTGGGACAAACCACGGATCCTTGCAGATGGGTTTGCAGGGGAAGGCAGCGAGGGGCTGTCCCTGTCCCCTGAGAGCTGTCCCCTGAGAGCTGTCCTCTGAGAGCTGTTCCCTGAGAGCTGTCCTCTGAGGGCTGTCCCCTGAGAGCTGTCCCCTGAGAGCTGTTCCCTGAGAGCTGTCCTCTGAGAGCTGCCCCCTGAGAGCTGTCCCCTGAGAGCTGTCCCCTGAGAGCTGTCCCCTGAGAGCTGCCCCCTGAGAGCTGCCCTCTGAGAGCTGTCCCCTGAGAGCTGTCCCCTGAGAGCTGCCCCCTGAGAGCTGTCCTCTGAGAGCTGTCCTCTGAGAGCTGTCCCCTGAGAGCTGTCCCCTGAGAGCTGTTCCCTGAGAGCTGTCCTCTGAGAGCTGTCCCCTGAGAGCTGTCCCCTGAGAGCTGCCCCCTGAGAGCTGTCCCCTGGCAGCACCGGCACCAGCGCCAGCACCAGCACAGCCAGCACTGCCAGAGCACAGGGGACAGGGACAGGGCAGTGGGGCAGTGTTTGTAGGGCAGTGTTTGTGGGGCAGGGCAGTGGGCAGTGTTTGTGGGGCAGGGCTGTGAGCAGTGTTTGTGGGGCAGTGTTTGTGGGGCTGTGGGCAGTGGGCAGTGTTTGTGGGGCTGTGGGGCAGTGTTTGTAGGGCTGTGGGCAATGTTTGTAGGGCTGTGGGCAGTGTTTGCAGGGCAGTGGGGCAGTGTTTGTGGGGCAGTGGGGCAGGGCTGTGGGCAGTGTTTGTAGGGCAGGGCTGTGGGCAGTGTTTGTGGGGCAGTGTTTGTGGGGCTGTGGGCAGTGGGCAGTGTTTGTGGGGCTGTGGGCAGTGGGGCAGTGTTTGTGGGGCAGGGCAGTGGGCAGTGTTTGTAGGGCAGTGTTTGTGGGGCAGTGTTTGTGGGGCAGTGTTTGTGGGGCAGGGGCCAGGGGCAGAGTGTGGGGCAGGGTCTCACCACGCTTCCCACCCTGCCACACTCCCCGGGTGCCTCTGAGCTCTGTGAAGCTCCCTCTGGATCCACAGAGGGCGAAGCTGAATTTTAACTTGTGCTAAACCACGAATTTAGTGACCTCACGCAACCCTCTGCCCGCTCCCTCGAGCACGTGAAAAGAGACTCGAAAGGAAAGCAGCTGCTGTCCTGCAGCTTCCCCAGAGGAAAACTTTCAATAAAAGCTTGGCAACGCTCTCTGGTTGTCCCCCTGCCTTCTTTTAAATGCAAGCTTATTTGTAGTAAAGCACTTACAAATGTAAATCCTTTTTTCTTTACCTCGTAGTGAACTTTGACCACTTCCAGATCCTCCGGGCGATTGGGAAGGGAAGCTTTGGCAAGGTGAGCTCTCGGTCCTGCACGGTTTGTTTATCGGGGGTCTGCTGCTGTGTACTTGTGGTTTATTGGAACAGCCACGGGGCCGAAATTGGCTATTTTTGTATTTTTTTTACTACGGCTGCTCAGTCAGCACAGGACAAATGTTCAGGAAAACACCTTGCTGCCATTTGGCACTGCTTTAATTCTTGGCATCTCGGTGCAACAGATGCATTGTAAATTACCAGCACAACCGTGGCCCTTTTACAGCAAACGTTCTTCATGCTTTCAGTGGCTGTGGGGATGTCTGGGCTGTGGGGGCACTGAGGCAGGAAGGTGCTGGGGTTGTCCTTGGTGGCTGACGGAGCTGGCACCCTGCTCAGCAGGGCTCTGTGAAGTCCTGGGCTGTTTTCCCAACCAGAGCTCGGTTATGCTGAAGAGGCTTTGTTGTTTATTTTTATCTGGTTTTTCTTGCCAAGCATGTGGGAGGATGTGGGAGGTGATGATCAGAAAGCTGTGTCTCTCTGGGGTTGGTTGCTGGTTGCTTTCCTGGTGTCAGTCCTTTTCCATTCCCTGTTTCTCTGGCTCCCCCTCCTTCCCTGTGCCGGTGACTCTGGGCATTTGCCCCCCGACCTGGCAGTGCCAGCACGGTGTCCGTGGCATGTGAGTGTCCTCACACCAGCACAGGGCTGCTCTGGGGGCTCTGCAGTCCCTTTGTCACCCAGCAGCGGTGCCCCTGTGAGCACAGGGTCACCTGGATGAGAGCTGTGGGAGCGCCAGGGCCGGTGACGAACCTGGGACCTGCTCAGGTGCCTGTGTCACCTGCAGAGCTGTGTCACCTGCAGAGCTGCCTGTGTCACCTGCTCGGGTGTCTGTGTCACCTGCAGAGCTGTGTCACCTGCAGAGCTGTGTCACCTGCAGAGCTGGCTGTGTCACCTGCAGAGCTGTGTCACCTGCAGAGCTGGCTGTGTCACCTGCAGAGCTGTGTCACCTGCAGAGATGCCTGTGTCACCTGCTCGGGTGTCTGTGTCACCTGCAGAGCTGTGACACCTGCAGAGATGCCTGTGACACCTGCAGAGCTGGCTGTGACACCTGCAGAGCTGTGTCACCTGCAGAGCTGCTTGTGTCACCTGCTCAGGTGCCTGTGTCACCTGCTCGGGTGTCTGTGTCACCTGCAGAGATGCCTGTGTCACCTGCTCGGGTGTCTGTGTCACCTGCAGAGCTGTGTCACCTGCAGAGCTGCCTGTGTCACCTGCTCGGGTGTCTGTGTCACCTGCAGAGCTGTGTCACCTGCAGAGCTGTGTCACCTTCTCAGCTGGCTGTGTCACCTGCAGAGCTGTGTCACCTGCTCAGCTGCCTGTGTCACCTGCAGAGCAGCCTGTGTCCCTTGCTCAGCTGGCTGTGTCACCTGCAGAGCTGCCTGTGTCACCTGCAGAGCCGCCTGTGTCCCCTGCTCAGCTGTCCCGTGTGGGGTGGGGCCATGTGCCAGCACTGGGCCTTTGGGGGAGACGTGGCCTTGGGGACAGTGTGACACGAGCAGTGCCCAAGCCGTGGAAGGGCCCAGCCCTGCTCAGCGGGTGGCACAAGTGTCCCCACACGCCGGTGACACAAACAGGACAGCTGAGAGGCTGGGTGAGCTGCGCCTGCTCACCTTTCCCCAGGTCATCTTGGAGGGTTTCTCCCATCACATTTGACCAAGAGCTGATGCCATGAGGGCGAGAAAATCCAGATCTGGCTCTGGCGATGACCCACGCTGTCCTTTGCCCTCTCCCTCTCTGGTGCAGCCTGACGAGGTCCTGTCCCTCAGGAGCAGCCTGCCCTGCTGTGCTTGGAGGGCTGGAAGATGGAAACTTTGCAAAAGCAGAAATTTCCCAGGAGATCTGAGACCTGTTGGGTCAGAAGAACCCAAGTTGTTACCAATTCCTGAACATCTCTTTTTGGATACTGCATGTGTATTAAGCAGTTTCAGTGCTGGGTGACGGCAGCAGCACAAAATCAGGTGGGGCTTGCGTGGGGAGGGTCCAGCAGGTCTGAGAGGCAGCAGAGGGGACACTGTCAGTCCCAGTGCTGCCGTCAGGGTATGAGGAGGGTCCAGCAGGTCTGAGAGGCGGCAGAGGGGACACTGTCAGTCCCAGTGCTGCCGTCAGGGTATGAGGAGGGTCCAGCAGGTCTGAGAGGTGGCAGAGGGGACACTGTCAGTCCCAGTGCTGCCGTCAGGGCTCCTTTTGAGAGAAGATCTTTTGGTACAGCCTCAGCTCCCTGACGAACACCAGGGGATCCATTACCCTGCTCTGGCACAACCCACCCACGTGAATTCCTGCCGGGTTTCCATGAAAGTCTGCCTGGGACTTCCAGGGCTAATGAAAATGGATTGCCAGCAGCGTGCAAGTCACTGTGACGGTTTGAGGGGGTGGTTTGAAACACTCACCCCTCTCTGCAGCCACATCCCTCGAGCAAGGAGAGGCAAAAGCTTGCAGCAGAGCTCTGTCAGATTTCTGGGCTCCTGTTGAATGATGGTGAATGATTAAATACCAGCTCAGTCCTTGTGCTGTGAGGATGAGGCAAGCAGCAGAAGAAAGACTCCCCAGACACTCCTGGTGAGAGCAGGAACACTCAAGGTCTTGTGTCCCCAGCTCACAATCAAAGACCAAGAACTAACTCAAAACCTTCGTGGAAAAGAGCAGCTCACATTTTTGTTTCGAGCTGATAGGAGAAGATTCATACTTCAAATATAAACTTTCCAGAGAAGGAGGTTTTATTCTTTTAAGGAGCAGCACCTCAAAAATTAATTCTGCTCAGAGCATGAAAGAGAGGAAAACCAGTTCATGTCCCAGGGCAGGACTTTCATGGCTTTGAGGAGAGCTGCTCCCTGTGGCTGCTCACTCTGTGCTTTGTGTGTCAGAAAGGTTAAATCTAGTGTGGAGCAGCCTATCAGGCATCAGAACTGTACACACGCTTTCAACAAAATGCTGAAATTATTCATGTCATCTTTCTGGGTACTTATAACATTATGCTGCATTTCCTCTGACACTGAGAAAAGCTTTTTGCGTTTACCAAGTCTTTTACAACTCACATTTAATTACAGAAAATAAAACTATGTACCTGGCAAGGGTTATTAAAAATTTAGGAGTGACTTAATTGCTTTACTTGATTTAATCACTCTCTGCACACGTTCAGAAGACATTTAGGAGCCACTGTCCAAGCAGAGCCTCAGAGTGTGAGTGACCTGTGAGAACTGTGGCACTGTGTGACAGGACCCAGGGATCCCATGGGGACAGGACCCAGGGATCCCATGGAGACAGGACACAGGGATCCCATGGGGACAGGACCCAGGGATCCCCTGGGGATAGGGCACAGGGATCCCATGGGGAGAGGGCACAGGGATCCCATGGGGACAGGACCCAGGGATCCCCTGGGGACAGAACACAGTGATCCCATGGGGACAGGACACAGGGATCTCATGGAGATAGGACACAGTGATCCCATGGAGACAGGACACAGGGATCCCATGGGGACAGGACCCAGGGATCCCATGGGGACAGGACACAGGGATCTCATGGGGACAGGACCCAGGGATCCCATGGAGACAGGACACAGGGATCCCATGGGGACAGGACCCAGGGATCCCATGGGGACAGGACACAGTGATGCCCTGGGGACAGGACACAGGGATCCCATGGGGACAGGACCCAGGGATCCCATGGGGACAGGACCCAGGGATCCCATGGGGACAGGACCCAGGGATCCCATGGGGACAGGACACATGGATCTCATGGGGACAGGACACAGGGATCCCATGGGGACAGGACACAGGGATCTCATGGGGACAGGACCCAGGGATCCCATGGGGACAGGACCCAGGGATCCCATGGGGACAGGACACAGTGATGCCCTGGGGACAGGACCCAGGGATCCCATGGGGACAGGACCCAGGGATCCCATGGGGACAGGACACAGGGATCCCATGGAGACAGGACCCAGGGATCCTATGGGGACAGGACACAGGGATCCCATGGGTCAGGACACAGGGATCTCACAGGGACAGGACCTGGGAGCAGCTCCTGTGGTGGCCTTGGGCACAGCATTTCCTTCCATGGTCACCTGGTGCACCTCTCAGGACAGACTGGGATGTCCTCGGTGGGGGAACTGTAGGAAAGTAAGGGACGAGGAACTCATAAATCTCTTCTGAAGAGCCCGAGTGCCTCAGAGCTGTGGCTCTTGCGTATCTGCAATAAATTGCCAACTTCTGTTTTCTAGAGATGGGTTTAATCAGCTTTAAGGCACAATTAATCAAATGAAGGTCAGGTTCAATTCCATGTTTACTCCAATTTGTAAGTGTGCAATATTTTCCACACACAGTAGAGGTGGAATGATTTGATTTTCAGTGATTTAATATCAGCATGGCGTTCCTCCTGCAGCACAAGCTCCTTTCCAAGCAGCAGCAGCAGCAGATGCTCAGGTTTTGGCTGCTCTGATGACCTTTCCAAAGGAGCAGCAGCCAGGAGAGGATTTCTAGAATGGGGTACAGTTTGTGGCCCTGTTTTAGTGGGAAATTTGCTCTGAGGTTCATTGTGCTTCACAAGAAACAGGGTGAGACCCAGAAATCTCCGAAGGCAGTGGGAACATTGCAGGGTGGGGACCTCTGCCTGTTAAATTTGGCCTCTTCTGGCTTCAGCCCCTGTGGGGCAGCTGTGGCCGTTTGCTCCTGACCTCCTCCCAGCTGGGCTGCCCTCTCGGTCCTGCAGCAGCTTTTCCGAGGCATGAGGAGCTGGGTGGGGCTGTGGGAATTCATTATTTGCACTCCGCTGCTGAGAAGAAATAAGGACACATCTGAAGTTGTTCAGCATGGATTTGCGCCTTCGTGCGCCATTGGAAATAGGGGATTAAACCAAGATTGGGGCTGGAAGGAGCAGCAGCAGGAGATGGAATCTTCCAGAGGGAGCCAGTGTGCCTGGGGTGGGGGCTGGGGGCCCGTGGGGGCCTGGCTTTCCGTTTGCTCCAGAGGGATCTGGGGGTGCTGGTCCCAGTGCCCAGCTCCACACTGACCCTCCCAGGGAGGGCTGCCTGTGTCTGGGTTGCTTTGCACAAGTGCTTCAACTTCATGGTTTTGTTGCTTTAATAATTCACACCGCCTGGAGCTGGGTACAGAAAGGCTTTAATCCATTTTCTAAAGGTCACAGATGCCCAGCCAGTAGCTGCACCATAAATAAAATTCCCTTCAAGTCTATTCGCAACTGAATCCCTCTTTGAAATCAACACTAGCTTGATCCATTTTCTTTTTTTCCAGCATTATAAATGTTGGATTTTCCCCCTAAAGAAAGGCTGGAAACTTAATCCCTTGATACGTAGCTGCCACACATATTTTTGATTTTTCCTTTATTGTCCTGGATCTCACATGAGGCTGGGGGTTTGCCAGAGGCAGGGGCTGGACACAGGCTGTCCGTGCTGGACACTGCTGCTGTCACTCGGTCACACACCGTGTCATTGGCAGGCCACGGAGACAGGGGTGCCTCGGCTTTGTCCAAGGGCAGCCTGGTGCTGGAGAGGGCACAGCCAGGTCAGGGCTGTCTGGAGAGCTGCTGGTGGCTCCTGGGCTGTCTGGAGAGCTGCTGCTCTTGGGCCACCCTGCGCTGCTCAGGTCCTGTCCTGCCTGGCCCCCAGGCTGCCCAGGGAGTCCTGCAACAGATGGGCAACTGCAGCAGGAGCGAGGTGAAAGACACTAACACTGGGGAGAGGTTCATCCCCAGAGGGTGCTGGCACTGCCCAGGCTCCCCAGGGCATGGGCATGGCCCCAGAGCTCCAGGAGAGCTTGGACACTGCTCCAGGGATGCCCAGGGTGGGATTGTTGGGGGTCTCTGCAGTGCCAGGGTGTTTTCCAGCTCAGGATTTTCCATGATTCTGTGATTCTCTGACTGCACCACCAGTGCACCCAGCACAGGGGCAGCAGCCTGGGCTGGGGACAGTGGCCAGCAGCAGGAGAAAGCGCAGAGCACACACAGAGGGGGGACCCTCCCTCTGATGCCATCTCCCAGGTAGTACCAAGGGATTTTTCTTCTTCCGTGGGCGCTGCTAAGCTGTGAGCGTGAGGCAAAAGCCACGGAGAGAGAACGGCCGAGCATGAACGCAGTGGTGACGGGGTCCAGCACCTCCTCACTGCCTGCATCTCCGGCTGTGGGGGCAGCGGCAGAGTTACAGAGTGGGGAGTGCCCCGAAGGGTCTGGGGTGACTGGGAGAGCAGTGAGCTCAGCCGGGAGGAGCTGGGGATTATCCTGCACTTCCACTGGGGACCTGTTCGGGCTTTCTGAAAGACCAGACTTGAAAAGACCACGATTTATCAAACAAGCTGCCCACTTTTGTTATTATTATACACCCGGCGCCTTATTAACATTTGCGTTAGAAGCTGCCTGGGGTTTATTTGAGCCCCCACCGTTCGCAGTGGGTGAGTCACGCTGCTGTGGGAGTGTGGGTGGGACGGGAGGTGGGACAGCAGCCAGGGACCTGTGGGCAGCAGAGACACCTAAGGGAGCAACGAATGGCCCATCTATTGCCCGGGGGGCAGAAGCATCGTCCTGCACCCAAACACGCCCTGATGGCCCTGGGCCGCCACCCAAACACTTCCTGATGGCCCTGGGCCACCGCTGGCTCTCCACGGGGGCTGGCACCGCTGGCAGAGGGTGCTGGAGCGAGGCAGTGGCTCAGGACAGGTGGGGACGAGCTGGTTGGTGTCCCCTGGGTGGCACGGGCCAGGGGTGCCCTGTCGTGGCTCTGCTCTGCTGAGAGCAGGAGAGGTGTCCAGAGCTGCAGCGCAGGGCAGCTCCTGTCCCCGGGACACCGAGAGCTGGCTGTGGCTTGTGCCAGCAGCGGTGTTCTCTCACCTGAATTCCTGCATTGCACGGCAAGGCAGCTCCTGTCCCCGGGACACCGAGAGCTGGCTGTGGCTTGTGCCAGCAGCGGTGTTCTCTCACCTGAATTCCTGCATTGCACGGCAAGGCAGCTCCTGTCCCCGGGACACCGAGAGCTGGCTGTGGCTTGTGCCAGCAGCGGTGTTCTCTCACCTGAATTCCTGCATTGCACCGAGCCTCGAGAGCAGCTGGCTGCTTGGGCTCCTCCTGGCTCTTAGATGAGACTTTTCAGCATTGGATTCTGCAACCAAATCCACCCACACCCTCCCCTGTTCCCCTCCCCTCCTGAACCCAAAGAGATCTCGTTTTGGGGTCTTCGACTGAGGAATTTTGGGGATGGACATCTGCTGCCTGGTGGGCGGCAGGTGTGCTGAGTGCTGACCCTTTGTCAGGAGGGCAGTGGGGTGAGGGATGGAGAGCTGCAAGCCGTCAGGAGGAGGAGGAGTTGCAGAGGGAGCAGGGGAGGATGGAGCTGGGGCAGGGGATCCTGGATTTGGAGAAACATTGGAATAGGGTACCCAGGGAGGTGTGGAGTCCCCACCCCTGCCTGGTGGTGTTCAGGGAACGACAGGACGTGGCATTCAGTGCTCTGCTCTGGTGGGCAGGGTGGTGTTTGGTCAAAGATTGCACCTCCATCTTGGAGGTCTTTTCCAGCAGAAAGGATTCTGTGATTCCATGAGACATAGCCTAAATGCATCACGGAATTCCTTAAACATTCATCCACCTGTAAGGACAAAGAGCAGAATGTTTTGGCATTGATGAGATTAATAATTGGGAATGTGATGATTGTTCTGTTAGCACTGCCCTCAGGAGAACCTCCCGTTGTGCAGAGGCTCCTCCTGCCCAGTACGGCCCCCACGGCCACGCCACACTGCAGCTCTCACGGCCAACACAAAAACCTCTTACTTTTAAAGTAAAAAATCCATCCTTTGTCACTAACGATAATTATAATTTTCTCAGCGGCTGAAATGTGACCAGCATTTGGATCTTGTTTTTGTTCTGACAAGCCGTCATAGCCCACACCCCCAGCAGCTCGTAAATGGAACGGAGAGATGGAAGCTTCCAGCATCAGATGCAGCTTTTGGCAACAGTAAAATTGAAGCTGTGTTGGACATCGAGGTCATCTGCAGGTCTTTGGAAACTGCAGCTTGTGAGTTTGGGAGGTTGTGTTAATGCTCATGGTTGGACAATCCAATTACAAACCACTTAATGTCATAAATGATAAGGAGCAGTGTCCTGGGTTCCTATGAAATTATGGATACATCAGCATGATACAGCAAATAGAGTTTATTAAGGAAAATACTGCCTGGCTTTGCCCAGAGCATTACTGCTGTACCCTGCTGTGACTCTGGGCAGTGGTGTCTGTGGAAGGAGACTTTCTCCTCTTCTTCACAGGACGTATTTCTTCTTGTGGGTCTAAAGTTCATGAATTCTTATTGAGGTGTCTGTGTACCGCTTAGAAACTGCTCTGAATCTCGTGGGAATTGTACGGGCACAGCTCCGAAAGGCTGCACGCAGTTCTGCTCTGGTTTTTCTGTGGTCAGGGCAGGAGCTGCCCACAAGCCACGACGAGGCCCTTGGGATTTCCTGTGTCTCAGCGATGAATTAAAGATGGGGCGTGAAAAACAGACGCAGAAACGGATGCAACTGGTGCACAACTCACAGCGGAAGGGAGCGCAGCGAGGGGGCATCTGACACGATTTTGCTGCAGTTTGAGGAGCCCACAGCCCGTGCACCTGGAGCCAGCGGCAGTGCCAGCACTGCCCGGGGTCAGGCCCTTCGTGTGTGCCACGCTTGCCAGGCACTGCCCCTCCCAGTGCTGGGCACACCCGCTGCTTTCGTCCCTCCCGCTTTTCCTGCCAGCCTTTCTCCTTTGAAGCTGCCTCTTTTCCTGTCCTCTGAGGTGGCCATCTGCCTTGTTTCCCAGATGAACCGTGCTGGTGGGCTGTGGGCATGGGCGAGAAGAGGATGTGGGAAAAGCTGTTGTGGGATAGACCTTTAGAGGTGGAGCAGGAAGGTCGTGTGGAGGGCTGGGAGGTCGTGTGGAGGGCTGGGTGTCTCCTCCAGCGGAGGGGGTCCTTGCACAGAGCCCCCGGGCCCCGGGCGTGTTTGGGAGCGGGGCTGGGCACGCACTGCCCCACAGCCTGCAGAACCCTGCTCCTCAGCGAGCTGTGCCCTGGGACTGCTCTGCCCCACGCCTCCTTCTCGGCCCCAGACTGATGGATGGATTTGGGAGGAAGAGACAGGAACGGGAAATCCTCACGGCACCTGCTCGTTCTGTCTCTGCTGATGCGTCTCTGTGCTCAGCCCCGCGCCCAGCACTGGGGGACAGGGCACGGGAGGATGGCCCAGGGAAAGGTCAGGCTGCCAGGCTGGCACTGCAAGGGGCTCCCGAGAAAACAGCCAGGGAGCACAGAACATGTTTGTGAGCAGCATGGGGAGCTGCGTGTGGCTTTTGGTGGGTTTGGGTTCCTTCCCCCGGCTCTTTCCATCGGTGATGCTGTTCCCAAGCCCAGGGTGAGGGGTGAGGGTGCAACCCGGTGAGGGTCACCTGCTGAAAAGGTTATTTATGTAATGTGCATAGCAAAATCATGTCTGTTTCAATAGTTCCATGAAATTAAAATACCAGGAGTGAAAATGTTGACAAATTCTAAATTTAGTGCTTTCCATTTTCGTACCAACTGGCCATTTTGTTCTCTGAAATAAAACTGTAAGTACAGGATCACTTTGACAATTGCAAATTGGCTTTTCTTATTTTTTCTTACTACTTTTTTATTCTTACTGACCCATCATATTTGGGATAGACCATATTTTTATCTGTATGATCAGGGACTCTATCTCCCTTCAGAAAGCATTCTGGACCGTAAGTCCATGAGATTTTTTAAAGAAAGAAGAGCATGGAAAGAAACCATGTTTATTGAACAGAAGCCTTTTGTGTCTCTGCTTTCCACCCTCACCTCCCGTTTACTTACTATTTATGTCCAAAATCCATCGAGATCCCTTCTGTTCCTGTCGTTCTCTCAAGGAGTTGCAGTAAGTTTGTTGTGCCGTATTATTACTTTTGATCTAAAAATTGTTTTTAAAAGTAAGTGCTAAAAATTCCTCTCAATAAAGGGCAATGCGGTATGAAATACTTATCTGTTCATGTACAGCAAGCGGTGCAGCTGAACCAAACCTCTCTGAAGGTTACCAGCACCGACCCAGGCAGGAGCTTCAGCCTCCACTCACCCCGTGGGGGGATTGTGCCCCCCGAGTGCCCCTCACAGAGCTCTGGGCTGCTGCTGCATCCTCGGGCTCTCAGCTCAGTCTGCTCTGCTCTGAAACTCGATTTCAGCCCCTGCTACTGTCTCTGGGCTTGCCAGAGAGGTGAAGATGGTTACCCAGAGCAGCTGCAGCTGCCCCTGGATCCCTGGCAGTGCCCAAGGCCGGGTGGGACGCTGGGACAGTGGGAGGTGTCCCTGCCATGGCAGGGGTGGCTCTGGGTGGGATTTAAGGTTCTTTCCAGCCCAAAGCATCCTGTGATTCTGTGATTGTGAGAGTCAGGGTGTTCCTGGGCAGAGGAGTCCCATCCTGCAAATACAGAGGAGCAGAAAGCACATTTCTTTATCGTGGTAACCTGAGGTAGTTACGTGCTGTTGGGTAGGTTTGATAGAAAGGTTTGTGGAGGCTCCTTGGGGACAGGGGACAGACAGCCCCTGTGTGACAGTGACTGCTGGGGCTTGGCTCTGGGGTGGCTGGGGAGGGAGAGCAGCCAGGAGGAGCAGGGGTTTGTGTGCCCACAGCCCCTGTGCCCTCGCTGAGGCAGGGATCTCCATCTCTCCACAGCTGCCCTTCCAGGGCTGAGCCCTGTGTGCAGCACAGGAACAAACCCCAGCTCGATGGAGCTTCTGCCAAGGGAAAAGCAAGAGTTTGGCTGCAAGAGGCACTGATTCCTCCTGAGGGCTTTGCACTGTGGAACACGAGTATCCCCAACTTTCCTGGCTGGAAAGAAAGACCTGTCTTCATTTCCTTCAGCACAGGAGGGAAGCTTTGGTGCCTGGGGGCGTGTTGTGGCAGCAGCACAAACCAGGACATCGGGGCCACTTGGTCCCGATGCCAGTGCCCGTCAGGGCTGGATCACCATGACTGATGAGGCTTTTCAAAATAGCACAGCGAGTGTTCTTGCCCTGGGGTCAGGGAACTTCAATTTACATTCAGAGATTAAATAAGGCCCTCCAATCTTCATTGGAAGTAATTAGATTTCTTTCTGTTCCCAATATCTGTCAAATATGTAGTTAAAAAAAATAATTTTGTCTAACCAGCCTATCACAGAAATGCAGTCAAGGCCATGAGGAGAGATGGCTCCAAATACTAGACATAGCTCAAAATGCGTGTCGCCCACAGGGAAACGCTGCAACATTTATTCAGACAATCTCGTTAGCTGTGGTTGTGTGCAGGGTCCGGGATGTAAATCTCTGGAGCGCTGCTGAGCTGGAGGAAATGGTGGATCCAGGTCTGGATCCATCCAAAAGGCAGAAAGATGGGTCACGGTGTCTTCAGGGATCTCTGCAGGTTGGTCTGAGTTTTCATCACCCTGCTTTAATTATTGAGAAAGAAAAGCCCAGCAGAGATCTCTGAGCGTGTGATTAAAGCCAGACAGAAATGTAGGTGCCTATCAGCCTTTCTGTAGGCAGTGTGACAGCTCCAGAGCATGCCTCCTGGGCCGTGCTCCTCCTGCTCTCCCCACGGTGCAAGCACAGCCCCTGACCCCAGGGAGCCTCCCCAGGGGGCTGCTCCATGGCTGCGGGTCAGCAAATCCACGCCGTGCCCCAGCAGGGATGTGCTCGGGGCTCTGGCCAAAGGATGGGCCCAAGTGTCTGCATTTTTGTCTGAGCACTGAGTGAAAACACCAGCTTTGGGGTGTCTGGCTGGTGATGAGGCTGCTCAGCCAGCGTGCAGGGGACAGGTGGAGAACCAGGACAAGGAAAAGCGAAGAAAAACGCTCCTCTTTCCTTTTTGTTCTTCAGGGTTCTCTGCTGTGACTTGGTCAGTTTCTCCTTGTTTATTTGGATTAGTGTCTCTCCTGAGGAAAAGAAATCTACACGTGCTTTGGAGCTTCAAGTCAAATAATCCCCCATATCCAAACTCAATTACAGAAACATCTGCTTAATGTCTGATGGGACCTTGTTTTCTCAGTGTGGCATTAAAGGGAAATGCTTACTCTGAACCACCTTAAATCGCATTAAATCACAGGATTCAGACCCTGTAGATAACATTCTGCAGCCCCCTTCCATGATTTCTTGCAGGGAAATTAGGAAATGTTCTCTGAAGCATACCAACTGGAAGGTCTGGCCTCATTTGCAGGGCACCAATGAGGAGAGCTTTTCCTGACTAGTTTCAGTGGGCTGGTTGTGCCATTTGTGTGAGCAGGACAGAAGGCAGCTCATTCTGGGAAAAAGAAACCAGAAAAGGTGGACAAGCTTAGCTTTGCCCGGGTTTTGGGCCACTCCAGCTGCATGCACGCGTGGTTTGCTTTGGCAGCACACGGTGCTGGGCACACCCGGGGGGACACGGATCCACAGGGGTCTGCCGAGCCTCAGGGGGGCTGTGCACCGGCACAGAGGCACAGGAACCTGCCTAGGACTCCAGACTGAAGCTACTGAGACTGCCCAGAGCAGCTGTGGCTGCCCCTGGATCCCTGGCAGTGCCCAAGGCCAGGTTGGACACTGGGGCTGGAGCAGCCTGGGACAGTGGGAGGTGTCCCTGCCATGGCAGGGGTGGGAATGGGTGGGATTTGGGATCCCTTCCCACCCAGTCCAGTCTAGGACAGTGATCCTCTGATACACAGCACACTGAAGTGCTGTGGGGAATAGCAGGTGTTATTTTGGGTCAGAAGACTTTTTTGGCTCTAACAGAAGCAACTGAGAGAGATATTTTTTATGGAAGTGTTGACACGACCTGGAAACACCAACAGGCTTGCTGTGAATAAAAGTTTCATCAGCTGCTGTTACAACTTGGCTGCAGCGAACAGCAGTACTGCATAAAAGAGATTTTAATGATTTATGGTGTTCTGACAAACGAGTCCATCAATCTTGGGGAAAAGCACAGCTTTTCAGCAGGGAAAAACTAGAGTTGTAAGGCTCCATGAAAAATATCTTAAGGAGTGAAATGTGGCAAGGAGTCTGGAAGGAGAGACAAAATCAGCGCTTAAAGATGTGAAGGCAGATTTGTTGAGCTGATAACCTTGTACTTCGAGCATGGCTCCTGAGGGTCACACTCATTTGGCTACCACTGCAACTTTAGAGGTTTAAATGGGATACTGGAAAAAAAATCTCTCCTGGGAGGGTGTTGAGGCCCTGGCACAGGGTGCCCAGAGCAGCTGTGGCTGCCCCTGGATCCCTGGCAGTGCCCAAGGCCAGGTTGGACATTGGGGCTGGAGCAGCCTGGGACAGTGGGAGGTGTCCCTGCCATGGCAGGGGTGGCACCAGGTGGGATTTAAGGTCCCTTCCCACCCAAACCCTTCCGTGAGTCCATGCTTCTGTGAGCTGGATGGAAGGGCTGAGGAGTGCTGTTGTCACAGCCAGCAGCCCTCACATGTCCGTGTCCCCCGGGCTGGGTCACTGGCACATGGAAAGGTGGCTGTGGGAATGGCAGCACCATGTCCTGGTCCTGCAAACTGGTCTTTGTGCGCTGGAGGTAATGGCTGAGAGGAGCAGTGCCAGGGACACTGCTGTCAGAGCTGCTCCCGGCACAAGGGGCCGCTCAAAAACATGCGCAGTCAAGCAGGGAAGGGTTTTGGTTGATTCAAAGTAAGCTTTTATTCAGGATCAGACAGGGTTACGGTTACATGTTCTCTCTGAGTGTGGGGTGAGGGTCACTGTCAGTGTCAGGGGCAGGCTGTGGGGTGAGTGTCACTGTCACTGTCACTGTCACTGTCACTGTCACGGGCAGGCTGTGGGGTGAGTGTCACTGTCACTGTCACAGGCAGGCTGTGGGGTGAGTGTCACTGTCACTGTCACAGGCAGGCTGTGGGGTGAATGTCACTGTCACTGTCACTGTCACTGTCACTGTCACTGTCACTGTCACAGGCAGGTTGTGGGGTGAGTGTCACTGTCACTGTCACTGTCACTGTCGCTGTCACAGGCAGGCTGTGGGGTGAGTGTCACTGTCACTGTCACTGTCAGTGTCACTGTCACAGGCAGGCTGTGGAGTGAGTGTCACTGTCACTGTCACTGTCACTGTCACTGTCACAGGCAGGCTGTGGGGTGAATGTCACTGTCACTGTCACTGTCACTGTCACTGTCACTGTCACTGTCACAGGCAGGCTGTGGGGTGAATATCACTGTCACTGTCACAGGCAGGCTGTGTGCAGCTGCAGCCCCATCCCAGGGCTTGGTTCCCCAGGTCTCTGGGTGTTACCAGACCAGGGGTGTTACCCCCCCACTAAGGGTCGATGTGAAAGGATCTGCCGTGCCCAGAGCTCCCTCCCAGGACCAGCCCTGAAGGGATGGGCAGGGGCTGCACAGGCTCCTGTAGGTGCTGGCTGCTCCCAGCGTTTCCAGTCCCTGGTGCTCCTGGCTCCAAGCCCTGGGTCAGCATTGTGGAGGGGGAGCTCCTGTGGGGGAGCAGCAGCATCCTTGAGGGGCTGCTCGTGTGGGGGAGCTGCTCCTGGGGGAGCCTGTGGGAGATGCTTCCAGCAGAGCTTCCTCCAGCTGCTCCCATGGCTCAGGAGCTTCACGAATCCCTGATATTGAATTATGTCGCTGCACATACACCTGCGAGGCAGCTTTAGGCTTTGTTCTCTTGGCTGTGCCTAAAAATTTTTGATTAGCTGATTTTATCCTTAATATTTGTGAGGATTGTAGAACATATTATTATGGACTTTTTGATTACCGGTATTACACAGATGCTAATTACCAGGGAAGGGTTGTATTTTAATTGCTGACAGCACCATCACAATACAGGATGGATACAAACATGCATTTGAATGCCAGAGGAAGTAATTCTGTGTCCTGTGCAGCTGTGACCATGTCCAGAACAGAGTGATCCCCATTTGCAGCTTTTCTGCAAACAGCTGAGCAGCTGAGAGTTTAAATGATTTAATACTTTTTTTTTAATATATAATTGGCCTGATTCTGCCCACAGTTCTTGGTACAAGAGCAAAGCAGAGGGGTCCTGGGGATGCTGGGTGACAGGGATTTCTCTCCAGATGCTTTTTAAAGGATGAAAACCCTGGGAAAAGTGAACGATGTCTTGGTGTACGAGCTGAGCCATTCCAGGAGAACTTGGCTAAAGGAGATAACTTGTTAGAAGTCAATATTGAGGTTATCATTTCAGCAGTGCAGAGGTGCAGTAAAGCCTTTCTCACCTGCTTTACTCTTTGCTCAACAAGCTCAGGAAACCAGTGAACACAATTGTCCAACCTGTCCTTGCCTTTGCAGTTTGTCTCCGAAGCAAAATTTAGTGTTCAAAAGTGAAATCAGTTGTCAAAAAAGCTCGAGCTGTTTCCACATCATGGTAAGTGCCTTCTCACTGCTTCTGGTCCTTCAGAATGAAATACTCAGTTCTTCCTGCTCCAGGGGCTGCAAATGTCCCATTTCCCCACACCCCCCTACGGCTGCTGCCGTGCTTCCCCCACAGCAGAGCCTTCTTTCCCCACGCAGCCCCAAAGCTTGCTGATGTTTCTGGGTGCCGCGGGCAATTTAATGCTAATGCTCTGCATTTCAAATTTCAACCTTTCTGGTAAATGGTGGTTCTATAGATATTGGGGACAACAGATAAGGATAAATACCCAGCAGAAGCTGGAGAAGAAATCAATATACATGGGCAAGGTGCAACCACAGCAAACAAGCATTTTTATAAACCAGAGCAGTGCCTGGCCACAGTTCAGAACTGGGTGGGATTAAGGTGTTTGATGTAGGTGTGTAGTGTTGGCTGACTCTAAGCCTTGACTCTGCTCTAAAAACAAAAGGAATGAAATCCAGGCTTGTATGCTGAAATGTCCCTGTGGCTCTGAGCTGCAGTCAACAGAGCGTCTGTGTGTGGAGGGATTACAGGACATTGGTCTCGTCTTACAGAGGCAGAAGCCAAAAAAGGAGAAATTCAAGAAGGAAACCCACTGCTCCCAGTTCAGACCCAAAGACAGATCCCTGAGTCAGCTGTGGGTTTGTGCACCAGCCGTGACGGTGACGTCCCTCGGGGGTCACGAGTACCTTCACTTTGGGTGACCTCTGCATATGCAGAAGGAAACAAGGTCTTCGTGCAGCCGAGGCTGAGCGATCCCCAGTATTTACCAGCTGCAGGGATCCTGCCCAGAATGCAGCCACACGCTTTGTTTGAGCCCAGGAAGGCTGTGCTGTCCCTGTGTAACAAGGCTAAGCCAGGACATGCTATTACATTATTAGGTGACCTCTCATCTGAGTGGGGATTTCAGCCTGACGAATTCCTTCAGAATCAGCATGGCAAAAAGTTATTGGATTTCTAAGGGAGAAAAGGCAGAGCCCACTTGAGACAGTGTGCCAGACTGGGAAGTGTGGGTATTCGGATGAGCTGTCAGCTGAGGTGATGGTACGGCAGTGTGTCAGTATGTGTCAATGTGTCAGTATGGGTGTTGTCACTGACAGTACAGGTGCTGTCACTGTGACAGTACAGATGTTGTCACTGTGACAGTACAGGTGTTGGCACTGACAGTACAGGTGTTGGCACTGTGGCAGTATGGCTGATGTCACTGTGACAGTACAGGTATTGTCACTGTCACAGTACAGGTATTGTCACCGGCAGTACTGGTGTTGTCACTGTGACAGTACAGGTGTTGTCAGTGATAATATGGGTATTGTCACTGTGACAGTACAGGTGTTGGCACTGACAGTACAGGTGTTGTCACTGTGACAGTACAGGTGTTGTCACTGTGACAGTACAGGTGTTGTCACTGACAGTACAGGTGTCGGCACTGACAGTACAGGTGTTGACACTGTGGCAGTATGGCTGATGTCACTGTGACAGTACAGGTGTTGTCACTGTCACAGTACAGGTGTTGTCACTGACAGTACAGGTGTTGTCACTGACAGTACAGGTGTTGGCACTGTGGCAGTATGGCTGATGTCACTGTGACAGTACAGGTGTTGTCACTGTGACAGTACAGGTGTTGTCAGTGACCATACAGGTGTTGTCACTGTCACAGTACAGGTGTCGGCACTGACAGTACAGGTGTTGACACTGTGACAGTACACGTATTATCACTGTGACAGTACAGGTGTTGTCACTGTGACAGTACAGGTGTTGTCACTGTCACAGTACAGGTGTTGTCACTGACAGTACAGGTGTTGGCACTGACAGTACAGGTGTTGACACTGTGGCAGTATGGCTGATGTCACTGTGACAGTACAGGTGTTGTCACCGTCACAGTACAGCTGTCAGTGTCACTGTCTCACCCATGGGGTGAAGTGGGCCTGGGAGGTGTCACACGCCCCCGTCCTGCCTGGAATCGTGGGTGGGTCTCCAGCCCTCCCTCTGTGAGTGCAGCTGCAGGGGATGCTCGGGGTGTCTGGGGCTCTGGGAAAGCTTTTTAGTGCCATGTCTTGAGCAATCCGCTCCCAGCTGCCGCCCGCCTTCTGCCTCGCAGGGCTGGCTCTGTTCCACTCGTGTTCCTAATGGCTGTATTTAACCACCAAACATTCCCTTTGTGTGGCTGCATTGTGCAGAATGAGGACAGAGTCATTTCTGCTTCTTGCCTTGCTCCACATTGTAGAGTTGCCTGAAAATGGATTAATTTAGAAAATGCACTCTTGAGTTGTGACTAAATGGATGTTTATTCCTTCCCCAGGAGCAGATGCATGAACGGAGAAGCACAAAAAGAAAAAAGATACATCTGGTGTCCCTGACGTTTTTGGGGGACACAAACACATTGATGAGTTTCTGTAAGCAGGGGCACCTTAGGGATGCTCGCTGCCTGTGACAGGGGCACCGAGTGGCTGAGCCCAGCCCAGGCAGCACCAGCGCTGGTCCTGGTGCTGGTTTGACTGGAGTTAGACCCTGACCAAGAGCGGTGTAGCGTGATCAGTACCTGGGGATGGCTGAGGGGCACACACGGTGCCCTTGTCCATCGGCTGTGGGGCACACACGGTGCCCTTGTGCATCGGCTATGGGGCACACACAGTGCCCTTGTCCATCGGCTGTGGGGCACACACGGTGCCCTTGTGCATCGGCTGGGGTGTGTCACCCTGGTTTTTCTGAGTTTTCTAAAGCCTTTTGATTGTTCATAAAATGGAGTCAGGCTTTTTAGCTACTGTACAATATTAGGAGCAGTTTTCACTTTTTCTCACACATGTAACATAAACAAATCCTTTGTTTTTCATTCTCTGTCCTTTGTTTGCATATTTCTAACCTGAAAACAATTGTAACTGACAGTTAGTCTGGCCATTTGGCTGGGAGGTGATAACTCCAAAAGCCAATCTTCAGCCAGACCCACAAATGTATAAAAAGTAAGAAATAAACAGGCAGAGGGGCTCTCGGCCTTGTTCTCCTCCTTGGCTCAGCCTTGAGCTGGCTTGGAGGAACTCTCTGCCCTGTGAAAATCTCTTGACTCCGTGTGATTGCTTTGCGTATGCCAGTCACAGGGGTGCACACACGGTGCCCTTGTCCATCTGCTGGGGGGCACACACAGTGCCCTTGTCCATCGGCTGTGGGGCACACACGGTGCCCTTGTCCATCTGCTGGGGGGCACACACAGTGCCCTTGTCCATCTGCTATGGGGCACACACGGTGCCCTCAGACAGCCCCATGGGCACACACAGTGCCCTTGTCCATCGGCTATGGGGCACACACGGTGCCCTTGTCCATCGGCTGTGGGGCACACACAGTGCCCTTGTCCATCGGCTGAGGGGCACACACAGTGCCCTTGTCCATCTGCTATGGGGCACACACGGTGCCCTCAGACAGCCCCATGGGCACAGGGCAGCCCCTGCTCCTTCCATGGGCTTGACTGCAGGAACAGCCTCTCCACTGACATCCACTTTTCCCCCCAGAAATCAGACAACAAACATTTCCAGAGTGCCCAGAACTGGTGCTGCTGTGTGTGGAGGTGATGCTGTTCCAATGCAGAAAACTGTTTATCATAATTACAGACTACATGAAGTTTTCATCATTTTCCCTTTTATTATGCTGGGCTCCCATTTTCACCGTGGAGAAACGAGCGACAAATGACATCAGAATAACATGCAATACTCATTAAGATACAGCAAATCACAACTAAAAAAAAAAACAAAAAAAACCCAAAAAACAAACCACCAAAATTAATGAGCTTCCAGCAATAATGTGGAATAAACTGACATCAGGAGAGAATGTTGCTCAGTGCCTTGATGGCTGTTACCCAGAGGACTGTTTTCAGAGCAGTTCTACAGCAATGACCATAATTTTAAAGGAAAATTGTTAGGGCTTTGCTGCTCAAAGAATTTATAAAATATAAATTTATTTTTGCCTGGTTTATTGAACGTAAACCAATTCAGCCTGCTCTAGGCAGGGGCTGGATCCTGCTGGTGGTGTGCACCGTGGTGGGTCGTTTATTATTATTATTAAGTTTGCATGAAGAAGGTTTTCCCTTATGTTTTGTACCTGGCACGGTCCCTGGCAGCTGGAGTTGATGGGCTCTGCTCGCCCATGGGCACCGGAGGCGTGCAGACGCAGGGAAACAGCTCAGGTCACTCTGCCCACGAAGTGCCCTCACTGTGAGCTCTGAGGAGTGCAGAGAGTTAGGGCAACAGCCGATTTTCAGCTCTCACCGTAATTGTAACGGCGGCGGAAAACAATCCTGGTAATTCCTGTGCATCGCTAATTGGGGGGTTTATCAGGCTAGCGATAACCACCCATTATTTTGTCACCTCCTCGCGGCAGCGTGTCCTCGATGATATTGTACCGAGCACCATTAGCGCTCGCACACGGTTATTAATGGCTCCCACCTGTCTGCGGTTCCCTGCCATCCGCAGCGGTTCCCTCTCCTTGTTCCACGCGGTGTGAGCCGGACCCGCTCCCTGCCCGGAGCCGGCCGAACTGCCCAGGAACGCACCCACCTCGTCCTAATTACCGCCACGTCTGATAATTAACAGTGGGCACACATAATTATAGCAGATGGAGACACGCCGGTAGTTCATTTTAAAATACTTACCGTGCTAGCTAATTAGCTCTTTCGAGAGCAGCCACTCGGTAATTGGGGTGTCATTAGCGGGGCTGAGTGCGGTGCCCAGGGCAGCGCAGCGGGCTCCGTGCCCCTCGGCAGTGCGGGGCTCGGGACAGTCCCGGGGCATCGCTCTGGGCCAGCTGGTGGTTGTGGGTGTAACAAATCGGTGTTTCAGTCGCTTTCTGCTGACCCAAAGGGATTCCTCTCCCCTTGCAGAGCACAGCGGTGTGCGGGGCTGGGCAGCAGCGGCCGCGAGCAGCGGGGAGGCGAGGCCGGCACGGAACCTGTGCTTGCCTCCGCCGCTTTCCACCCAGAGACAGCGAGCCCGAAGCGCTCTCGCACGGCTCCAGACAATTGCAGGAAGGGCTCTCCGGAGCCGGCCATCGTGCCCTGGAGGCAGCTGCGCTCACCGATGGCCAGCGGGCTGGAGCAAAGCCCGTGCGCTCCCCGGCCGGGCGCTGGGAGCAGGGATGCGCTGTCTGTAGGTGCCGAGTGTCAGCCTCAGGCTAGGGATCAGGGGTGTCTGAGCGGGTGAGGCGCTGGGCAGAGCGGGTCTCAGCTCCCACAGCAGCAGATGAGGATGTGGAACGTGTTCCTGACCGTTTTCTGCCCCCACCCAGGTGTGCATCGTGCAGAAGAGGGACACGGAGAAGATGTACGCCATGAAGTACATGAACAAGCAGCAGTGCATCGAGAGGGACGAGGTGCGCAACGTGTTCAGGGAGCTGGAGATCCTGCAGGAGATCGAGCACGTGTTCCTGGTGAATCTCTGGTGAGCAGCTCCCTCCCCTGTGCCTCCAGGCTCGCAGAGCCACCTGATGATTCCAAGGGCTCCCATAGCTTCTTCAGCAGCAGATCGCTACAAATAGTGACATTTCAAGTTGCTCGATAATGACTTCACTGAGTGTGCATTGGCAGAAATATCCTCATTACTGAGCAACGATTTAGGGACTAGTTTAAAAAAAACCACTCACAATCGGGTTGAAATCTAACAAATAGCTTGAGTTGTCAATGCCTGTGAAATGTATCCTGTCTAGGCAGTGCCAGTACCAAGGGCTGCAGTCTGTCTCATCTGCCCTACAACCACATCCACCCCCCAGCCCACCAGCACCCCTCAGTGTGCTTTGCACCACCCTCACTAGCCAAATAAAACACGTTACTTTGGAGTTCATTATCAAATTTTGCAGGAAAAAACCTAATTTACAGTTTTAGAAAGCAGAGCATTGTATCCTGGGGTTGTTGGTTAGTTTGTGGTGAGCCCTAGGCAGAGGCCTTGGGACCTGCTGCTCCAGGTGATCTGTCCTTTCTCAGCCTTCCTGCCCAGTGAAGGGTCCCCTCCCACTCCAGCCGTGCTGGATGTGTGACAGGCTGGTGGGAATGGGGAGACTTCTAAAAATTGAGGAAATTTTACACCCAAAGTGATGGAAGTGGGTGATGTGCCACATTTGTTTTATTGTTCCGTTGCTCCAGAATAGCCAGTTGAGTTAATATTGATATTTTTCATTTTCTTAGCAAATAATTGTAAATGTTTTTCCCCACAAGAAATGAAATTCTGGAGAGAACTTGATCTCGTAGCAAACCCTTTCTGCTCATACTTTTAGAATAAACCTACATTTAAGATGGGAGCAGAAGTGAGTGATTCATAAGTATTATACAATCCCACATACTCTTCCCTTGGAACTGCAGTCACCAAATATAACAATGAATGTTGTTTTAGTGTATCCCCACTGCTGTCAGTCTCCCGTGGGACCCACGGCAGATTTAGAGAGGCGGTTTACTCCACAGTAAATATAAATCTTTTTCTGGTTTATCTGGTTAAATTAGCGGTTGTACTTTCCAATTCATCTTCAAGATAGTCTGAGATATTTTAAGTAGGTTTTATGAGATTGTTTGCAGTTGAAAACGTGAAGTTTCTCTGAAGTGTCTGGCTGGCAGAGCCTGAGCTCTGTCTGGTGGGCTGACATGGCACAGCTGCTTAGGGACAGTGACAGGGTGAGCAGGGGGACATCTCTTAGTGTAGGAATTGATTTAAAAAACAAGAGAGCACCTTGAGTTGGAATTGCTTGATTGTGAAGATGCAAGCAGCAAAGCTGCATCTTCAGTTTTGGGCCCATCACTGCACGGACCTTGAGGGGCTGGAGCACGCCCAGGGAAGGAAAAGGAGCTGGGAAGGGGCTGGAGCCCCAGGAGGGGCTGAGGGAGCTGGGAAGGGCTGAGCCTGGAGAAAAGGAGGCTCAGGAGGAACCTTGTGGCTCTGCACAGGTCCGTGACAGGAGGGGACAGCCAGGGGGGTTGGGCTGTGCTCCCAGGGAACAGGGACAGGAGGAGAGGGAACAGCCTCAGCCTGAACCAGGGGAAGCTCAGGGTGGATATTGGGAAAATTTTCTATCCAAAAGAGCTGTCCAGCCCTGGCACAGCTGCCTGGGGCAGTGGTCGTGTCCCCATCCCTGGAGGGATTTAAAATCCATGTGGCTGCAGCAGCTGGGGACATGGGTCATTGGTGACCTTGGCAGTGCTGGGAATGGTTGGACTCAATGGTCTCAGAGAGCTTTTCCAGCACAAACGATTCTGGATTCTGTGCCCATAGTGGGGCCATGTGCAGTTCTCCCAGGAGCTGTGTGATTAGGAGAGGGGAGGAGCCTGGCTGGGTTTGTGAGCCCCGTGAGGCTGAGCTGCTCCCTGGTCCCGCAGGTATTCCTTCCAGGATGAGGAGGACATGTTCATGGTGGTGGACCTGCTCCTGGGGGGTGACCTGCGCTACCACCTGCAGCAGAACGTTCAGTTCACTGAGGACACCGTCAAACTGTACATCTGTGAGATGGCGCTGGCTCTGGACTACCTGCGGAGTCAGCACATCATCCACAGGTAACTCCAGGGCTCTGCAGCTGCGGGGCCTGGGCTGGGTCACACTGTCCGTGCTGGTCCTGGGCTGGGTCACACTGTCCATGCTATCCTGGGCTGGGTCACACAGTCTGTGCTGGCCTGTGCTGGGTCACACTGTCCATGCTGGCCTGGGCTGGGTCACACTGTCCATGCTGGCCTGGGCTGGGTCACACTGTCCATGCTGGCCTGGGCTGGGTCACACTGTCCGTGCTGGTCCTGGGCTGGGTCACACTGTCCGTGCTGGTCCTGGGCTGGGTCACACTGTCCATGCTGGCCTGGGCTGGGTCACACTGTCTGTGCTGGTCCTGTGCTGGGTCACACTGTCTGTGCTGGTCCTGGGCTGGGTCACACTGTCCGTGCTGGTCCTGGGCTGGGTCACACTGTCCGTGCTGGCCTGGGCTGGGTCACACTGTCCGTGCTGGTCCTGGGCTGGGTCACACTGTCCGTGCTGGTCCTGGGCTGTGTCACACTGTCTGTGCTGGCCTGGGCTGGGTCACACTGTCCATGCTGGTCCCAGGCTGGGTCACACTGTCCGTGCTGGTCCTGGGCTGGGTCACACTGTCCGTACTGGTCCTGTGCTGGGTCACACTGTCTGTGCTGGCCTGGGCTGGGTCACACTGTCCATGCTGGTTCTAGGCAGGGTCACACTGTCCATGTTGGTTCTAGGCAGGGTCACACTGTCTGTGCTGGCCTGGGCTGGGTCACACTGTCCGTGCTGGCCTGGGCTGGGTCACACTGTCTGTGCTGGTCCTGGGCTGGGTCACACTGTCCGTGCTGGTCCTGTGCTGGGTCACACTGTCTGTGCTGGTCCCAAGCTGGGTCACACTGTCTGTGCTGGTCCTGGGCTGGGTCACACTGTCTGTGCTGGTCCTGGGCTGGGTCACACTGTCCATGCTCTTCCTGTGCTGGGTCACACTGTCCATGCTGGCCTGGGCTGGGTCACACTGTCTGTGCTGGTCCTGTGCTGGGTCACACTGTCTGTGCTGGTCCTGGGCTGGGTCACACTGTCTGTGCTGGTCCCAAGCTGGGTCACACTGTCTGTGCTGGTCCCAAGCTGGGTCACACTGTCTGTGCTGGTCCTGGGCTGGGTCACACTGTCTGTGCTGGCCTGGGCTGGGTCACGCTGTCTGTGCTGGTCCTGGGCTGGGTCACACTGTCCATGCTGGTCCTGGGCTGGGTCACACTGTCTGTGCTGGTCCTGTGCTGGGTCACACTGTCCGTGCTGGTCCTGGCCGTCCTCTGGCTGCTGGTCCTGCCCCTACCACTCAGAGGGAGTCTGGTGCTTCACTGGGGGGCTGGATGTTTCAGGGCAGGTCTTAAAGCATCCAGGGCTTCACATAAACATCCCCAGTACCGTTATTCCTTTTCCTTGGGAATGAGGCCTGAGCAAGTCTAATGGTTCCAGTTTTTCACCAATTTGCCCAGGAAAAGAGTATTTCTGGTCCATCATAAAGGGGCTTGCCTCATGTTAGAATATTTTTGTTGTATTTGTTCCTAATGTTTGATAGATAAACAACTGCAGGATTTTTGTCATTGAGTCTCATCCCTGGTCTGACTGAGATTCCATCTGCTGTAATCTTCCTTCTTTCCCCAGAGATGTAAAACCAGACAATATCCTCCTCGATGAACAAGGTAGGGTCACTCTGCTCCTCTTTGTTTGCTCTTTCATCCATTCCAGGGACAGATTCCTTATAGTCCTGGGTACTGGGCATCATTTTACCTAGGGAAAGTGTGGGAAAAGCCGCTCTGCTTTAATGGATCATGTTTGGCTGAACATTCCTGTGCTTTTTAATGTGGGGGTGATCACCCAACTGGCCTGTCCAGTGTGTTGTGGTCAGCACGGAGTGGCAGCCCTACTTCAGCCCTGGGAATTCGGAGCCATTGCAGTTCAATGGCTTCCATGGCTTGGAACACCCATGTCTTCTGTCAGCTCCATGGCAGGAGCTCGGAACGAGATGATCTTTAAGTCCCTTCCAACCCAAACATTCCATGGTTCAATGGCAGTGTTTCCCTGGTGTCTTTTTCACTCCTGCAGTTTCTGGCCAGAGCAATTTGGCCAGCTGAAGCTGCTGGGGGTTACTGGCTAGTTCCAAGTGGGATTTAAAATCAAGACCCAAAGCTCCCTACCCTTTAATCACCTGGCCAGCACAGATCCTGGGAAATCTTTGGGATCTCTTATGGCCATTCCATGGGATCTGACCCTGACCTGCCCGTGTCTGTGCTATCCTGTCTGAGGGCAGAATCTTAGGAAATAAATGTGTTCTGACTCTGCATTGCCACTGCACTGCCATTAATTCCTTCTTAAAATGTGTCTTTATTTAAGGTCATGCCCATTTAACAGATTTTAATATTGCAACAATCATTAGGGACGGTGAAAGAGCGACAGCATTGGCTGGGACAAAGCCATACATGGGTAAGAAACAGTGGCTGCTCTCGTGCCTGTGTCACGTTTTGAGCGCTCAGCACACGCTGCCCGACGGACCCTGGCTGGGGCAGGGGTGTCCAGTTGATTTAGGACATGGGTGCTTGTGCCCAAGTCCTTCAGCAGAGCTTGACTGTTTGAGAAGGGAACTCTGAGTGTGAAGGCATCGTGGCTGGCATGTCACCCCATCCCATCCTGTCCTGTCCTGCCCACTGCATTACCTCCTGTCCAATCCCCTCCATTCCGCCCTGCCCTCCCCATCCCATCCAGCCTCCTCCTCCTGCCCTCCCCATCCCTCTCTGGCTCCAGCCTTGCCCTTGGTGTCCTGGGGGTCCCACGGTTGCGCTGTGCTGTGTCGGGAGGGCTGTCCCTGCAGGTGGCTGACATCCCAGTTCCCAGCGGGGCAGGCACAGCGCTGCTGCTGCTCCCCTGCCCCACACAGCCTCCCCTCGGGCAGCTGTTCAGAGCAGTCACTGCAAGCGTTGTGCGCCCATTTACGAGAAATCCTGGAACAGAGAACCACAAATAACCTGTTGCCTGTTGTCCCTTTCTGCCCAGCCCCGGAGATTTTCCATTCCTTCCTGAGCGGCGGGACGGGCTATTCCTTCGAGGTGGACTGGTGGTCTCTGGGAATCATGGCCTACGAGCTGCTGCGGGGCTGGGTAGGGCTCCGGCCGCCCCGGCCCGCGGGTCGCGTGCTCTGGCTGACCCACAGGGAGAGGGGACGCCTCACCTTTGTGCTCTTGTCCCCAGAGGCCGTACGACATCCACTCCAACAACCCCGTGGAGTCCCTGGTGCAGCTCTTCAGCACCGTCAGCGTTCAGTACTCCTCAGCCTGGTCCAAGGAAATGGTCGCGCTGCTGCGGAAGGTGAATGGCCCTCCTGGGGTGCACTTGGGGGAATTGTGGGGTGAATTGTCCTTCGGGGGTGGGTTTGGGTTGGATGGCAGCTACTGTGCAGGCAGGACTAGCTGAAAATGATCAGCATATTAATAAACAATGAATAATAAGAGTATATACAAAATAATATACAAAAGATAGGCTGGGAGAGTTAGGGGTGTTAAGTCTTGAGAAGAGAAGGCTCCAGGGAGACCTTCAAGCCCCTTCCAGGGTCTAAAGGGGCTCCAGGAGAAGCTGGAAAGAGGTGCGACAAGAGGTGGAGGGGCAGGACACAGGGAATAGCTCCCACTGCCAGAGGGCAGGGCCGGATGAGAGACTGGGAATCAGGAATTGTTCCCTGGGAGGGTGGGCAGCCCTGGCACAGGGTGCCCAGAGCAGCTGTGGCTGCCCCTGGATCCCTGGCAGTGCCCAAGGCCAGGTTGGACACTGGGGCTGGAGCAGCCTGGGGCAGTGGGAGGTGTCCCTGCCATGGCAGGGGTGGCACTGGGTGGGCTTCCAGCCCAGTCCAGTCTGGGAATCTATGATTAATTGTGTTGAGTGTTTATTATCACTGTAATAAGATGCATGATATTTGATAGCAAGGGAAGCAAAAAGGTTGATTTTGGTGTGACAGTCAGATTCCCAGTTGGGCTAGAATTGAGCCATGCAGCATCCCATCCTCTCCAGGATCACTGTCACCTGTAAAGGCAGCACCTCTGCCTGGGATGGCAGGTGAGGTGGAGCACATCTGCTGTACTGCAGCACCCTCTCGCTGGTTCTTTGGGGCTGGAGTGCTCTGGTGCTTTTCTTGTGCTGCTGCTGGAGAAAGCTGGGATGTGTTGGGGCAGCAGGTTTAGCTCTGGCTTGCTTGAGAACTCTGAAAAGTAGCTGGTGAGTTTGCTGGAGGAAAGATACAGCCGGTGCCGGCAGCAAATAAGTGCCTCCGATATGAGTTAATGTTGGGTGGGTAATTTGCATAATTAGATTCAGTTTAATGAGGAGCAGCGTGGCTGGCGGCGGCTGCGGCGGCACATTCGGCAGGTTTGCATTGCCATCTGCTGGGCAGCCGGGCTTCCAGGGAATCCAGCCTCTCCGCAGGGATGTACCAGCAGTCCCCTCAGCCGGGAAGGGACCCCCGTGTCACCCCAAAGCGCTGGGGTACCTGCAGAACATTTCCTTAGGTATTTTTCCTGCAGAACGTTTTCTATTTCCCACAGCAGAAAGGGTCCTTGGCACGGCCGGACCACTGCAGCTGGCCCGGGCAGGCTGCTGCTGGGTGCCTTGTCTTCCTCCTCTGGCAGGAAAACTCTTCTCTTCGGTGCTTCATCACCAATGCTTTTCCCTCCCCAGCTGCTGACAGTGAACCCCGAGCATCGCTTCTCCTGCCTGGCCCACATCCAGGCCTCGGCTCACCTGTCGGGCGTGGTCTGGAGCGATGTGTGCGAGAAGCGCGTGGAGCCGGGCTTCGTCCCCAACGTGAGTAGGAGTGACCCGTGTCCCCAGCCCGAGCAGGGGCTGCTCCTCAGCCCGGAGGAACCGCTGTGAGGGCAGAGCTGTTCTGAGGGGGCAGAGGTTTCTGAGTCTCTGCTGTGCCTGACGTGAGTCGTGTCGTGTGTCCTGGCAGAAGGGCCGCCTGCACTGCGACCCCACCTTCGAGCTGGAGGAGATGATCCTGGAGTCAAGGCCCCTGCACAAGAAGAAGAAGAGACTTGCAAAGAACAAGTCAAGGGATAACAGCAAAGACAGCTCCCAGTCTGTATGTGCTCCCCGGGGTAACATCCAGCTGGGAAAAGGCTGGATTTGGGCGGGTGCTGCAACTGTCACTGCCACACTGCGGGAGCCATGAGTTTATTTTGATGCAAACATTTCCCTGTTGGATAGTTTCAACAACCACATATTCCTCTTGTGGAAGTTCGACCAAACTTTCACAGTAGTGGGTACTTTGGAAAGTGAAATGAGCAGCAGAGGTCCGGGCAGCCCGGTGTGTTCAGCCTCTGCCCCTGCACAGATCCAGGACTGCGAGCCTGGGCACAAGGCAGCAGCTCCCTGTGTGCCTTTGCAGGGACTCCCACACGTGGGCTGTGTGCTGGGCTCTCCCCACTCTGCCTGTGCTTCCTTTGGGTTGACAGCACTCCCAAAATACAGGATAACTGGATAAATGTGTCATGTTTATGTCAGGAACAGTTTTGCGTTTCCATAAAACAGATCTGTGTTTTATGGAAAACTGCTGCCGTGGATGGCACAGGCCCCTGGTGAAAGACGCGTGGCAGCCAGCCCTGCTGCCTCCAGCTGTTGTGCAGAGGTTCAGGGGGATGGGGCTCCTGCACACAGCTGGGAGTGCTGGGGGCTGCAGGCAGCAGTGAGATGCAAATGAGGCTGCTTACGCACTTTTTGTTTTTCTTCAACAGGAAAATGACTATCTCCAGGAATGCCTTGAAGCTATCCAGCAGGACTTTGTAATCTTCAACAGAGAGAAGTGAGTGGTTTTTTTAGGGAAAAACACTCCTTTTTGTGACTTCCCTTAGGAATCAGTGCCAGTGCCTGACAGCCAGGAGCACCTTGCTGCTGGCTTAGCCCCAGGTGACTGGTGTCAGCAGAGGAGCTCAGGTACTGCCTGTGTATGAAAAATGGTTCTGGCCACAAAGGGAGGCAAGATCAGGGATTATTAACTGCCATTAAATAAAATATGCTGTAGAGAGACTTCTGGGATTTAACATGTGTGTGTCACACTGCTTCCATTCCCCCGGGGCACCTCCTCATCCATCCTGCTTTTAGCAGAGGATGTTTTGGGAAATGAAGATGAGGAAGGTTGGACTCGATTGTGGAGGTCTTTAACACATAGCATAGATTCATAAGATAATTAAGGTCGGAAAAGTCCCCAGTGGGAATAAGCAGGCAGTGGAAGTGCTGGATTAAAGGCACTGCTTCCCGAGGGTTGAGGCTGTTGGGGCTCATGGGTCCATGAGCAGAGTGTGGGGCAGGCTCCGTGGAGGAGGGGGCTGGCAGGAGCCTGCCTGTGCTCTGGGTACTCGTGGCCGAGGTCTGGGTGGGCTGAAGCCTTGCAGGCTGTTCTGGGGCATTTCAGAGCAGTTCAGTGTGGTTTGCTGATCCCTGGGCTCTGTCATGACCCATTTGTGAGCTCTGGGAGCATTCCCCGTTCTCTGTCTGGGCACCGGGGCTCAGCGTCCTGCCCAGCGCTGGGGGTGTTTGCCTGGGCACAGCTGTGTAACCCCTGGCTCCTCCGCTCCCACAGGCTAAAGAAGAGCCAGGAGCAGCCGAGCGAGTCCGCGTCTGCCTCCGAGACCACCGAGGAGGCGGAGGCCGAGCCCCTGCACATGTGCAGCTCCGTGTGCTCCTCGGGCAGCAGCTAGGCCGCGGCCGCCGGGCCAGGCCGCCCGCCCTCACCCGCCCTCAGGTGCGCCGAGCACCCGAGCCCGCCCGGACAGCGCCGGCAGCTCCCCCTGCGAGCCGGGGCAAACCAGAGTTCCCACAGGACTGTCCTCCCGGGCCGTGGATCGCCTGCCCAGCTGCCCCCAAGAGCCGGGGCAAACCAGAGTTCCCACAGGACTGTCCTCCCGGGCCGTGGATCGCCTGCCCAGCTCCCCCCGAGAGCCGGGGCAAACCAGAGTTCCCACAGGACTGTCCTCCCGGGCCCTGGCACCATGGCTGCCTGTCGGGGGAAGATACGGCCTATGCAACTTGTCAGGGGAAGAGATCAACTTATTTAGTCTTTCTGTTTTAATGTCAGGTTGCTGAGCTACACGTTTTTAATGCAGTGAGAGGACAGGGAGAGAAGCCATGTCCACGGGGAGAGACAAGGAGCAGGGAGGAAGGCCAGAGCCGTGGTGTGAGCTGGACTTTGGCATTCCCCGTTCACAAATGCTGCCCTGGGGATGGGCAATCCCTGTGCAAGCCAGAGCAGCCCCGGGGCCTCTCTGGCACCAGCTCCTGGGAGCCTCCAGCTGTTCGGGGCCTGCAGCACAAGGATGTCCCAGGCACCTCCTTGTCCTTGTGTCACCTGTCAGTTCCTTACCCGATTCAAGGCAAATAAATGGTTTTTGTGCACTCCATGGATTCTTCAGGACCTGGGTAATGGTTTAATGTGTATTTGAGATGCAGAATGCATTTAAAATATTTTCTTCCTTGACGTGGCTGCTGCAGGCAGTGAGGAGCTGTGGGATGGGTTGGAGGGTCTGGCTCCATGTGCCCAGGCTTGGAGGACACAGTTCATCACAGCTGAGGTTTTGTTGGAGGCAGAGTGGGTGGCCTTGCAAGGCTGCTTGGTTATGAAAGACAGGAATATTGTATTTCACCCTTTGATTGACTTTATTTTCAGTGTAAAGTACTGTATATAATTTGCCAATACCTGTCTTAACTTCTTAATAAGATGGGAAATTTTCCCTTGCTCCAGCTGTGGATGTTGCCTTTCTCGTTGCAGGGGCCTTCACTATTTTAGTAGTTTAATCTGCTGCAGAGTGGTTTTTGGTTTCTGTGGCTGAACCCAAGCCCTGCAGTGCCACACAACTGCTCTGGTGCCCCAGGTGTGTGGTGAGACCACAGTCAGCATCAAACCATCAGCAGCTGTTTGCTGCCAGGCACTGGGAGGCTGCAGTGTCTGCAGCCTTACTGGGTCCTCCTAATGCAGAAATGGATGGGACATGCTCTCAACAGATCAGATTCTGTCAGGACCGATTTTGTTGCAGTTTTTGTTTCCATGAATAAACCAGAAAGGCAGAATGATCTTACACAAGCAAGGACACAGCGTGTGTCTCCCACAGTTGTATGTGGGAATCAGTGTGTGTGCCGAGACATGTTTTGATGGAAGTCTCTAAGGGTGTGCAGGAGGAGGAGAGCCGAAGCTCTGGCTCCAGTTGCGTGGTTATTTTTAGGGCAGAGCCAGTAGATGCTGTCAGCGCCGGGGTCCCTCATGTCAGCCATGGGTCCTGCCCACGCCGTGCCTCGTTAGGATCTGCGTTAATGACGGCTCAGGGGCTGTGGCCAGTTAGTGAGCGAGGCCTGAAATCAGTGTGTCCTTCTGCTCCTTCTCCCAGCTACAGGAGGACTCCTACCCTGGCTCTGATCTCAGGCTGTGCTGGGGAACTGCCCTCTCTGTCCCCAGTAACTTCCAGTCTCTTACTGGGTACCAGGGAGGCCTAATTACCTTCTCACCTGTCAGGGCTCACCTTTGTGTGCCGGTGGGCCACGTGCTCTGGCCCCTTGGCTGTGCTGAGCAGCCCCTGCTCTCCACACGGGGAGCCTGGTCCTCTCCCCGGGGCTCTGTGCTCACCTTGTGTCTCCATCCCACATCTCTCTGCTGGAACACCTGCTCTCTCCTGGCACAGCAGATGAGGGCCAAACCACGTATTTATTCAGCATTATAGGTGATTTACTCCACCGGTGTGGGTAGGGTTTTACAATGAATTCCATTGCACTATTTAGCAACTTCTGCAAATAAGAACAAAATTCTGGACTATCAGAATGACGAGGAGCATCACTGATTTTTTTACCAAACCATCCCATAGGTGAGAGATGAAGATACATCCTATTCAGCCAGGAGTTCTCGGGCCAGGAGAGGTGTTGGCAGTTACAGGACGTGTGTAATTGATGTTTTCATCGCTTTCCTTAGGACAAGAGACAAGTGGGCCCTGAGGTGGGGGTTGGTGTGTGGGGGGAGCCGCTGGCTTGCTTCTGGCACTGAGGTTTCTCAGCCCAAACACTCTCTCTGTCAGTCATCTGTTCCCCTTGCAGCACCCCTCTTCTTCGGTGCATTGTGCAAAACAGCTCAGCGGCTCCTGGCAGAAGCCAGGAGAGCTTCTGGGGGGATGCCAGCGTGTCCCATGTCTGGCTCACCCCATCCACGATGGAGTCCTGGGGGTTTGATCCTCTCTCCTCCCTGTGCCCGTCCCGTGGGCGTTGCCTGCCCCTGGCTGCTGGCACAGGCTGGGCTGGGCATGGGGACAAAGCTCTGGGGGCACGGCGGGGTTGTGGTGCCCAAGGTGGTGCCAGTGTTGGTGCCATTGTCCTGGCTGTGCCCCGGCTACTGCTGCTGAGCAAACCTCACAATGAAGTTGTGACAGAGCCCTGGTCCCACATCCCGGCCTGGAAGGTGTCACTGACAGCTCTGGGTTACACCTCCACTGCAGCCGGAACACGGGAATTTTCTGTACATAAATATTTAAATACCTGTATTTTTTTGTATGACAGATTTATACAGTGTGTGCCATTATCTGCTGTGAAAAGTCTACAGCACCTATAAATTATTCTCCTTTAATCACTTGCCATGAGATTGTTTTCTTATCTCTGTTGTGTTACGAAGTTTTGCAAAGTTGCGTATTTTTAAGCGCTTGCATTGAATTCCACAGCCTTCACTGGGAATTTTGTGCAGAAGACAAATGCCAGGTCAGGTCCTGATATTTCTTCTGTTGCCAATTCTCTATTACTCCAGAGCTTGCCAGAAAGTCTGAGTAATAAAATAATAACAAAAATACCAGTAATATGGACTTGACCCTGGACAGTACTGAAATCCTGCTGCCTTGGAGGGTATTTTTAAAAATTATTTCAGTGCAGATATATGTAAATATATCTTTGTATTTTATGTTAATAAATTCCTGTAATTTTCTTGCATGACAATTTTACCACATCACAGAATATTTAAGTTAGAACAAGGCTGTGTTTTTGCAGATACTGCCAGAAGCCATTGCACATGTGGGGTAATAAATGTGTATTTTTAACATTGCCAAGGATTTACTGTCATTTCCAGGGTACTGAGATGTAGATGCATGAAGGCACGGAAGCATCCAAATGCTGGAATTCTGGAGCCCAGCCGGAATCTGGGCTGGTGGGCCACTCCCAGCAGCCGCAGAGCTGGGTGGGGCGGGAGCTGTGGGGCCACTGCCATGGAATGCCTCAGAAACAGGCGCTAAAGGGGCACAGCCGGACCCAGGCGTTTCCGTGTCCCTTTCCCGTGCCAGCCGCGTTTGCGGTTCCGTGGCGGGGCCGCACCGCGCACGATGGGACTGCGGGCGCTGTCCATGGTGCGTGCGGATCCCGCGGAGGAGCAGAACCCCAGGAGCTGGCCGGGCTCAGCTCTGCCCACGCCGCACTGTGCCATCAGCGCTGCGGCTGCTGCCTGGGCCGGGAGCACCAGGGGCAGGCGGAGGTGCCAGGGGATGGGGGCACAACTGCCACGGCCCACAGGGGGTTGGTATTTCCCCGCGCGGCCCTGGATTTTGTGTTTTAACCTCCATAAAGCAGCCTCTGGAAGGGTCGGGAGATCTCCGCTTTGATCTTTTTGATCCCCCTCGGTGCAGGGACGGTTTATCTCGCTCGGCACGGAGTGCCGCTCACTGGTTGCAGTGCAGACGCAGCTCCCAAAGCTGCTGCTCACTTCAAAGGAGCAGTGGAGGCTGAGACCAATCGATGTTTGAGCCTGGACTCGTCCCTTCTGCACAGCCACACCGCTACTGTGATGCTTCTGGGGCGGCATTCTGGGGGTCCATGGGTGTCCCCGAGGGACCAAGGGCACTCGCCAGGCTGGGCTGTTCACTGCAGGGGGAAAGGTGAAGGTCACAGAGTGAGGGCAGTTGCCCACACACAGCCCCGAAACACAGGGCAGGAGAAGCTGAGGGGCTAAAACACCCACAGCAGCCAGGAGAGCTCAGTGCCTGCCAGCCCTGTGCCATCCCCACTGTGCCTAAAGCATGGGAACTGGAATTTGCCAGGGACAAGCAGGGAATGACCCTCCCAGGGTCATCAATCAGCTTTGTCTCTCTTACCTGCTGCGATTGATCCTGCTGATGATCAAGGTGCTGGACTGAGGGAAATCACAGCACCATGGAATTCCAGAATGGTCAGCGTGACATGGGACATTAAAGCTCGTTCCACCCTGCCATGGGCAGAGACACCTTCCACTGTCCCAGAGTGCTCCAAGACCCGGCTGAAGCAAGTGTCCAGCCTGGCCTTGGACCCTGCCAGGGATCCAGGAGCAGCCACAGCTTCTCTGGGCACCCTGTGCCAGGGCCTGCCTACCCTCCCAGGGAACAATTCCTGTCCAAATCCCACCTGACCCCACCCTGTGAAAGTGGAAAGCCATGCAAAATAAAAATAAAATATACAGTGAGTATGGAAAGCCATGGAAAAGCACAGGGATAGTTTAGTGCCTGCCTGTTTGCTCCTTGGGGAACACTGCTGTCCTGCAGGGAACCCAGGGGTCTGTCCCTCAGGAGCACTGCTGTCCTGCAGGGAATCCAGGGGTCTGTCCCTAAGGAGCACTGCTGTCCTGCAGGGAACCCAGGGGTCTGTCCCTAAGGAGCACTGCTGTTCTGCAGGGAACCCAGGGGTCTGTCCCTCAGGAGCACTGCTGTCCTGCAGGGAATCCAGGGGTCTGTCCCTAAGGAGCACTGCTGTCCTGCAGGGAACCCAGGGGTCTGTCCCTAAGGAGCACTGCTGTCCTGCAGGGAATCCAGGGGTCTGTCCCTAAGGAGCACTGCTGTCCTGCAGGGAACCCAGGGGTCTGTCCCTAAGGAGCACTGCTGTCCTGCAGGGAACCCAGGGGTCTGTCCCCACTCCAGGCACAAGTGTGGGGACTTGGGGCTGCTCCATGGCGGTGCTGCAGAGCCAGGGATGCGCAGTCAAGGGCACGGAGCGTCTCCTCGGAGTCCCTGACCCAGAGCCTGCAGGAAAGCTGTCCGAAGGAATTAGGGCCACGGAGCGTGTAGGTGCCATGGGGGGATGTTTCCTGGAGGCTCTGGCTCCATTAGCAGGCGGCTGCGGGACTCAGCTCAGCCTCTCCTGGCACCGGGAGAGCTGCAGAGACGCTGCTGGCTCTGATCCCCGCATTAGGAGGAGGCTGGGGCAGCTGTGCTGGCTCTGACAGCTCCCTGACAGAGGGAATAAACGCAAACCCTCCCTCCGTCAGGGAAGGGCTGGCAGGGTTTGAGCCTTGGGCTGGCACAGAGCGTGGAGGGACCTAACCTGGGCGATGTGGGAGATGGAACAGTGTCTCTGCTGGGCCCTCACTGGCCCAGGGGCCTGGCAACAACCAGGCCAGCTGTGGGAAAAGGGACATTTACAGCACAGGGACCTCAGAACTTCTTTTGCCAAGTGTTTACAAGCTGGAGGTGTTGGGGTGTCCCTGTCACCCCATGGATGTTGGGCTGATGGGTCACTGCCATCAGACCATGACTTCTATCTTTCCCATTCCTTATGAATTTTCCACTGCTCTAATTCAAGCTCTGTTCAGGAAGAAGAGGGATCACAGAATCATAAACAGTTTGGGTTGGAAGGGACCTTAAAGCTCATTTCATTTCATCCCCTGCCATGGCAGGGACACCTTTCACTAGATATTAATTGCCTTGGTGCAATTTCAGGGAAAATCAGAAAATCAACAAATGAAATTATGTTAAAATTAAATATAAACATCCAAACAAATACATTCCCATATGCTTAATGCGGAAATTACTGCAGCATTAAGCTGTGAAATGTAGGTCATACCAAATAATAATAATGCAAAAAAAAAAAAAAAAAAAAAAAAAAAAAAAAAAAAAAAAAAAAATCCCAGCAAAAAATTAAATCCCTCCCTGGTTTACATTTGTGTGTTCATTCCTAATTCATGGATTGTTGGATTGATGGACCTGGAGCTCCCACTCACAGATCCCTGCTTGTGCCATCACAAGTCCTGCTCCCCTTCTCGTGCCTGGCTCAGACAGAGCTGGAGACCCACGCCCGGCAGTGCCCGAGGGAAATCAGTGTGTCACAGATGTGTCAGGACATCTCACTGGAACCAGCGTGGCACAGGGGAAAGCAGCCCCACTCCTGGAGCTGTGGGTGCATCTGCAAACCAAAGGGCAGGCGGCTGCACGGCCCCGAGCACGGCTGAGGAGAAGGGTGGGACTCTGCCCACACATGACGAGCCTCTCCCCCCTCCAAGGGGAGCACAGTAACCTGCAAGTCAGGATGGGATGGTACAAGCCTCACCCAGAAAAACTCAAAGGAAAAAAAGGAAGAAAACAGCAAAATGGACTCAGGTGGATCAACCACTTCCACCATTTCGTGGTTTCCAACCAAGTTTATTCCAAGCAAGGAGCAGACAGGAACGGAAAACCATTCCTGGAGGTACATGCACAGCTCTATGTACACACCTTTAAATATAGTAATTGGGATAGAATAATCTTTATAAAAAAGTGTGTCTCATGCACCTGGCTTCCAAACGAGCCCTGGTATTGGGTATGTTCTTGAAAAACTGTATAAATAATCTTTAAAAAACAAGGCTGAGAGAAGGACACGGGCCCAGGGCACGGCCGGGTCCTGGAGGGCCAGCAGCACTCTGCCCCGGGACACGGGGCTGCACCCGCCCCCGAGCTGCGGCCGCCGAGGGACGGACGGCCCGGGGGTGGCTCCGGGAGCACGGCCAGGGCCGAGGGCTCCGACGGGAAACCACGGGAGTGCCATGGGCTGGACATCCTTTGATGTGAGCGGGCAGCGGATGCTGCTGGAAAAGAGCGTGATCCAGCCAGGATGTGCCTTCATTTCTGCCCCGGCCCCCCGGGGCCCGGCTGGCCCCGCAGCCCTGGGGACGTGGCCGTGCCGCATGCACAGGGAAGGGCTTTCCTAGCAGCTAGCAGAACACTGACAGAGAACCCAACTGGGAGCGCTACCTCGGGGATCACTCTACTTTCTACCTACGAGGGGAGGGCTGGCGCAGCTGACGAGCGCTCGCTCGCTTGTCCTCCTGTGTGAGAGTGGCCCGCCGGCCCCTTGGCGGCAGGATCCGGGAGGGACCGCTGCGGGGACAGCGCCAGGACAGCGCCAGGACAGCCTCAGGACAGCCTCAGGACAGCGAGGTGATGTTGGACCTCCCGCCCGGCGGGGCCATGATCTTCTGCGCCGTGCGCCGGGCAATGTGGTCGTCTGCCTGTGACCCTGGGGAGAGCACAGAGCGGGGCGGTCCCGCTGCTTTAAATGGCACCACAAAACATCTCCTCAGGAAATACTGATAATTTCATTATATGTCTTCTTGGAGACACTATGAGCATAGCACAGTTTGGAATGGCTGTATTTGCCTGAGCTTCTTAATTTTTCATTGTTTCTTTCTGGAAGATTTATAAATGGCTTTCCTATAAATAAATTCTGTAGATAATAAAATGTGGAGACTGGCAACATTTATCAAACAATATGGGACCCCTCTGATCCAACCAGCTAAAAACCCATTATGGAAGTCATTTTAGGGCAGAGCATCGGCTTTCCAAGCTCCCGACAGCTGCTGGGCAGGCTTCTGCAGAGCCAGTGATGCTGAATCACAGCCTGCTCTGGCTCCTGGAAGCAGAGCCCCCGCCAGGCTGTGTGCGTTGACATAAACGCTGTAGAACATTCCAGAGCTTTCTGCGCTGCACTCGGTCCCTTGGCTGCTGCCACAGGACAAACTGCTTTATTGCTGAGTAAAGATGCAGCTGTTATCGCCCAGCCTTGCCCGGGCTCTCCCCCCAGGCCCACCCCCCGGGGCCCCACGTACCGGACAGGCTGAAGCCGGACTGGTGCAGGTTGCGCACGGGCGCGGCCGCGGCTTTGCTGGCGCAGGGCGCGATGCGCGGCGCCGCGCCGGGCGCCACGGCCTTGACGCTGGCCGGCACCTCGTGCACCGGCCCGTCGTACATCCCCCGCGGCACGCCGTGCACCTCGGCCAGCTGCAGGGGGGAGCACAGCGTCAGCCGCCGCCAGGGACGGGCGACGGGCGGGGGAACGGCCTGCAGCTGTGCCAGGGGAGATTCAGGCTGGATACCGGGAACTTTCCGCCCGTGGAAAAGGGCTGCCCAGCCCGGGCACAGCTGCCCAGGGCGGTGGTGGAGTTCCCACCCCTGGAGGGAATTGGAAGCTGTGTGGATGTGGTGCTTGGGGACATGGGCCAGTGGTGGCCTTGGATGTGCTGGGAGAATTATTGGAATCGATGGTCTTAAAATGACTTTCAGCCTGGCCTTGGACACCTCCTGGGATAGGGCATCTACAGCTTCTCTGGATCCCATTCCCACCCTGCAGGGAGCTGGCAGATCCCCATCCTGCCCTCCAGGCACCCCAGACACCCCGAGGCACACCAGAGCCGGGGCTCCTGCCTCTGCAGTTAATTTGGGTTACTGATTCCTGCTCTGCATCCCGTAGGATGCAGAATTACAGTGTCTGCAATAGCACAGGGGAAAGGGAAGGAGGACAGAGCTCTAAGAAGCTCTTTACATATTTGCATGTCTTTGTGTCTCTTTACAAAGCTATGCCAGCACACAGGAGAATTTATTTTACTGTATTTCTAGTACCAATGGTATGTACATCCCTTGTCCTCTAACGGCTGCAGAGCAGACACTGGGAATACAGCAACAGAAACTTCTCTAGCACAGGCAGGAGAGGAATTCCTCCCTCCACCCCAATACAAACAAAAAACCCCTTTTGCTAGAAGTGTTATTTTTGGTTTGTAACATTTTAATAGGCTAATAACACTGTCATTATTAGCTCTAATACTAAGAATTCTTGGTTGAGGTTCCAGGCATTTACACGACAACACACAGAAAGAAATAGCATTAATAATATTCCTGCTGCTGTTGCAGGCTTGCCACCCATCACAGCAGCCCCAATACACTAAAGCAGAGAGATTGTGACCAAAACAAGGGATTATGGCAAATAAAACTCTCCTTACCCTGTTCCTTGCCTTTATCCTTTTATAGACGAAGTCAGGGAATGTCTTCCTAGGGATGAAGCGACCTGAGCCCTGGGTGACACACAGATTTCCATCTTCAAGGACAACTCTTCCCTGACTTATGACCACGGCTGGGACCCCGTGGCACTCGGTGCCTTCAAATATGTTGTACTCCACGTTCTAGAAAAAGCAAACCCTGATATTCAGTGCCTTCAGGATGTAAGAGGAGGCCAAAAATACCCCCAATGCTGTACACTGCTCCTCAGAACTAACTAACCCCTCATATTTCAAATAACAAGATTCCAATGGGAAGCAAACTGCAATGGAGAAAATAAACCTTAAAACCAATCATATTAAACTACAGCAATAGTTTAATGATTTTATTAATTTATACTTGTTTTATTTTATTATTTATATATTATTTATGGAATATTTAAGTTATTATATTAAGATTAATACCATTATATATTAAACAATATCAATAGTTTAATACATATTAAACTGTAACTAATGCACAATACAGTTTAGCAATTGCTCAATACTTCAGTTCAACACTTACATTTTTCTAGTCCACAGCAAATACACTGACCTTAAGATTTCCATACCAGATGCCGACTGTCTTGGAGTGGTCTCTCAGTACCAATCCCACCCTTTACAGCAATAAAAGGATATTTTCCTAGTATTTCTAAAAGCACATGCAAGCTCCTTCATCAGTTTACCCACACAGACAACTCCTCCCCTGCTGAATGATCTGATCTTGCTAAGGACATGTGTTGCTTTTCAGATCTCTCCTGGCTCTAAAACCAGCCCCAGAAATGATTTAAAGTATATTTTACCAAATGGTGGGTTTTTGCTGAGATGATTTTCGTAGCCTTGGGGTTCCACAGCACCAGGTCTGCGTCGGAGCCCACAGCCACGCGCCCCTTCCTGGGGTAGCAGTTGAAGATCTTGGCAGCGTTGGTGCTGGTCACCGCTACGAAATCGTTCTCATCCATCTTCCCGGGGACCTGGGGAGGGCATGAGGAAACATCGCCATGGACACGGCCCCGTGCCCGCTGTGGGCACGGTCCCTCCCCACGGCCAGGCCTGGGTGCCCCACTGCTGCCCCCACCCCCGTGCCCATGTGGGCGAGGGTCTGCACTGCCACAGGGCTGCGGTTACAGGGGAAGGGGCATGTGAGGATGAGCCTGGTCCCTGTGGGATAAAGGATACGAGAGACACGGTTTATTTTCCTTGGACTCCAAAGGCTGAGGTTCCTGAAAAACAAGACCTTCACGGGTTGGCACAGGCATCTCAGGATCACTGAAGAGGGTTAAGGGCAGCCCAGTGAAGAAAGACTGGAAGTGATCCTAACTAGTGCTATCTATCATCTTCACTTGTCATCTTCAGAGAAGTTCTATTTCTCTTTGAACAAGGCTCACCTAAGAGAGGTTTCAGGGTGGCTTGGCTCCCGAGCTCCTGCAGTCTGCACAGGGACATCTGCTCTGTGAGATGGGGATAGAGCCCCAGGGATGCTGCTGGCAGGGAAGCGTGCGCTGGGGTGCAGGGACACGAGCTGATCCCACCCTCAGGTCACAGCCCTGCTGCCAGGCAGACACTGAGTGACACGGAGAATTGTCCCCCCTGGTGGGGCCTGGGGTGACCAGGCAGTTGGAAGCATGGCTCCAGCCATGTCCCACGGGACAGACACCCTCTCCCCAAGCACCTCCCCAGGCCTCTGGTGAGCACGAGGGACAGGAACCTCACCACCCTTGGGAGCAAGTGCTGGAGAGGCTCCCCGGTAACAGGGAGTGGAGGATGGTGCTACACAGCGGCCTTTGAAGGCGCCGTGCAGGCATTCGTGTGTCTCAGTCTGTCGTTAGCAGCTCTCTGAAGCTGCAGCGGTGTCTAGACAGCGTCAGCCCCGTGGCTTGTCTGAATTAAGGCGGCTGTGACAGCCTGGAGCGCAGCTCACTGTGCTCCCATCCCACCCCAGGCTGCAGCACCTACCACACACTTTTCCCACACCATGGCCATGCGCTCCTCGATGCCGTTGGTGCCCTCGGGGATGAGGGTGAAGTTGTCCTTGCCCACGGCCTTCTGTGCGGTGGTGAAGGTGCAGTGGGCACTGCCGGTGACCTGCAGGTCCCCGCTGGGGAAGGGCAGGGCAGGGCTCAGGGAGGGGGCACTGCTGGCACCCCCGGGCCGGCAAAGCCCCCCTGGTGGGGCAGACCACGGGGGCACCGATGGCCCGTGGGCTTTGGCCCCTCGGGCGCTGCCGGGGGCAGCCGGGGGTGGGACGCAGACAGGACAGGTGTGCCCAGGTGCCCGTGTGACACGGACCCACCTGGACAGCAGAGTGCTCAGGTGATCCGGCGTGCTGGGGTCGGGGCTGATGGGGGGGGACGTGACGAAGGCGGCGGCTTTGGCCCAGTTTTTGCTCCAGTAGTGGGAGCCGTCGGTGCCCAGGCTGGCGGTGATGGGCTCCCCGTACACCACGGTGCCTGCAGAGCAAAGCGGGCATGAGGCGGGAGCAGGGCACAGACAGGCGCTGCCGTAACCACACACGACAGCTCCGCTTCGTTCGGCACTCCCAGCGCTTCAGACTCTCTCTAATCCTTTAGATTATCTCAGATGACCGGGAGACACTGTCAAAGCAAGTTTGGGATCTGTCTGTCCTCTCCTTAGAGCAGGCACACATTCCTACAAGCTGTCATGCCTTCCTTTAAACCCAGCCTGTGTCTGTCTGGCAGCCACCAGGCTGGGGGAAGCGGTGACTGTGCTTCCCCTTCCACCCTGCTCCCCACAGGGCTGAGCCCAGCCCTTCCCACTCCACCCCAGCCAGATTTTGGAGCTTTCTCCACATCTGTTTTTCATTCAGTTCACACCAAACAATCACAAGTGGATTATTCCCCTTTCTCAGCTGTGTCTGCCAGGATGGAAGTGTCAGTTTCCAACACATCCCTTCCAATCTCCCCAGCTCCAAGCAATTAGCTCCAGTACACCCTAGCACAGAAACCTGCAGGAGCCTCAGCGCCCTGAGAGTGTGGAGGAGCTCAGGAGATAAGGACTTCTCGGAGCTCCCAGCTAGAATGAGATTGCTGGCTGGATCCAGAGCTTCAGTGAGTGCCTGTGCAGTCAGCTGTTACCTTTCCTCTTTGCCTGAGCCAGGACGTCTGCAGCAGCCCTGCTCATGACCTTGGTGACGTAGAGGGGGCAGTTGGCCTGCCTGGCGATGGTGATGGCTCGGAACACGGCCTCTGCCTCCACCTGCAGACACAAGAACACGACACGGGTGTCCCAGCCCCTCTGCAGGTGGGGGCCCGGAGCGCGGCGCGAGGGCCGGCGGCGTTACCTCCTCGGGGCGGCTGAGGACGTGCCCCTCCGGCCCCGTAATCCCCAGCTCCAGCAGCTTCTTCTGCTCCTGGGGGGACGAGGAGGGAGGAGAGAGCAGTCAGTGCTGGGCACAGCCCGCTGGAGCACCCTGGGACACGGCACGCCTCGACCAGAGCCACCCGAGGGCAAGTCACGAGCCCACCCCAGCAGGTGGGTCACGGACACTCCGCTGGGACATCCACTCACTGACCGCGGGGCCACTTCCCACAGACCTGGCCTGTGCTGCAGAAATGCTCCTGCGTGGGAGCTGCTGTCTCCCAGCAGCACCTCTGGAGCCTCCCGCCCCTGAAAGGCACAGTTCTGGAGGAGGGGACCCACACCCACTGCAGCTCACAGCGAGGCTGCCCCAGCCCTGGTGCTACAGCAAAGGGAGAGGGGCTCCCCACCAGCTGAGCCTGCTGGAGCTGCCCAGGAGCCCCTGGAGGAGGCAGGGACGGGCACAGGGATGGGAGACTGTCACTGGGGTGCAGCCAGTGCCACCTCTCCTGCACTGCTGTCCCTTTGCACTTCCCCACGTGGCACGGAGGAAAGGGAATTCGCGGTGACAGAGGCTGAGATGGGCTCTGGGATGTCCCGGGTCACTCATGCGGCATCTGAATGCAGATGTCCAGCACACACCTCAGCCTGTCCCCTCTGCGCTGCTCTGTACCATGTCACCTCCCAGTCAGACCTCCAACACCACCGAGCAGATCCCACAGGATCCTTTACAGGACCCTGCTCTTAGAGCGTGCTTATTTCTCTGTATTCCTGTCACAGATCTCCTCCAAGTTTGTCCCCAGGGCTCAAGTGTCACCACGCTGGCAGCTTACAGAAACACTGCTGCAGCTCTGAGCTGCCTGGGGTCATTTATGCTCCACAGCCAGCTGAGGAACAGGTTTCCAGAAGAAATCCCAGGAGGGGGGAATTAGCCTCTATCCTGTTTGTTCAAATAAACCCATTTGAAGGATTGGATCTGGCTTTCAGCTCAGCCCTCCTCCCACACCAGACTGAGTGCTGGCGTGACCGTGAGCTAAAGGAACTGTCAGTCTAACTGCACTTTGTGTATCTGACTGAGGCTGGAGCCAACACTGTCTTTTCTACAAGGAAAAGGAAAAATAAGGCCCATGAGCAGAGGCTGCGACACCAAGGAATTCCCAAGTGCTGATGGTGGAGTTAAATACTGCCAATGTCATGGACAGTACTGTAAAACTTCAAACCTCCTGATTTTTTCAAGTAATCCATTTCCTAAACACGACAGATAATGGGAAAAAGCATTGCTTAAGGCAGTCAGTTATCCCTTAGGAACCCCCAAAGTGCTTTTTGGGAACCCAAGCACAGGTGGAGATCCGTGAGGACACTGATGATTCCACAGGACACCCCGATCCTCTTGCACATTGCTCTGCCTGCACACGCTGCTACACAGGGCGCCGTTCCCTCCAAGGCTTTGGGGCACCAGCTCCCTGGGCAGGGGCAGGGGAAGGGGCAGGGCAGGGACAGAGGCAGGGCAGGACAGGGGCAGGGCAGGGGCAGGGGCAGGGGCAGGACAGGGGCAGGGGCAGGGGCAGGGGCAGGGCCAGGGGCAGGGCAGGGCAGGGGCAGGGGCAGGGCAGGGGAAGGGGCAGGGGCAGGGGCAGGGGCAGGGGCAGGGGAAGGGGCAGGGCAGGGGCAGGGAAGGGGCAGGGCAGGGACAGAGGCAGGGCAGGACAGGGGCAGGGCAGGGGCAGGGGAAGGGGCAGGACAGGGGCAGGGGCAGGGCCAGGGGCAGGGCAGGGCAGGGGCAGGGGCAGGGGCAGGGGCAGGGGCAGGGGCAGGGGCAGGGCAGGGACAGAGGCAGGGCAGGGCAGGGGCAGGGCAGGGGCAGGGCAGGGGCAGGACAGGGGCAGGGGCAGGGGCAGGGGCAGGGGCAGGGGCAGGGCAGGGGCAGGGGCAGGGCCAGGGGCAGGGCAGGGGCAGGGGCAGGGGAAGAGCAGGGGCAGGGGTGGGGCAGGGGCAGGGGCAGGACAGGGGCAGGGGCAGGGGCAGGGGAAGGGCAGGGCAGGGGCAGGGGAAGGGGCAGGGCAGGACAGGGCTGGGAATCTCCTCCCCAGGGCCCCGGTCACCCCTGGGTCTCAGGGGCCACGAACACGGTACCTCCTCGATGATGTCTCCGTTCTCCGCGTGCACTTGGGCGATGGCCCCCAGGTCCCGAATGATGCAGAAGATCTCGTACATCTGCCAAGACACGGCGCGTGCCGGGGTCAGCCCCGTCGCCACCCACCTGGGTCAAGGTGAGCTGCGGCTTTCCCTGCATTCCCCGTGTCCTACCTGGCCATCGGTGCACTGCAGCTTGTCCTTGTAAGCCATGAACACCAGGAAGGAGTTCACACCTTGAAAAAGAAAACGACACGTGTGGCTTTGTCCCTCGGAGAACTGGCTGCCCTGGCGTGGGCTGGGCAGGGGGGCTGAACCAGGGGCTTGTGCTGCTGAGGGTTACACTGGAAGCAAAGCAAAGCCAAGGGCGGATGGGGGAAATGTCCCCACAAGCACTGACCCCAAAGCTGGAAGAAAATAACCCCCTACTTTGTGGTGCACCTGAACCAAAATATGCAAACCCTGTGGTCCATGTTTGGGGTTTGGAGCCCTCTGTGACTGGGTCCAAATGCACACTCAGTGCCTCACTCCCAGGCTGGTTTTCCTCCAGGGGTGGCTTCAGCCTATGGCTTATCCTCAATTTTGGGACAAGGGATGGAGGGACAGGACACAGGGAATGGCTCCCACTGCCAGAGGGCAGGGATGGATGGGAGATTGGGAAGGAATTGATCCCTGGGAGCGTGTTGAGGCCCTGGCACAGGGTGCCCAGAGCAGCTGTGGCTGCCCCTGGATCCCTGGCAGTGCCCGAAGCCAGGTTGGACACTGGGGCTGGAGCAGCCTGGGAGAGTGGGAGGTGTCCCTGCCACGGCAGGGGATGGGATCAGGTCCTTTCCAATCCTAACCATTCCATGGTTCTATGACTTGCTGCTGTATTTTGTATGGATAGAGGCAATAATCAATACCAAACCATGATCCGATTACAGCTGTGTTTCATACCTGTTCCAAGGAACAGCTCCATTACCCCAGCCACCCTGCATTTTAATAGGAAATTCACTGTGAATTTCTATGGTAATTGGCCAATTAAAGCCTTGCTTGCAAGACTACAAATTACTACATTTAGCTCTGCATTAGCATATCTGAAGGAAAATGTAGTTCCAAACATGGCAATAGTTATTAATGAATGCAAGGAACCCTGCTTCATGGTCTACTTTCCTGCTTTCCAGTGAGCCCTGTCCCACGGATACCTCGGGATGGAGAGGAGTTACAGGGACAAGAGAATCACTACGGAATGCTTAAAGCTAAGTTTCCTTCTCTAAGCCCTGTCTTGGAGGTTTTTATTTCAGTGTTTTTTTCTGTACATCTGGCAGCCCATGTCAGGGTGGCCAAGCCTATCCCTTTATTTTCCAGAATCCCTTTCCATGACCTGGCTGCCAATTGCCCAAAGAAGAGAGCACAGATCCAGATGTTATGGAACTTGGTGCCAGTGTCCCCATCCACAGCTCTCTCCTGGATGGCCAAGGATGGTCCCAGCTCCAGGGGAAGGAGCGTGGCCTCCTGTGCGTGTCCCTGCAGCGCTGGGTGCCCGGGGCAGCAGCGCTGTCACCGCTCCCTTGGGGCCCTGCAGTGACCCCAACGCCGCTGGGGTCCCTCTGCCCCTCCCTTGCTGGAACCCTGGGCACTGGGAATTCCAGGCTTTCTGTGCTGCCAGGCTCTGACCCCCTGGCAAATATTGCATTTGACCTGAGGCCGTGGAAAAGGCTCCAAAATGGAGTGACAGCGCTGGGATAGGGGGTGTGGGGTTTGGATAGGAGTGTGTGATGTCACAGGGTGCAAAACTGAGAGTTTAAGGTCTTTGTATACAGTAACATAGATAAGGAAGGATGGAGGATTTAGGGTGTTGGCTGAGTTCTTCTTCTTTTACCTTCTTCTTGGGTCTGGGTGGTGTATTGTAACTGGGTAAGAAAATCTGCATTGCAGACCATGGGTGTTTGGTTATTGGGTTAAAAATAAAGATAATCTAGGTGTCATTTCAGAATTGGACAGTTTGTACTTTAAAGACCTTGGAAAGAATTAGAGACAGAGGCATTTTCTACTTTGTTAGCTAGAACTCAGAGCTTGTGAGACTGTGACATAGATAAGAATTCATAAATATCTGAGTCGAACACAAACTGCGCCCCTCGAGTATTAATCCCGGCTCCAACAGGAGAAAGGAAGATAACAAACCCACATACCCTTGTCCTTGACCAGGGCCTCCAGCTCCTCCCGCAGGCTCTCGTGCCAGCGCGGGATGTCCACGCTCAGGCCGTAGTCGCAGCAGGCCTGGCCGTCAGCGTGGCCGCGCCACTGCTCGTAGGCGGCCAGGAGACTGCTGCCCGCGTCCGGGAACACGTGGTCAACTGCGGGGACACGGCGGGGTGTGAGGGACGGGGACACAAGGCTGGGCACTGCATCCCTGACAGGGACATGGCTGGGCACTGCATTCCTGACAGGGACACAGCTGGGCACTATGGGGTGTGAGGGACGGGGACACACGGCCGGGCACTGCGGGGTGTGAGGGACAGGGACACGGCTGTGCACTATGGGGTGTGAGGGACAGGGACACACGGCCGGGCACTGCGGGGTGTGAGGGACAGGGACATGGCTGGGCACTGCATCCCTGACAGGGACATGACTGGGCACTGTGGGGTGTGAGGGACGGGGACACGGCTGGGCACTGCGGGGTGTGAGGGACAGGGACACGGCTGGGCACTGTGGGGTGTGAGGGACAGGGACACGGCTGGGCACTGCGGGGTGTGAGGGACGGGGACACGGCTGGGCACTGCATTCCTGACAGGGACACACGGCTGGGCACTGTGGGGTGTGAGGGACAGGGACATGGCTGGGCACTGCATCCCTGACAGGGACACACGGCCGGGCACTGCGGGGTGTGAGGGACAGGGACACACGGCTGGGCACTGTGGGGTGTGAGGGACAGGGACACACGGCTGGGCACTGCATCCCTGACAGGGACACGGCTGGGCACTGCGGGGTGTGAGGGACAGGGACACACAGCTGGGCACTGCGGGGTGTGAGGGACGGGGACACACGGCTGGGCACTGTGTGGTGTGAGGGACGGGGACACAGCCAGGCACCACGGCCCTGCCGGACACCTGCTGCTCTGGGAATGGACATTGCAGTGCCAGCTCATCTCACAGCGCTGCTTAGAGACCACGGGTAGCGGATCTCCCAAAGTGATACCAATGGGAGAAGCAAAGCCCAAGTTGTGGGTTTTTCATCTTTTTCTCAGCAGGCACAGCACCGTGAGTGGCTGGTGATGATTCTGCTCTGGGGCATTTCCCGTGGGCAGCACCCAGGGCCCGTCACTCCCCTCAGCACTGGCTGTGGGCTCGGGGGCAGCTGTGCCAGGACTGTTGAGGCCGGTCCTGCAGTCCCACACTACAGTGGGGATGGAATAGGAGCAAAGCAGAGAGCAAAATTATTTTACATTAACACAAAAATGGAGTCTGTGCTTAAAGATGAGAAGCTCAAAAACCCCTCACACTTGCAAAGCTGTTAAAAACATATCAAAAGGTGTTTAAAGTGTTCTTCTGTTTTGCTCTCTGATGGGGTGAGGCAGGAGCAGGCACATATTTTAAATATACGTGTGTATTTTTAATATCCACGTGCAGCAAGGGAAGGAGGTTCTGCCCAGAGCACAACACCTTCGATTAGCTTAGCGATGTTTTGATCTGCCCACCAGAAACTGACATTTCCGTGCTACGGAGGTAAATAAACACCCCCGCAGTGACTGCAGGCCTGGGGTGCTTTGTCAGGAAACCCAGCAGCCCCTCGGGACCCCTCTTACTGATCATGGTGGTGCCTCCCGCCAGCGCTGCCTTGGTGCCCTGGAAGAAGCCGTCGGCCGAGCTGATGCCCGTGGCGGGCGCCTGCAGCCGCGTGTGCACGTCGATGCCCCCCGGCATCACCAGCTGCCCGCGGGCATCGATGGTCCTCGCGCCGCCGGGGACCAGCAGGTTCTCTCCGATTTGTCTGCCAGGGAAAACAACATCTCCTCTTAACTGGCAACGACTTTGGAGTGAGGATGACAAAACAACCTCTGCCGCTCCTCCCCAGGCTGCCAGCGCTCTGCAAGTCTTTCCAGCTGCAGAACTGCACCAGTGTTCCTCCTTCTTGACGCTACTCTAACATGCTGCCTTTATTTTTCCAAAATGTTTTCAAGAAAAAAAAATTATGGGAAGGAGCCTTGTCCAAATCCCAAGGCACTGTATCATTCTAAGAAATTACATTAGCAAATATAAATTTTTAACTTACTTTATTAAGCCATCTTCCACATAAACGTCTGCATAAAATGACTGATCATCGTTGACAATTTTTCCTCCTTTGATTAGAATCTGGTCACTCTAATGGGAAAAAAGCCACAGATTTTTAAAAATTCTTTTGTTTGGATTCTACTTTACTCATTCCAAGCTTTAAGTAAGTCTAGGTTTAATGTTTTCCCTCCAATCATTCAAGTCCAGGGACTGTCCAGACTATTCTACACCTACATTTGAGAGGGGAACCGTATGAAATTGTCACTTGGAGGAGCACAGCTCTCTGAAGGGTGGCAGGAGCCAGGGGTGCAGCGCTGAGCCTGGCAGCCCTGGGCACCGCCGGCGCCGAGGGCTGAGCCGTGTTCCTGCCTCCGCCCTCAGCTCTCAGTGCATCTCATTAACCTGGTAATTTATTGCCATTCATTTGTTTTCACAGTCAGAGGCAGATAAAGCCTCGAGGACTTGCCTCACTTCAAAGCCAGACACTGTCACAGTTCTCAGATTTGCAGAAATCTTCACCCAGAATCTTTAACTAGAAAAATTAAGAAGCAGCAGCACTGATGTCTGTGTGGAGCTGCAACCTAATTTCAGAGGATTCCTTTCCTGCTCTCTGGTGTTGCTTGAAAAATTATATCCAGTGCTGAAATGGGCAACACAAAGAGCACGGCCTGGGCACAAAACCAGCCGAGGGACGCCTGAGCACGTGGCAGCACAGCCCGGAGATGCTGCACCACAAAGAGACGGGTCCAGAGGCAAAACCGCCTTGAAACATTTTGGGGCTTGCTTAAAAGAGCATCGCTGGCATATAGAAGGAAAATTAAAGAACCGCATTCCTTTTTTCCTTTTTTTTCCCTTTTGAACTATCAAGGATTTATTGTCTTTATTGTTTCCCCTCGTCCCGTAACATCAATCAAAGGAAGCCTCAGTGTTGCTGCCCCATGGGGGAGCCGGACGGCCCCTCCCCTTGTGGGGCCCATCTTCACCCCATCCCCGTCCTCACCCCATTCCTGTCTTTACCCCATTCCCGTCTTCACCCCATCCCCACCCTTGTCCTCACCCCATCCCCACAGCCAGGATCCGCTCCCGCAGCCCGGTACCGCGGCTGGTCCCCGGCTCCTGCACCCACCGGGCTTTTCCCGGGGGAGCTGTGCCACGAGCCCGCAAGAGGAGAAAAAACAAAACACAAGGCATCGCAATCGAGGGATTTGTCCCGACTCCTGCCGGGAAGCGGCGGCGCCGGGAGGAGGGAATCCCCTCCCACGCGGCGCGGCCGGGGAGCTCCGGCGCGGGCGGCAGCGCCGGGGGAGCGCCGGGGAGCGGGCGGAGGCTGCCAGAGGCTGGCACAGAGCCCGGCCCGGCCCGCGATGGAAGCGCTCCGGAGCGCACGGGGCAGCCCCCGGCCGCGCAGCGGAGCCCGCCCGCCTTTGTCCCCCCGGGCGGCCCCGGGACAAAGCGCCGGCACCGCCGGGCTCCGGCCGGGCCGCGCAACAAAGGAGCGCGGCGGGGAGGCTGCGCGGAGAGAGAGAGGGGTTCGGCCCCGCGGGCACCGGCACCGCCGGGCGAGCGCCCCGGGGCGAGCAGGAGCCCGGGCTCCCCCCGGCCGTGCGAGACCGCCCGCCCCGCTCCATCTCCGCCGGCCCGAGCGAGCCCCGGCCCCGGCCCGCGGCCCCCGCCGCCCTCGCCCCTCGGGGAGCCCTCACCGTGCCGCGGGTCCCGCTCCTCCTGCCCGGGTGCGACATCGCCGCCGCCTCCGCCGCCGTGTGCGGGGCTGCGCGCGTCCCCGCGCCCGCCGCCGCGCGCCCCCGCCTGCGTGCGCGCCCCCGCCCGCCCCGCCGCGCGCCCGGGCCGCGGACACGGACGGAGCGGGGGAAGCGAGCGGGGCCGCGCCGCTGCAGCCGTGTCCCGAGAGAAAAGCGGCCCCTCGAGCCCCCGGACCGTGCCCGGCTCGAACCCGCACCGCTGGGGCCGGCCCAGCGCCCGCTCCCGGCACGGGACGGGATGGATCGGGACAGGAGGGATGGGACGGGGCGGCAGGAGGACAGCGGGACGGGACGGGATGGATCGGGACAGGAGGGGTGGGACGGGGCGGCAGGAGGACAGCGGGACGGGACGGGATGGATCGGGACGGGACGGGACGGGGCGGCAGGAGGACAGCGGGACGGGACGGGATGGATCGGGACAGGAGGGGTGGGACGGGGCGGCAGGAGGACAGCCGGACGGGTCGGGATGGATCGGGACGGGGCGGCAGGAGGACAGCCGGACGGGACGGGATGGATCGGGACGGGGCGGCAGGAGGACAGCCGGACGGGACGGGATGGATCGGGACGGGGCGGCAGGAGGACAGCCGGACGGGTCGGGATGGATCGGGACGGGGCGGCAGGGGGACAGCCGGACGGGTCCCCGCTCGCCCTCCCGGCGCGGTCACGGCCAGGCCGGCTCCCCGAGGCTTCCCCGGCCGCTGTCGCGGCTCAGTCCCGTTACCTGCCGGCAGCCGTCGGGCAGCGCAGCCGGAGCCGCGGCTCTCGGGGGCAGCGCGGCCGCGCCGGGACTGGGACCGGGGTCGGGGCTCGGTCCCGGGTGGGTGTCGCGGCGGTGCGCCCCGACGGGTGTTGCGGTTCCGGAGGCAGCGAGCGAGGAGAAGTTCAGCGTCTTGTTGTCGAAGGCGTCCTCCACGCTGCAGAACATCCCGCCGCGCTTCTGCCGCGGCCGCGGGCTGCCCGCACCCAGCCCCGCAAAGCAGGCGGGCAGAGCCTCCTCCTGCCGCCCCGACATGGGCCCGGCACCGCCGCGCTGCCGCAGCCGCTCGCCCCGCGGACGAGAGCCCGGCGCCGCGTTAAGAGCCGCCCAGGGACCCCCCGCCCCTCCCGGTGCCCATCCGCCCGTGACCGTCCCCACGTACGGCCGGGAGGTGACATCTCCCAGCGTCTGTGATGGCAGAGACAGCGCGGGGTTGGCTGCCCCGGGGATCGGGGAACGCCCCCCTGGAGCCCTCCCGGTGGCCCCTGTCACAGCCCAGCGTCCCCATCCCCTCAACCCCGAGCCAGGTCATCTAATTTGAAGGTTTAAAACAGATCTTTTTAATTAAAAGCTGACAATAATTTATGTATTTTACAAAGGAATAGAAAGTCTCTCGATATATATCATAGGAATCACAATACAAAAATATCTGTAAAATTCTCTGGTCGATCGCTCCAGCCCCGTGTTCGGGCTGTCGGTTGCTGTCGCAGCACTGAAGCCAGCATTCCATATTTTGGATATGATTCTGGAGTAGGATTAGAGGACACGGGTCACGGCACGCCAGCCAGCGGACCAAACCCCTCCGGTTTCTCTGCGTTACGTTTTGCATAAGTTTACATTAGTCTCTTTTAATAAACTGTACAGCACATCATACAGGGTTTAATACACATATTCACACGGCGATTTCCTGAGTCGAAGCTAAATCCCTCCTGGGCACAGCCGCGCTGCCGGCGAGGGGCACAGGGCTGCGGAGGAGCCAGCGTCGGTCCAGGGGCGTTTTCTCCTCCTGGTCAGGAATTCTGTCCACAAGCCACGTAAGGCACTCAAGGAATCACTGAAGGCTACAGATATTATAGAGCAGAGTACTGGAAACAACAGCCACATCCTCCAGCAGCTTGAACAAGGAGTCCACGCCTGACGCACGCAGGCGGCGGGCGAGGGGCGGCCCGCGGCACCCCCTGCTCCGGCTGCTGCACCCCGCACCAGGCACGGGGGGTCTGCCCCGGGCCGGGCACTGTCCCACCGGGGCTGGCAGACGCTGTTTGTCAGAGATGCACAGGGGCCAGAGGGAGGAGGCAGCAGCCGAGACCCGACACGGCTCAGCCCGGCCCCGGGCCGGGAAGAGACTCCTGAGAGAGCCCAGCCCTGCCCCAGATCAGGAACAGACTCCTGACAGAGCCCAGCCCTGAGTCAGGAACAGGCTCCTGACAGAGCCCAGCCCTGAGTCAGGAACAGGCTCCTGACAGAGCCCAGCCCTGCTCCGGGTCAGGAACAGACTCCTGAGAGAGCCCAGCCCTGGGTCAGGAACAGGCTCCTGACAGAGCCCAGCCCTGGATCAGGATCAGACTCCTGACAGAGCCCAGCCCTGGATCAGGAACAGGCTCCTGACAGAGCCCAGCCCTGGATCAGGAACAGACTCCTGACAGAGCCCAGCCCTGAGTCAGGAACAGGCTCCTGAGAGAGCTCAGCCCTGGATCAGGAACAGGCTCCTGACAGAGCCCAGCCCTACTCTGGGTCAGGATCAGACTCCTGACAGAGCCCAGCCCTGGGTCAGGATCAGACTCCTGACAGAGCCCAGCCCTGGATCAGGATCAGACTCCTGACAGAGCCCAGCCCTGGATCAGGAACAGACTCCTGACAGAGCCCAGCCCTGGATCAGGAACAGGCTCCTGACAGAGCCCAGCCCTGAGTCAGGATCAGACTCCTGACAGAGCCCAGCCCTACTCTGGGTCAGGATCAGACTCCTGACAGAGCCCAGCCCTGGGTCAGGATCAGACTCCTGACAGAGCCCAGCCCTGCTCCGGGTCAGGATCAGACTCCTGACAGAGCCCAGCAAGATCCCTTCCCAGGGAGCGAGGAGCACATGGATGGCAATCTCCTGTCTGCGCATTTAAACGGAGGAAACAGCTCTGAAAACATTCTTTGAGCCATTTTTTCCTTTCCTATGTACAAAACTTCATACATATTTATAGTGACATATAGGTAAGCACAATCCCTTATTTACACACAGACCTGTCCTGTACAATTTTCTTTGTACTTAAAACCGCCAGGATTAAGGAAGTTAATCAGAAAACAGGACCAATATTTGAGACACACGAACACACCAGGCAAGGGCACGTCCCGAATGAAGAACTGTGAGATGGACTCCAGCCGCTTCCTAACGTGGCCTTTGTCACCTCAACCACCACCTGAAGGGCTTCCAGTAAATACAGTATTTTAAGACATGAAGTATTTCGGTGGAATTCAAAATGGACCCATTTGGGGCGTGAAATGCAGAAGCAAAAATGCAGCTCATCCCAGAATCCCAGCACCGGTATCGATCTCTGGTAGAATCGGAGCTTGCTAAATCAATTCTGTGATGGAATCATATGCTGATATCAAAATCCACAACCTTGGCCTTAAAGCATCGCATCCCTTCAGTTCAAACATCACACTTCTCTGATTAACTCACTTCCTCCTGTTTCTGCAGCTGAGCTCCCTGTGCTGGGCTAGAACACGGTCGATGTACGAGTGCAGGAAGAGGTTGGAGAGTTTCAGTATCAAGGAGCTTTCCTCACAGCTTTATAAACTCCAGCGGCACAGGTACCTACAGAACAAAATAAACACGGGTTTAACTGTAGATGTGGTGCTCTCCTCCACACGGGATTTTTAGTCCCAAAATCTACATTTCCCTTCCATAGGTTGTGCTGGGTTGTGTTAAGCAGCTCTCAGTTAAGTCGTAGTTGGAGTAGGCTTAGCCAGTTCCTGTGTTTTCCCTGAAAAAAAGGAGTTAATTTATTAAATGTTAAATGTACTGCTTTCTCTAGGCTGTGCCATACATCAAGCCATTCATTTTCCTTAAGCAACACTCCCCTAACAGTTCCGGGTAACACTCAGAATATGGTGATGATAGTGGTGAACGACGAATTCAAAATTTGCCTCATCTGACAAACTCTGAGAGGACGAGTTAATTACCACGGAGCGAAATTCCACCTCCTCGGGGGCGGAGAGGCGGGACGAAGGAAGGACGCGGTGCCCGTGGGTGGGAGGGGGCTGCTGCACTGCCCGGACCCTTCCCGTGCACGCCCTCGGCCCGTGCCCCTGTTCCCATCTCACACCCAGCGCCGGTGGGACCGGGGATCCCTGCGGAGAGCACCGGGGACAGCACAGCCCAGCCGATGGCTGGAGAGGAGAGAACGCCCCATTCATTCCCTGTCCCTGTTCCCATCTCACACCCAGCGCCGGTGGGACCGGGGATCCCTGCGGAGAGCACCGGGGACAGCACAGCCCAGCCGATGGCTGGAGAGGAGAGAACGCCCCATTCCCTGTCCCTTCTCCCTCCCCGCTCCGTGTCTGCTCTCCCCCAGCCCTCAGCAGCAGCACACTGGAAATATCTGGAAATAGCTCCATCCCGTCCGTGGCGCAGCCCCTGCACCGTGCGGGGAAAGGATTAACCCTTCTCTGCCCTCCCGGCCGGCAGGGCAGGGTATCCCGGGCTGCCTCGGGTGGAAGGGACCTTAAACCCAATCCCGCTGCAAGCCCCTGGCGTGGGCAGGGACACCTTCCACCGGAGCAGGTCCTGCCGGTCAGGGGCTCCTCTTTCCCCTCCAAAGCCTTGAGACGGGGGACGCTGCTCACAGCTGGACAACAGCACCCCGAGAATTGCAGAGGCAATTCCTGAGAAGAGACCCAGACGCAGACGACGGAAGAGGAAGCCAGAGCGGCTGAGTGGGGCTTTTCCAGAGGCCGCTTCGCTTTCCTGCCGTGCCCCTGAGCGCCCGGGGCCGCCAGAGCGCGTTCGGTGCCCGAGCGCCCCGGGGAGCGCGGCCGCCCCGCCGCTGTCTGCCGGCTCTGCGGGACCGCAAAAGGCACACTCACCATCCCTCACCCCGCCACGGGCAGGGAATCGTTCCGGGAAGCCGCAAAAAATGGGACAAAAGCATTGCAAAAATGCTAACGGATGGAGCGCGAATATTCGTGCTTCGGAGCATCCATGGCCCGTGGAAAACGGCAGCTTTGCTGAATAGAACAATGGAGGAAGGCAATTCCTCAAAGATTATGGATCAAATCACAAAACCCCAGAGTGGTTTGGGTGGGAAGCTTTGACCCCAAATCCCCACCAGTGCCACTCCTACCATGGCAGGGACACCTCCCACTGCCCCAGGCTGCTCCAGCCCCAGTGTCCAACCTGGCCTTGGGCACTGCCAGGGATCCAGGGGCAGCCACAGCTGCTCTGGGCACCCTGTGGAAGAGTTTCTGCTGTATATCTCGGCTAAATTTCCCTGTTTCAGTTTGAACCCATTGTCCTGTCCTGACAGCTCCTGATGAAGAACAATCACCTTCATCAGCACAGCCTCTTACCAAGGCTGCAATGGAAGGAGATATATCTCTACACATTCATCTTTATCTTTGTCTCTCCGTATATATTTATATGCTTATTTATATCTATCTATCTATTTATATATATCACAGAGGGCCATATGGCTGAGGGAGGCATCCTGGGCTGCTGGGAAAAGGTGGGAAATGTTTGGGGTGTAAGGAAAATGCACCAAAACCATGAGGCAGCACTTGCCAGGTTAATGCCTCACTGAGCCCCTTAAGCAGAGGCAGCAGCAGGTGAAGTGATGCTGGAGTGTCTCTAAGGCAGCTCACCCCTCTCTGCTCACAGTCTGCCTGGGTGAGCCTGAGCTTCTTCATCGCCTGCTAAGCATGAATCCAGCCTGGAATCCAGCCTGGGACACAGCCGGGGACCCCGCTGCTGCCTGCGAGGTGTCGCTGGGACAATGAATCCGTCCTCTGGGATCCATGGGATGGGAAAGAGTGGATCAGAGAGCCCTTGCACGAACACTGCGGCCTTGGGGGATGGATCCCTTCCTCTCCTGGGACCCCACAAGCCCCCAGGAGATGGGAATGCAGAATCTCTCCTCTTCCCACTCATGCCCCACGTTGAGAATAAACAGTCTGTGTAAAGAACAAAGGGCTGGACTTGGCTTCCTTGCCTTTTCCCCTTCCTTTGCCACTGGATTCACACCAGGGCATTTATGGCACGTTCAGACCTCCTGTGCACATTTATCCAAATACAAATGCAAATATCCCACTGGGACTTACTGCAGGGCAGGGAGTGGGGCCAGAGAGCAGGGAGATGAGAGATCATGAGCAGAATAAAATAGAGAGGGGAGTTATTTAACCATCCAAAACTGGTGGACATTTAGTTCCAAGAGAAAGATGAACATTTGATGTCAGGGAAGAAGATGGGGCAGGTCCCTGGGGAAGAAGTGGAAGCTTTATTTTCTTTTCCCCTTTTTCCTGGTGAGAAAGAGGAAACTGCTGGCTGCAGTGATAAAAGCAGTTAATGGATCTTTCAACACCTACACAAATCTCAGCTGCACCCCCAGCTTTGACAAAAGTGCACCCTCGTTTTTTAAGATGCTATTTTTTAAACACCTGCCTTTGTGAGCAGGATGAGGGGGTGAACACACTCAGGCAATTTGCTACAGAGTCTCTGCAAAAATTCAGGTTCTTAATTGCATTTCAGGCCACAATCCAATGTTTTTTGTGGCTGGAGGATGGGCTACTAACTGAGAACCTCAGCAATCAGCAGCCCCTCACTGTCCACTTAATTTGTTACTTAATTGCTCATTTTCAATTTAATAATTACGAGCATGGTTTCAGAGGACATCCCAGTGAAACACGGATGTCCATGATGTATTTCGTTCCTGTCTATAGTGACTTGGAAAATTTTGGGGTTTTCCTGTCTTAAACCAGTCCAATTTACCAGTGGAAGGAGCGCTCCCGACCGTACCCATTTATGCCGACAACGGCTGGAGCACACGCTGAGCAGAGGAGCTACCCACGAGCATAAACGCATTTCACCTCGTTAATATTCATGGACTGGAATCCCAAACGCTGTTCCTGGGCCCCCTGAAGTTTTCCAGCATCTCCAGGAGCCTGGGGGAGGCTGGAGCTGGGCTGGGGATGCTGGGCACCACCAGAGCCTATCACTCCAGCACTGCTCTGCGGGGTGGGGACTGCAGGGAACAGCCAGCACGGCTGAGTGGAACCACTCCTGGTCCCTTCCATCCCCAGGGAACAACCAGCACGGCTGATTGGAACCACTCCTGGTCCTTTCCATCCCCAGGGAACAACCAGCACGGCTGATTGAAACCACTCCTGGTCCCTTCCATCCCCAGGGAACAACCAGCACGGCTGATTGGAACCACTCCTGGTCCCTTTCATCCCCAGGGAACAACCAGCACGGCTGATTGGAACCACTCCTGGTCCTTTCCTGCCACCCAAAGCAGGGCAGGGCTGTGTTCTGGCACTGCCATTGCCTCCCGTGCTGCAAGAGGAACCCGGCGGCTCTGGCCCCACAGTCAGGCTGTGCCCATCCTCCCCCACGGGCACGGGGGATTCTGCCACAGACACGCTGCAAACTGCTGCTGCTACAGCAGAGAACAGGGCTGCTCCCTCCAGGCCTAAGAGCAGGGTTTAAAAAGCTGTTTCCTTCCATTACAAATCATTCACTTGTGATAACATCTTGGTACTACTCATTTCACGCACACACACATTTGTCTATGTGGATAAAAGCCCACAGCATTTTCTTTCCACATTGGATTTTCAGTTCAGTGGAACAGTTCAGTGGGATTAGTTCAGCAGGATCAGTTTAGGGACAGTTCAGGGGCAGTTCAAGGACAGTTCAGCAGGGACAGCTCGATGGGATCAGTTCAGAAGGGACAGTTCAGCAGGGGCAGATCAGCAGGATCAGGTCAGCAGGATCAGGTCAGGGACAGATCAGCAGGATCAGGTCAGCAGGATCAGGTCAGGGACAGCACAGGGACAGTTCAGCAGGATCAGTTTAGGGACAGTTCAGTAGGGACAGATCAGGGACAGCTCAGTAGGGACAGTTCAGCAGGGGCAGATCAGCAGGATCAGGTCAGGAGGATCAGCTCAGGGACAGTTCAGCAGGATCAGGTCAGCAGGGGCAGATCAGCAGGATCAGGTCAGGAGGATCAGCTCAGGGACAGTTCAGCAGGATCAGGTCAGCAGGGGCAGATCAGCAGGATCAGGTCAGGAGGATCAGCTCAGGGACAGTTCAGCAGGATCAGGTCAGCAGGATCAGCTCAGGGACAGTACAGGGACAGTTCAGTAGGGACAGTTCAGTGGGATCAGTTGAGAGGAGACAGAACAGTTCAGTAGGGACAGTTCAGTGGGATCAGTTGAGAGGAGACAGAACAGTTCAGTAGGGACAGTTCAGTGGGATGAGTTCAGCAGGGACTGTTCGGGGACAGTTCAGCAGGGACAGATCAGCATGGACATTTCAGCAGGGACAGTTCAGCAGGACAGGTGAGGCAGGAAATGCAGGCTGACACGTCTGTCTCCCCTGCACCTGCTCCCGGGAAGGCACCGCGGTGACATGGGGGCTGCCAGCCCTGACCCCACCCCACAGGAGCACGGGGTGACAGCACCGCCCCATCCCGCTGGGACATCCTGCTCACCACAGCGGCTTTGGGGAGCACAGCTCCAGAGAGCGCTCTCAGAACCCGGCTCTGAGTGAATTGACAGCCGCTAGGATCCTCCCGGTGTATTTCAGAAAGGGAGAAATGTGGCTTTGATTTGACGGTGCCAGTATTCACAATCCCCTTTCAGGACCGTTTCAGCGCTGCCGAGGCCGGTCCCTGCGGCCCCTCCTGACAGCCTGCCGTCACTCCACTCACCCTTTGCTGCATCCCGGGGCTGTTTACAGCATCCTCGTCTCTAACAAGGAGCAAAGTGCCCCCCGCGGCAACCGTCTGCAGAAAAAGCCATTGACAGAGCAGCATTTCCTCCTGCCTGGACAGATCTGCATGAGGCAGTGCAGCCTTTCTGACTTGGACGTGTTCTCCTTTCCCGAGGACGTTTCTCTGGGATTTCTGCTGACCTGGAAGTGCAGACGTATCACTGAGCACCCCAACCCCCTCCACAGCAGGGGCCACCTGCACACACTGATTTACAAACAGAAAGCATTCTTTTTTTAAAAAAATATAAGTTTATGATAGATTTTCCAGCCGAATAATCCTTCAGGCTAACACTGAGTTTGGTAAACTACAAAAAATGCGTGTCTTTATTATCTGCAAGAGCTCAGCAAGACCCTAAGGAAGGGGGAGAACCCTTCAGCTGTGATGAGAACTGGAGCTGCTCTGCCCAGGAGTGCTTTGGGAATGGAAGGTGAAATGAATGATTATCCTTACAAGCAGCTTGGTGGAGCAGGCTTTCACCCTGCCAGCCCCAGCTCTGTACAGAGTTAGGCAGAGTTTTCTTTCTGAGAGCAAGCTGGGGGTGGAAGGCGCCGGGGTCTTGAGGGGGAAGCACACTGGACACCAAATTGCTGCTGCTGCACAAATTCACGCTCCGAAAAAGCTCTCCTCTATTTCCCACAGAAAGAGGAACACCCACATAAACGATTCATGGCCAGGCTGGATGGGGCTCGGAGCAACCTGCGATGGTGGGAGGTGTCCTTGCCCATGGCAGGGGTGCAGTAAGTGACCTTGGAAGTCCCTCCCAATCCAAAGCATTCTGGGTCCTGTGCCGGGTGTGATACCCCTGCAGCAGCACAGCAGTGGGTGGTTTTCAGCTGTAGAGAGGATGAATGAAAGGCTGGTCCCACATCTGGCCCAGGAAGCACAACCAAAATTCCTGCTGTAATAAAGCAGGTGTTTTGCTCAGAAGGGAAATCCCAGCTGGCCCGTGTCACAGTGTTTTCCCCTGGGATTTGCTCCATGAAGGAGCAGCCCCTGCGCAGCCGGCGATATCTGGGATGAGCAGTGGGGTGAGCGAGCTCCGGCCGTGCTCAGACCTGGCTGGAGCCTCCTTCAGCACCAGCCACGCACTCCTGCCCGGGGCCTCCATCTCACCCCGCCTCATCCACAAATTCACCCTGACATTGTCATTTCCCGGCATTTCAGTCTGCCACAGCCCCGGAGACAGCGGAGAGCAAACGCCGTGCCAGGCGACACCCCGCGCTCTGATACAAATTGACAATTATTAACCCTCTGGAAAAACCTTCGTTACTGCCGAGCCCAACCCTGCTCTTCCCCGAGTGAGAGAGAGCCGCAAGATTCACAGCGCAGTAAAAGGGACTCAGAGCTCCTGAGTCGATCCCTCCGAGCCTTCCAGGGGTGCCCCTGCTCAACGGGAGACCCTCGACGGCCCGAGTTACCCCATATCCACTTCAAACGGGGATGATGGCCCGAGTTACCCCACATCCACTGCTAACAGGGATGATGGCCCGAGTTACCCCACATTGACTGCTAACGGGGATGATGGCCCGAGTTACCCCACATTCACTGCTAACAGGGATGTTCGGGGTCACCCTGAGCAGCAAAGGCTGCCCAATTAGCAGTCCCGTGCTGAGCTCATTAGTGCCCGTGGCCAGAGTGGAATGAGCCCGTGGAGATGTATCGGGTCTGAGGGCTGACCCGCAGCCCCCCAGAGCGGATTAATAACAGCGAGACGGCTTCTCTGGACGTGCTTTGTAAAAGAAAAGGTTTTAGCAAGGACAAAGATAATTAACAGTATCAGACAAAAGAAATAGAAGCCAAGCACAGTGTAGAGAGAACTCTTGCACTGGTTAAGGCAGTCAGTCCAAAAAAGCACTGAGCAGCTCTGTGCAATCTTTTAAGTACTGAATGCCCCAGGAGGGCTTTTTGGGACCTTGCCCAATGAAATTGATTTTGAGTTCCAGGTATCTCTGCTTGGCACCTGGGCAATTACTGGGAAAAGAACATCGAAGTTTCTGGGTCTTTTACCTTGTAAGAACAGCAAGGGGTGACTCTTAAACCTTTCCCTGTACGGAAACCCCTGCCCAGCTGTGGGGTGCATTCCTCCAGTGCCCCCGGGAAGGAATTCATTTCCAGAGCACTGCTGAGGAGCCTTGCAGCCAATTCCAGCTCCATCCTCACCTTCCCTGCCCATCCTTCCTGAAAGGGAGTTAAAACCCAAACCCCACCCTCTGCGGACAGCTGGAGTGCACCGGGAGCACAGAACAATCTGCCCGCTGCTCAGTGGATCACTGTGAAAAGTCACGGAAAGAAAGGGAATTATCCCCAGAACGGAGGGGCTCGCAGGGACAGATCCTGCTGGGTGGTGAAGGAGGCTGTCCCGGGAAATGCCCCCAGCCCAGCACCCCTGCTATCCGTGGTCAAAGGAAAACATCAACCTCTGGACTCTGGAAACTGGTATTTCTAATTGCTGCCCACAGGAGGAAATACGTGATATAGTCTTAATTAAAAATATTAAGGCCATTTCTAAAGAGAATTTATATTGTTTTAAGAAATACAAGGGTTAGAGGAGGATCTGAAAATAGGTGGGTGCACCATGAAGCTAAAACTGCCTTGCTGCTGGCTTTTTGGGGGAAAGGCATCTCCCCACGGCCCCAGGGCACGTTCAGCTCCACAGACAGCAGTTAAACACAGCAACCTGATTTTAGAAATGTGGGACATAGACCGGCTTGGGGAGAAGGGACTGCAAAGATTGTGTAGCTCAAACCCTCTGCCATGGTGTTTTCCCCATCCTTCTACCACTGGAAAATTGAAAACAATAATTTAATATTATTTGTTCCAGCAAGTTCCAGGTGTTATTTCCTTTGAATAAACAAATATCAAATGGAGCTATAATAAATTCAGGGGATTTTAATTAAACTAAGATAATTTGGGCAAAAAAATATGGATGCTCAAGCCTCTTCCATAAATGTAAGAGGTAATATCTAATAAAAATTTCTCTTAGGTAATTGAAAACTTATTAATTTGGACACAGGCAAGCGCTGCCCACCCCTGCGAGCCTCCAGTCTCCAAAACCAAACACACACTGAAAAATAAGTGAAATTCCACCCTAAGCCTGCTTGAGACAATCCAATGGGCGGTAAAGCAGAACTCTGGTCCTGCAGCACACAGGTCCCAGCGTCCCCTGGCCACAGCCCCTGCAGTGGGGTGCCCTGGTGGGGTCTCTGCCCACCCCCACCTGGGCACTGCCCACTCTGACACACAGGGCAGCTTCATCTTGTAGTGGAATTACAATTTGATGCCTCATTAATGCATGAATTTGGCATGCAAATAACACTTCTGTAAAACCTGTGCAACTGCAGCTCTCACTGCCGCTCTGGAAGTCATTATCAGCACAAATTTGAGAAAAAGTGAGTGGAATTGTGAATTAAAATATTTTTCTGATTACTGTTTGTCTTCTCTATGCAAAATGAAAAATATTTTCATCTCCTGCATTTCAAACATGCATTTTTAAAAGCAGGCTGCTCGCTGTCCATACAAATCTGACAGTGCATTTAATTACCTCCCAATAAGGGAGTTAAGAGTGACCACTGACCTAAAACATGAAGTCAGCATTTGTTATTATGTCGCACTGAAATTTAACACCTAAATTGCTGCAGTAAAATAGCAATAATTAAATAACTTTTACATAAAGACTCCGGTAATTTCAATACCAAATTCAGTATTTCCTCTGTTATCACCTGAAGTATTTCAACCCAAGTGAGAGAGACCAGCAGGTGGGGGAGTTCCAGAGCACACGGAATCCCAGGCTAAAGGGGTTGGTCAGCACAGCTTACCTGCCGGGAGCTCTGATCCCTTTCTGCCCCGTGCCCCCAGGGATGGGCGCCGTGGGACCGTGGCTGCCAACAGGACCTGGCCTTGTTCTTCCTTCCTGGCCTCCTTCCTCCTTCCTGGCCTCCTTCCTCCTTCCTGGCCTTGCCCCACAGCCCCACATTTCGGTGCTCAGCTGTGAGTCCCATGTCCAATCACACTCTGGAATTTCTTCTGGATTTTCCCCTCCTCAGCCGTTTTTCTAGAGGATTCTTTTTCCTTCCCGGTTCCCGTGCCAGCCTCCAGGGCTCGGGCTCTGGGGGACTTGTGCTCCCTTTTCCCTAGGTGAGGACATTTTGCAGGTGACAGCTTCCAGGTGAAAACCTCTTCTGTTCCCTCTTGCTGCCTCTCCCAGCCCAGTGCACGTGGATCAGGGATGATCTGGTTTAGATCACTTTTTCCAGGTTGAACTTTTTGCTGGGACAGTGTTGGGTCTTTTGTCATTGTTCAGGGATAGTTATAGATTATAAATTATTCCATAATTTTTTGCATAACGGTTTACTGACAACTCCAAAAAAAAAAAAAAAAAAAAAAAAAAAAAAAATTACAGCTTGATTTCTTGAATGTAGCTTTATGTTTTTTCCTAAAACTGGGCTCATGGAACATTCAACAAAGCACGGGACATAGCCTGTGTAACGAAGAAATACCTTGGAACAAACCACTTCATTTTCATTCATATTCCTCTTTTCATGAGCTACTCCTCTGGAACACTTCCTAAAATCTCCTTCCAAGACAGGTTTTTGAAGAGCTGTGGATAACAAACGCGAGTGTGTGGCATACAAACAGGACACGGGCACTTCTACACAGAAGCAATTTGCCACCTGCTCAGCAGGGAACCAGAATAAATCCAGTGTATCTGAATTAGTGAGGGTGCTCCTGGCAGAGCCCGGGCAGGTCCCCCAGCAGGGCTGGCACTCCGGGAGCACTCCTGGGGCTGGGGGAGGGTGAGGAGCGCACATTTCGCCTTTCCCCGTCGGCTCAGTTCCATCCTCTCCAAAGCCCTCGGGGGTGTCGCGGCGGCAGGGACCCTCGCCCAGCCCCACCGGGAGCGCCACAGGCTGCACCTCCCGTGGCCAGCAGCAGAGGACCAGGCAGATCCGGGCGGGTGGGAAGGGCAAAGTCTCTCTGTGGGTCTGGGGAAGCAGGGCTGGCCCTCTGGGAACAACAGCAGCAGCAGCTGGAGTGGCCTCAGGGGGCTGAAACGGGAGAGAAAAACAGGAATCAAAGAAAAGCCCACCTGGGCAGAAATAACATCCACAAAACTCCTGCGAGGTCCCGTTTATAATTATCTGCTGAATTGTACAGCCGATATGAAAGGATTTGTGAACTACTCCATTCATGCTGTTAGTGGGGAGTGTTTCCCTCCACGCCCATGCAATGGTCATTTCTGGCAGCACACACAGAAATAGGGCATTTATCCCCTATGTACAGGGGGAAAAGGGAATTCAGGGAGTCCCTGGGGCCCTATGGCATAATGCCTGGAGCACACCCTAATAAATGCCATGTTCCCCCCAAAACACCTGGCTGCTGTCCTGGAGGCAGGACAGGCTCCCTCTCTCTCTCCAGGCTGTGCAGGGAGAGGGGCTGAGGGTTTCCATGGACCTCGAGCACGGATCAGCTGCACTCAGAGGAATCACCCCAGACTGGCTGTTTTCCCTGGCCTGCTGGAGCTCTCCTTGCTTTTAACCCTGCTTGATTTTCCCTTGTCCTTCCCTCTAAAGAAGGAAACTCTGATGGCCAAGTTTTTGCCTGCTGGGGTCCAGGTTTCCCTTTTTTTAAAGGATGTGCTGATTTCCATTTTTAGGTTCTCTGGGATGCCCAAGAGTCCCTTCAATCCTGCTGGTACAGCAAAAGGAAGGGTCTGATGTTTTCTGAGGAGAGGAGGAGAAAGCAGAGGAGACCCGAGGGCTTACCTTGTGCATGTGGCCTGAAGGGCTATGACCAAAGAATGAAAGCTAAAGAGAAAAATAAAAACAAAAATAAAAACTGAAAAGGGGAGAGAAGAGAGGAAAAAACGGAAGAGAAGAAAGAGATTAAGAGTTTACAGTGTGTTTAACTGAGAAATAAGCTGTGGTTATAGACAGAGTGCAACAAAACTCTCAGGTGAGAAGAAACATGGAGTGTGAAGTAAAGTCCGAGTGCTTGGGCTCAGCTTGGCTCTCGGGAGCTCCAGTGTCCCTTGGGCTGGTGACAGTGACGCCCTGCCCCTCTGAGCCCAGCCAGCCACAGCCCCAGCTCAGGGGAAAAGGGGGGGAACATCAGCTGAATTCTCCTGACACCTCCAAACACCCCAATTCTGAACACCTCAAAAATCTCCAAATACCCCAGTTCTCCTGAACACCTCAAACACCTCCAAACATCCCAATTCTGAACACCTCAGACACTTCCAAACACCCGAGTTCTCCTGTTCTCCTGAACATCAGCTGAATTCTCCTGACACTTCGAACACCCCAATTCTGAACACCTCAGACACCTCCAAACACCCCAGTTCTCCTGTTCTCCTGGACATCAGCTGAGTTCTCCTGACACCTCCAAACACCCCAGTTCTCCTGAGCACCAGCTGAGTTCTCCTGACACCCCAAGCCCAGCCCTGCGGAGCTCTGGGTTCGCTCTCAGGCTCTGGTGCAGCTCAGCCCCTCTGCCCCTGAGCACGGCCGTGTCCCCGCACGGGCTGAGGTGAAACATTCCGGGGTGAAACACGCCGGTTTGGGCTGGCTGGAGAAAGCTGGATGAGCTGCAGGTGAGGGCGGAGAGCGAAGCCCCCGGCTCCTGCTGGGAAAGGCTGCTCCATGCACTGCGTGCCCAGGGCTGGGTTGGGAGGGAAGGAGGGAAAAGCCCCAAGCCCAGCTCGTTCCCCAGAGCTCTGCTGCCCCGAGCCCTCGGCTCTGGCGCTTGCAATGGCCCCGTCCCTGCCCACCCTGCCTCTGAAGGGGAGCGGGAGGGAGGGACTCCATTGAACCAGTTCACCTTCCCTCCTCACAGGGACTGCTGCAAATGCAAGCTGTTTTCCTGGAGCTGCCCCCTTTCTCTCTGCACTGCACACACCAGCTCTCTCTAGGGTTGCTTCCTTGGCCCAGGTGAAATGGAGAATGGTCATGTGCACACGCAGCAGCTGTTCCGTCTGCATGACCTTACCTTTTCCTCTAACTCTTTTATTTGTCTTTTTTGGCCTTCAATTCTTTCTTCTAGCTCTTTAATTCTCTGTCAGATTTCAAATAAAAAGATATTTATTAACCAACCAAATACAGATGTACCCGGAAGATGCATTTTAGTTTGGGGGAATATAAACTCTATGTGCTGTGCTTCTACCAAGAATAAGTTGGGTGTTAGGCTGCAGGTGAGTCCTGTGTGACCGTCACCGTGTGTGGCAAAGCCAGGAGAAGCAGCTAACTCTGTGTGCAGGGTTTTGCGAGGCCCAGACACGCCTGGGCAGCCTGATTCAGCTCCAGGAGAGGCTGGTGCTCCCAGGGCCCATCCCTCCCCGAGCCCCGGCCCAGCCTGCCCCACACCCACCTGCTGGGCGTGCTGGATGAGCTCCATCCTTTCCCGCAGGATTTGGGCGTCCCTCTCCCGCAGCTCACTCATCACCTGCCGCTTCCACTGCTCCACGGCGCTCTTCAGCTTCTCCCTCTCCTCTTCTGAAAGAAGTTCGGAAATTTTGGCTCCAGCTTCTTGCTGCAGGGCATCATAGAGCATGGCTTCTAATTCCAGAATTTGCTAATCAAAAACAATATAAAGCTGTCAGCTCGACCTTGTCCCTGGTTGGGCGAGGAGGTTGTGAGGAACGGAACATCCGACCCTGAAAGGCAACGGGAGCAGCGGAGGGGCTGCGGGCTGAGCCCCCGGCACGGGACAGCGCGGAAAATCCACCCAGAGGGAAAATACTGCGGGCTGCCCTCATCCTGAGCGGCTCTGGAACCGGGACAGCCTCTGACCCGGCACCGTCTGCCCCACAAACATGTGGGAGTCACCTTCTCCTTCCTGGGGATGGGAGGTGGCCGTGGAGAGAGGAGGGAAAGGGAAAAAGTAAAGGAAGGGGGAAAAGGAGAAGGGAGAGGGAAGAGGGAGAAGGGAAATGTAAATAGGAAAGGGAAGAAGGAAAGAGGTTCATGAAAGACTCATTTTGTGAGGTACAGATATTTTTTACATGTGTTTTTCAGTCCCTCGGCTCCCATTGCCCAGCTCTCCTGTATCCAGCAGAGGACACAGCAGCACCAGTCCCTGCTGCTGCCAGAAGGAACAACTCCCTGCCGTGTGTGCAGCTCTTGGTACCAGCCAGGGGGAATCCTCATGGGAAGCCACTCCCAGCACGTCCCCTGGCAGAGCTGGCAGCTCCAGGAGGGTTTGTGCCCTGCAGCTGGGCTCTGCTGCTGCCCCTCCAGGCAGACAGATGGAGCCTGCATTCCCCGGGACAGAGAGGTGAGCAGGAAAAGGACTGGCCACGCTTCCCTGGGTCACTGAGCCTTCCACTGAGTCCTCCTCCAGGCCGTGTCTGCTGCCCTGCAATCCAGGATAAATCTATATCCCAGGCAAGCCAAGAGAGCTGGAACCTATTCCAACAAGTTTGATCCGGAGCAGGAGAAAAGGCAGCAGCTGAAGGCACCTCTGCACACCCTGTCCAGGGCTGGAGGCACCCTGCAGAGCTCCCATGGCCCCTGGGAACCCCTCTGCAACAGGATCATAGACTGCTGAGGCTGGGAGAGCGCCCAGGGTCCCCCAGCACTGCCAAGGTCAGTGCCACCCAGTGCCCCAGGGGCCACAGGGACACCCTTTAAACCCTGCGGGGTTGTGGTGGTAGCTGGGCTCAGCTCAGCTGGGCTCAGCTCAGCTGGGCTCAGCTCAGCTCAGCTCGGATCAGAATTGCTGCTGGTGCTTGGCTGGTGCCAGCAGGGCCAGGGGAGCAGAGCACTCCCGGCAGGATGGGGCACCAGGGCAGGAGCCCTGGCACTGGGGATAATGGGGGATAACTGATAATGGGGGATAACTGGGGATAACGGGGATAATGGGTGATGATAACCAGTGATCACTGGGGAGAAACTGTGATAACTGATTATAACTGGTGATAACTAGTGATAATTGGTGATAACTGAAGATAATTTCTGATAACTGATGATAACTGCTGATAACTATGGCATCTCCACGGGGAGGAACATGTCAGATCTCAGTAAAAGATTCTGCTTTACCTTTTAAAAACAACACCAACAACTTGCTAACCTCGTCCCAGTGAAGTGCTGCTGTTTGATCCCTGGATTTCTGCTCAAACCCATGGACACAGCCATCCATGCTCTCTGGAGGGAATGACTGGTGAGGAGGAGGGGCAGGGGTCCCTCCTGGCCTCCAGGGCAGCAGCAGTGCCAGCCAAGGGCCCAGAACCTGCAGCAGAACCCCCAGCAGCAGCCAAGGCTCAGTGGTTGTGCCTGCTAATCCTGTTGGCTCTGCTTCAGGGGGTTCATGATTAGCTGCTCCTCATCTCCAGGGGCACAAAGGAAACATGGAAGTGAGGCGAATTTTACAAAGCAAAAGAGCTTTTTACACTCGAACTCCAGGGCAGGGCAAAGTTTCCTTTGCTGCTTTTGGGCTGCATTTGTTCCCTGGAGCAAAGCTGTGCCTGGGACACGCGTGTGGTGCCTTCAGAAAATACAGGAAAATGCAAACAACCTTCAGCCCCCTCTGCACTCACTGCTTCCCACGAGCAGACAGCCAGCAGCTGCACAAACTGCTGCTCAGGACAGAGGATGGAATCACAGAGTCCAGACTGGGGCCTCAAAGAACATATTGTTCCACCCCCTGGCATGGGCAGGGAAATTCCACTGAAAGGTGTTACAGGGCTGAGACCACAGGTGAGGGGGCTTGTGTGCTTTCCAAGGTTTCCACTGTGCATTGGTTCCAGATGTAGCTCAGAATGTGGCAAAATCAGTGCTAAAAATCACCCACAGGACACAAAATGTATGGAGCAAAAGCTCCCCCAAATGGCTCAAGACACAAGTAGACAACAGGATGCATTAACAGAGGCATAAATGCTCACTGTTCCTCAGAAAGTGTAACTGCGCTCTAGGTTCATGTAGAACTGGAAAAATGAGACAAACTGAGGGGAAACTTTAGGCCTTTTATGTGTGTGTGTGTGTGTATATATATATATGTGTGTGTGTATATATATATGTGTATATATATATATATATAGCCTTTCTGTCATTGATGGAAACAAGACTGAAAGGTGGGCGAAATGCCTTAGGATCAGCTAATGATGAACCTGACTTAAAAGCAGTTTCATTTCCAATTTACACATCCCAGAATACCTCCAGCTGCTCTGGTTACACAGGGTGTAATCCATAATCCAAAGAAATTCTAGGCTAATTTTTTTTTTTTTTTTTTTTTTTTTTTTAATGTAAGACAAATTACTGAAAACCTAATTTCCCCATCAGTCATTTACTGAGACTTTGGCCGAATTAAAACTCGTGTTGAGTAAGTTAATGTTCTAACCCTGCTAGGGCCACTGGAACCCAGGGATTCCGAGGAACTGTGGCCAGCTCAGGGTGCAGAGGATTTGTTGAGCTCTCACCCCAGGCAGCTCTGGGGGCACTCCAGGAGCAGCACTGCCCCAGGCAGGGTTTGCACAGGGACAGAGCACACGGGCAGTGAGCTGAGCCAGGTGTGCTGGCTCAGCCACCACTGACAGCCCTCACCTTGTGAGCCTGGTCCAGGGACTGTTTCCTGAAGTCCAGCTCATCGTCCAGGTAGCCCTTTTGCTTGCTGAACAGCTCCTGGGGACCGAGGAAGGGGCTGTCAGTGACCACCACGGCCCCAGGGCCGTGTCCCTTCCCCACCCCTCCCTGCTACCTTCTCGTTCTCCAGGTCCAGCATCTTCTGCTGCAGGGCAGACTCGGTCACCTCGATCTGCTGGAGCCACTGAGGGACAGAGAGCAGAGCCCTGCTGAGCACAGCCCGGGGTTCAGCCTCCCCTGGGGGCCGGGCACTTCAGCAGCACAGCAAAAACAACAGAAAAACACAGCAAAAACAACAGCAAAACCAAGAGCAAATACAACAGCAAAAACAAAAGCAAAAACAACAGCAAAACACAGCAAAACACAGCAAACTCAACAGCAAAACCAACAGCAAAACACAGCAAAACCAACAACAAAACCAACAGCAAACTAACAGCAAAACCAACAGCAAACCCAACAGCAAACCCAACAGCAAAAACCAACAGCAAAACCAACAGCAAAACCAACAGCACAACACAGCAAATCCAACAGCAAAACCAACAGCAAAACACAGCAAAACACAGCAAAACCAACAGCAAAACACAGCAAATCCAACAGCAAACCCAACAGCAAAACCAACAGCAAAACACAACACAGCAAACCCAACACAGCAAACCCAACTTGATCACCGTTCTCCTTTTCTACCCGCTGCATTTCAGAGCCTGGGCCTTCCCTCTGACATCAGGGTGAGTCTGGGGGGGGGGGTGATTTGGGGTGATTCAGCCCAAATTTGGGGGTATTGGGTTTTGGGTGGTCTCAAATTTGGGGCTTCAGGCTGATTCGGGGGGGGGCTTTGAGTCCAAATTTGGGATTCTGGGGTTTTTCTTGGGACATTTAAACCCCAAGTTTGGGAGGTTCTGGGGTGCTTTTGGGATGTTTTCCCTCCAAATTTGGAGGTTTTGGGTTTTGCAGCCAGAATTTGGGGCCTGTGGTGGGTTTGGGGAGGTTTTGGGGAGTTTCACCCCAAATTTGGGGGTTTTGGTGTGATTTGGGTGGGATTTCATCCAAATCTGGGGTTCTGGGGTGGTTTTGGGAGTTTGGCTCAAATTTGAGAGTCCCAGGGGTTTGAGGGGTCCCAAATTTTGGGATCTTGGAGTTTTGGGGGGATGTTTTACCCCAAAATTTTGGGGTTCTGGGGAGGTTTTGACCCCAAATCTGGGGGTTTTGCGAGCTCAGTAACATTTTAAATGAAGCACTGTCTGCCTGCATTGCTGGCTTGGCACCCGCCCTGGGACAAGGCCAGTGCAGCTCCACACAAAGCACCACGCGTGCTTTCTGGAGCAGTGCGTGCTCGGGGGATGCTGCACACACAAACAGCAGCGCTGCTGTGCCGTTACCTTCTCAGCCAGCGTGAGGACAGTCCTGGCCTGGATGATCACCACCTGCTCCTCGTTGGTCAGGTTCTGCACCAAAAGCAGAGCACAGTTACAACCAATCCCAGGGTCCTGTTACTAACCCCAAATACATCTGCAATTAAACATGTCTGAGGAATGACAAACTGAGGCAGAGGAAATTAATATTGTAATGCAGAATCACTGTAAGAGCCACTGTCACTATTCATTACCAATCCTTATCGTACATCATTCTCCCAAAATCCTCATATTTACCAAAAAGAAAAGGGACTCTCAATCTGTTTGCACCCAACAGGGAATAAACACACATTTACACAGGACAGGATCAAGCTCAGCACAAAGAGCCACGGGGAGGGGAGATGCAGTGCTCATCCCATGCACCAGCCTCCCTTTGTGCAGCCAGGTGGTGATTTTGGGAAGCATTTATTGAGATGTTGGTATTCCATCCATCTTCTGTTGCTTTCTTAAAAATAAACCAAAGTACTGGAGCTGGGCTTTGCATTTCATGCCAGTGTGAGCACAGGTACAGCAGGGAAGGGGCCTGGGCTCGCTCCTGGGGACCCTGAGTGAGAGCCAGGGAGGTGCTGAGCAGGGGGACTGTGCAGAGCCCCGGCCCAAGGCACTGCTGGGACATGGCAGTGCCATCCTGCAGGGACGGGATCAGGGAATCCTGGCACAGCCTGGGTGGGAAGGGACCCCAAATCCCACCCAGTGCCACCCCTGTCATGGCAGGGACACCTTCCCCTGTCCCAGGCTGCTCCAGCCCCAATGTCCAACCTGGCCTTGGGCACTGCCAGGGATCCAGAGGCAGCCACAGCTGCTCTGAGCAAACTGTGCCAGGGCCTCAACACCCTCAGGTGTTTATGGTTCTGGTATTCCAGGCTGTGCCACGCTCCTGGGTGATGGCGTTTTGCTGCTATCCAGCCTGGGGCGGCCCAGGTGTGGAAACTGTGGGGACCCTCCTGCAGCCCCAGAGCTGGGGGATCTCCCAGGAGGGCTCTGGAGTGGCTGAGGGCTCTGTGGGGCTGGAGAGGGCTCTGCTGACAGGGAGAGCGCAGCAAAGGACACACGGGACGTGTGTGCCTTCCCCGTGCACGACTGAACGTGCAGTTATTCACTGCCCCCTGCTGAAGGAGAAGCACTCACAAGTTTCTCGTTATTTGCTTCTCCTTTTCACGCTGCTGCTTTGACTTCTTGTTTAATATCCCGGTTACTATCAAGGGTTAATGGGTTATTAGACAAACCCAGAGCACTCGGCTGCTGAAATGCAAAAGCAAAGCAAACGCAGAGCAAGCAAATCAAGAAACCGTGTGTGCCCAGTGGCCAGAAGCACCAAACAGCAACATTTTCCCCCAAATAACAGCAATCTTTGGAGCAATATCGTGATACCGAGCCTCAGGTATCCCTTTAAATGCCAGGAAACGCTTTGCTGGTCGCCCAAAGCAGGGGCAGGACAGGCTGTGCAGCACTGAACCAGGCAGCTTTGCTCACTCCACGCAAGGACAGGTACTCCCCAAAGCATGCACAATTTATTAAAGGAACATACACTTACGGCGTTATCCCCTAAAATGTCCAACTTTTTCATCAGCTCGGCTACTACAATGTCCTGACGAGAGAGAAAGGGAGAAGCAGGGGTCAGCGCAGGTTGTGCTGGGGAGAGGAGGAGGGGAGAGCAGCATCCCTTACCGTGACCCCTTCAGCCTCACAGTACACCTGCAGAGGGCTCTTCCCCTCCGTGAAGGGGCCGTGGTGGAAGTTGATGGCAGGGGACCGTCTCTCTCTCTCCTGCGAGGACAAGAATTCCTGGTTACCCTCTCGCTGTGTCCCACCACAGCACCAGGCACGGTCTGGGTGGGAAGGGCCCTTAAAGCTCATCCTGCTCCATCCTCTTGCCCCAGCAGCCCATAAAGCTCATCCCACCCCATCCTCCTGCCCCAGCAGCCCAAAAAGCTCATCCCATCCACCCTGCTGCCCAGCAGCCCATAAAGCTCATCCCATCCACCCTGCTACCCAGCAGCCCATAAAGCTCATCCCATCCACCCTGCTACCCAGCAGCCCATAAAGCTCATCCTGCTCCATCCTCCTGCCCAGCAGCCCATAAAGCTCATGCCATCCACCCTGCTGCCCCAGCAGCCCATAAAGCTCATCCTGCTCCATCCTCCTGCCAGCAGCCCATAAAGCTCATCCCACCCCATCCTCCTGCCCCAGCAGTTCCTCCAGAGTGGGTGGTTTGTGTGTTTGTGGTGCTCCCCTCTGCCTGGAGCCCTCGGCCTCCCTCCCTCAGCGTCCCCACAGCCGCCGTGCCCGGGCAGCGCCACACGCGCTCACCTCCAGCTCCAGGATCCTGAACTCCAGCAGCTCGTTCTGGTCCTTGGCGTCCTGCACGTCGTGCTTCAGGCGAGCCTCCTCGGCCTCCATGTGTCTGATCTGCGGAGGCATGAGGATTTCCTGGGCTCGGGCCCCGTGGGCGCTCCGCCAGGCCGCGCCTCGGCCGTGCCCAGCTGAGGGGACACGGGCCGGGCCCAGGCCGCGCCTCGGCCGTGCCCGGCTGAGGGGACACGGGCCGGGCCCAGGCCGCGCCTCGGCCGTGCCCGGCTGAGGGGACACGGGCCGGGCCCAGGCCGCGCCTCGGCCGTGCCCGGCTGAGGGGACACGGGCCTGGCCCAGGCCGCGCCTCGGCCGTGCCCAGCTGAGGGGACACGGGCCGGGCCCAGGCCGCTGGCCCTGCGCGCCTGGCACCACGGCAGAGTGCCAGGAACCACTATCCCAGCAGGTACGTGAGGATCTTGTGTTAAACAGGAACTATTTCCAGCCATAAAGGTTAGACTATTGTTGCCATATTATGTGAGATTTTGTGAGATGTTTACGGCTCTGTGACTGAGTTTTCCCACAGCCCCTAATGTAAACATTTTGTTTTTCTACATTCCTTTCTGATGGTAGTCAACTGATGGACTTCTAGCCTGGCCAGCGGGATGGAGTGGTGGTAACCTTGTTCTCCAATCCCTGGTCATTCTTCAAAACCTCTAAAAGCAAAGTCTTTGTAAACAATAAAGTTCTTTCTTCTTCAGCCTTCATCTCTTGGAGGCAAATCGGTGCGTATTTACCCGTGTGCACTAGTGACAGAATATTGCACCTTCTGCGACCACCAAGACACAGACACTAATTGAATAATACAGACAGAAAAGTTGAATACCTTTTCTACCAGCTCCTGATTTCTTCTGTACAGGGCTTGCTTCTCCTCAATCCACTTCATGTCCTTGGGAAGGAAATGAACAACATGGAGGTGAAGTTGCAACGTTTAGCACAGCAGCAAGGATTTCACTGAATCTCACATGCAAGGGATAAAATAATGATAGCTGTGAAATGTGAGTCCATTACTTCCTAAAATAACTTCCTAAGATAAACTTGCCCATATAATTTTAACAGCTCTGTAGTAGACAAATGGAATAAAAACATTCCAGTGTTTAAAAAACTCTTTCAGGTAAAATCTGGTTTGCATTAAAAGGTATATTTCCAACTATGTGTTTATGAACAAATCTCTATGTTGCTAAATACAAATTACATATTTCTGCAGATGGGGCAAACAAAACTTGATTTGGAAGCGAATCTCTTAGTCTGAGGAATATATAAACCCCACAAACCCCAGAACATGGTTTATCAGCAAGAACAACAATAAGAGGTTAAGCTGGGATGGCAATGAATAAATTATTTAATATTTTATTGTTCTCAAAACCATTTTCCGTTTACTTCTTGGTTCATTTGTTTTTGTTGTAGTTGGTTTTTTTTTTGTTTGTTTGTTGGTTTTTTTTTTTTTTCTTTCTTTCTTTGGTTGTTGGGTTTTTTGGTCTGCAGAAGCTGTAACCAGCCTGGGAACCTTTGTGGTTCCCCAGCAGAGGGGTGGGGAAGGGCTGGAGTCAGCATTACCTGTCCCTGCTCAGCCAGAGCCTTCTCCAGATCTTCTATCTGAGCCTGGGACCGGTGTATTTCTGCTTGGAGCTGCTCACGTGTCTGTGGGACATGAGAGAGAAACAAACAACCCCCCCAATTGATAAAGAACAATTAAAAAAAATAAAAAATTAAATCTTTCACCAAAAGACCAAACCTAACGCAGTCACAGAAAATATTTAAAACTCCAAAAGCTTGTAACAAATGATTTTTAGAGTTTTTTGGCTGAAGAAATTTACAGCTGAGCACAGAGTATCAAACAATCAAATGTAATCCAGTCAAGTCTGGGAGACAGGATTAATGATTTTGAGATTTAACTCGAGATTAACAAAATGGCAAAGCAGAGCTGGCTCCTCGCAGCTGGTCATGGCAGGCTGCAGCCAGAACTCCCCTTCCTCCAGGAAAACAAATTAAAATTATTATGGCACAATTCTGGGCACACCTGGTTCCCTTAAATTTGGGGCAGGTTAAACACTCAGAACAGATCCCACCTTACAAACTGACAAATTTCATTGACCTTTGTGCCTTTAGTCCTTTATCTACGACTTAAAACCCCATCTATGGTTTAGTTCCATGTCTCTTTCGTACCCATGTCTTATTTCTTACGATATTTGTTGCTTTCTGCTTACTTAAATAGACACCCCATTCCTACACGTTTTCTGGAGAATAAATGTAATTGCTGCTAGTTGTTTTATTTGTTATATACTTTCATGGAACACTTTCTTTCCTTGAACCATTTCTCTGCTATATATCCCATTATTTACACTGAAAATGATCTTGTTTGCGTGACCTACACTGGTGCCTCCTTTGGCTCACTGTGAAAAAACAAAATCCAGTCACTTTCACAGCTGGGCATGCCTTGGCTCACTGGGATTTTCATTCCAGGGGCAATCCCTGATGTTTCACCGTGGATGTTCATGCTGGGGACACTTGTGGGAATGTCAGCTTACGTGCATTACACCTTGACCCACTCTAGTTCCTGGATAACATCTTCACAGAACAGATGCAGGAACAAATGTGAGCACATTTATCCTGTCAAACAGTAAATTTGTCCCTTTCCTGACTGCAGTCACCCTTGCAGGCTGGGCATGGCCCATGCTGCCAGCCCTTCTGAGAGTCACCGAATGGTTTGGGTTGGGAGGGATCCCAAATCCCACCTGGTGCCACCCCTGCCATGGCAGGGACACCTCCCACTGTCCCAGGCTGCTCCAGCCCCAGTGTCCAACCTGGCCTTGGGCACTGCCAGGGATCCAGGGGCAGCCACAGCTGCTCTGGGCACCCTGTGCCAGGGCCTCAGCACCCTCCAGGGAACAATTCCTTTGTAGCTCCTTGGAACACACAACGAGTTCACAACAAAAGCAGCACCTCAGGGCAGCTGTCCAGAGCCACGGGAACTCTGAGAGGCAGACAGGCAGAATAGCACGGGGCACTTTGCAATTAAATTAACAGGAAAATCTCAGCTATAAGCCTTCTAACATTTTATGAGGAATCATGTAATCTCTCAGAGCCCAGAAGGAATTAAAGACCACGCATTATATATTTAAGGCTAACTGCCCTAGTTCTTTATAGAAAAAGAGCTTACTTTCAAGGATTTCCCATGAAGAATTCCCCCTGGATTTCCCTTAAAGGGATCAGAGGTGAAAAGCCCCGGCTGCAGCAGCGGTGGATTCTCAGAGACCCTTCCCAGCGAGGCTGGCAGGACTCAGGGCGCCCGGAGCCGCCCGGGCGAGCTGGGAACAGCCTGAGCAAGGACACTCGGATCCCCCGCACCCTCCCAGCCCCAGCCGCTCCCTTCCATGCAGTCTAATCCGTGCAGACCTTCACTTCTCGTTCCGCATCCAGGGTGCCGCCGACCTGCTCCTGCAGCAGGGCGTAGGCGCGCTGCAGCGCCTGGTACTCCATCGTCAGCTGCCGAAAACGCAGCTCCGTCTCCTCCTTGGCCATGCCCTGCAAGCACAAAAGAAAAAAGGAGGGGATTGGGTTTGTTTGCTCTGAAAAGTGCCCGAATCATCGCTTTTGAAATGCGATTTGGAAGCACGGTACTGAAAACCTTGGTTAAGTGCCCTCAAGCTGCTTCCCCTCCGTCCCCTGCGCATCTCTTGCACGCTCTTACCTCCAGGAAATGCAACACAGAAATAAAGAGGTGATCCCTGCCTTGGAAAGATAAAAGATTACCTTCCATACAGCGCACTAATGACTGCACCACCCTTTCTTACTGGAACCGGGAAAATCATCACATTAAAGGTGAAAATGCAGCTTTCTTTAACAACAAAAGGTTTTCCATTTGGAAAGGAAACCAAGCCTGACAGCCTCACTCAATTATTCAAACACGAATCCGGAGTTAATAGTTGTAGAAGTGGTGACAGCAACATGAAAGGAGCCCTTCATCTTCTTCACCCTCCTTACGATATCCAGGATGGAAGGCTTTCATCTCAGGCTGACCGGAATATTTCACTCAATGTGAAATGGAATGACATTGCTGGGTGCACGCATCACCCTCCCAGCGGCTGAGCAGGGGGAAGAATGCCAATAACGGAGTGAAAAACAAACAGGCTCATGCATACACAAATGCATTCACGTTTCCTGCAGTGCAGCGCACACCTGGTAACCATCGCGTGCCTTTCATGATGGAATTCTGCGGCTTCCCTTTGAGCAGATCTAATCACACCTGCAGCCAGCACGCCGTGAAAAGGCTGCACATCATCACTGGCAATTTTTGGTTATTATAAGATTCTTGTTAAGCCCAGAGCTGTGGAATGGTCCGGTGATCTGACACACACTGGGGAATGCGTTTGTGGAGAAGCCCTGGCAAACACACGGAATAATCCCTTTAATTTGTTTTACATTTGTGTGCTGTGCTCTCAGAGCCTCTGGAACTCAGCCAGGAACCAGCCTTTCCCTGGAGCCCAGAGCTTCAGGAGAACATTCCCTTCTCCTTCCACAAACACGGACCTTACTGCTCTGCGCCGAGCTCGGCTGGCCAAAATCTGCAGCCAGGCTCAGAGCGAGCACATCTCCCAGGGGCTCTCCAATTTCTCAGTTCTTTAGACCTGCAGACCGGCCACGAATTCAATATTCTTGGGATATGAGATTTCCAGCTTGGCTGGAAGCTGTGAAGTCACTGAAGACCTGAGATTTGGAGATGCCGACCAACATGCATAGTACCAAATTTAACAGGAATGTTTCATTTTGTGGTCTGAGGTGACAGAGTGATAGAGCAGACATGAGAGAACAGAAATGATGGAAATGACGGAACAGGGCAGGACTCTCGTTAAAGAGCAGTATCAGGTTACCACCAGACCAAGAGGGATGTTGGAGCTGTACCTCCTCCAGGTCGTCCTCGGGCGTGCAGGGGGTCTGGTCAGTGCGGTCGGTTTGGTAGGAGATGGAGGAACCATCAGACTCCAGGGAAGCCTCCTCATCGTAGCCATAGAACGTCTCCACCACGGGCTTCTGACAGAGAGCAGGGTCAGGGAGCCTGGACAGACTGCCCTGGGGGACAGACTGCCTTGGGGGACAGACTGCCTTGGGGGGACAGACAGACAGACTGCCCTGGGGGACAGACAGACTGCCCTGGAACCTGGACAGACTGCTCTGCACCTGGACAGACTGCCTTGTGGACACAGACAGACAGACTGCCTTGGGGGACAGACTGCCCTGGGGGACAGACTGCCTTGGGGGGACAGACAGACAGACTGCCCTGGGGGACAGACAGACTGCCCTGCACCTGGACAGACTGCCCCGTGGGACACAAACTGCCCTGTGGGACACAGACAGACAGAATGCCCTGGGACCTGGACAGACTGCCTTGGGGGACAGACTGCTCTGGGGGACACAGACAGACAGACTGCCCTGGGGGACAGACAGACTGCCCTGGGGGCTGAGCACAGGCTCTGCAGCCCCTCAGCTCCAGGTGCTGGCACCTCTCACTCTGCTGCCCCTCCAGCACCAGCCCAGTCCTTCACAGGTGTATTTATAACATCTGTCACCCACGACAGAGCTCAAACCGTACCTGAACCCATCTGAATCCCTGAACTGGCATTTTTGTGACCCCTCCCAGGCCCTGCCTTTTTAAATGCATTTTCTTTCCAGTTCCCCCATGGCTAAGCACCCTTTTAATTTTGAGTGTTCCCCTCAACAGGAGGGGAGAGCTGTGCACTGAAATGTCTTTTAATCCACTGTCATCACCATGGTGTCTCTCCCGTCAGCACCACAACTTTCACGTGAAAATTGTCAAAAAGTATTGTACTTGAAGTTAATCGCCACAGCAATAAGTCTGTGGTCTGAAGAAATCCAGTTTTCCACTCACAACTGTTTTTTGTTTAAAAGAATGGTGGTAAAGAAGGACTTACTGTAAATGCATGGAAGTCAAAGACAACACTTCACAGATCTAAAGACACTTTTAATGGATGATTCACAAAAACATACCTAGATTTTGGCCCTTGGCTTTAATTTGCAGTGGGTAACTTTTGAAGGAGAATCAGGGGAATCCAGAATGTGGAAGGGACACCTCCCACTGTCACAGGCTGCTCCAGCCCCAGTGTTCAACCTGGCCTTGGGCACTGCCAGGGATCCAGGGGCAGCCACAGCTGCTCTGGGCACCCTGTGCCAGGGCCTCAACACCCTCCCAGGGAACAATTCCTGCCCCAAATCCCATCCAGCCCTGGCCGTTCCCTGTGTCCTGTCCCTCCATCCCTTGTCCCAAGCCCTATCCAGCTTTCAGAGAGACAGATCTGACTCCCTGGAAGGCCTGGGTGTGATTTTCAGGATGACAGGAGTTATCTCCCATCGACCTTAATTAGTTATTCATAGATTCATTAGCTGCAGCCTCGCTCTAATTCTTCATCTGTGGATCACAGCACACAGGCAGTCCCTGACGCTAAACCTCCCTGTGACATTTGAGTGTTAATATTTACATTAACACCCTGCCGAGCCCTCATTAACCAACACTCCCTTTTCCCTCAGCTCTAACCATCGCTTCCCTACCCGGCAATTTTCGCATGTTACTAAACTCTGTCATGAATTATTTACAACATATACATGTTCGCGGGGCAGCACCATTAGAAGATCATTTGCAGATGTGTTAATTAATAAAATTTGTCTCCTCTTTAGACAACCACACCTCCCCCGAAGTCCCTCAGGGTAAATGCAGAGCATGGAAAGGCTCAGAGTGCTCCGTGCAAACAGGTCCCCTGCCCCACCTTGAACATCCCAATGCAGTCTGTGAATGTCCTTCAACATGCCACCCAAATTTAACTTTAGGACCCATTTGCAGACCCTTAAGGAGAGCATTGCCATGGCCACGGCCCGAGGTGCTCTGAGCATCCCAGCACCGTCCATCAGCATGTCACCATAGAAGGTTTTGTTCTTTACCTTAGGAATTCTCGTCATTTTTTTCCTCTGCTTCCTGAACCGGAGCAGCTTATCACGTTCCTGCGAGAGTCAGAGACCAGTGTCAGCTGTTTTCGGAGGGCAGTTATTTAAATTAACAATGTCAGCACAGGGAGCCATTGGGGAGCCAACAGACAGGAGTGTCCCTGCTGTCCCACGCTGTCACCAGTCCCGGGTGATTTACTCCAACAGATTTCAGGTTTGCCACAGACAACTAGAAATTGCTCTTCATGCCCATGAAGACCAAACTAAAATAAAGCTGATGAGGAGCTCTATGCTGAGCGTTTGGGTGTCCCCTTGGAGCTGCTCCATGGGTGACCACGGCACTGGAGCCCTCGCCCTGCCTCTGCTCCTGCCCCCAGCTCTGCTGGCTGTGGGTGGCTCTGGGAGGTGCACACACCCAACAGCCACACTGCACACATTTCAGGGCCTCTGAGCTCAGCATTTTCAGGCTCAGCTCCTTCTCTAAGGATCTGCAGGTTCCCTGTGCCTCTGGAGTGAGGTTTGAGAATTTACTGCTGCCAACAATTTTTCCAATTGGAGGAAATAATAGAATAATGAAATTCCAGGTTGGAGGGACCTTAAATATCACCTCCTTTCACCCCTGCCATGGCAGGACACCTCCCACTGTTCCAAGGCTGATTCCAGCCCGTGTCCAACCTGGCCTTGGGCATTGCCAGGGATCCAGGGGCAGCCACAGCTGCTCTGAGCACCCTGTGCCAGGGGCTGCCCACCCTCACAGGGGAAGAATTTCTTCCTCTTTATGGAGTTAGGTTGATATTTTACAATACTCAGAAAAAAGTCTCTGTTCTGGACTTGCAAAGCCCAGGACATGCAGAGATGGAAGCTCTAAAGGGGAAACCCTCAGATGTTCCATTCTGCCCGCTGGGTACAGGGGTGTGGTGGCACTGGGGACACTAAGATGTGCAGGTGGCCAATCCCAAGGCCAGCAGCAGTGGCTGAGGACAATTGAACAGATCCCATCAATTCCCACCAGTGGTGTAGCCCCACAACATCCCTGCCCACCACAGCACAGGGATGGGCAAGGGCAGGGCTGAGCACACCCTGGTGTGGCTGACACAAAGCCAGGGGCAGCCAGAGGAAGAAAACACAGCTCCAAGGTGACAGAGGTGCCCTGGAGATGGGGACACTCACTCTCAGCCATCAGGGCAGGTGGTGGGACTAAAGCTTTCCTCCCCACTATCACTGTGCTTTTCTCTGGTGAACAACTGCTGATAAAATATCTGCTCTGAGGAAATCTCTGGGTCAGCTCACTGCTGAACACTGATGGAAGGGAGAATAAATAAATAAAAATATTATTGTACCCTGCCTGCTTTCCATGAACAGCAATTTAAAGCACATATAGATGAGGAGGAAGTTGATGTCACTCTTACCATGACGCTCTTCACATAGCCAGCAGTCTCCAGGGTCTAATGAAAAGGAATGAAATAATGTCAGCCACTGGACAAGCTTAAAAACAAAGGGAAGAAATAAAAGCTGTTTTCTAGAGGAGTGTCATGGCTTTGGTGTTTTCTGTTCCCAAGGACAGAGAACATGTAAAGAAGGAAGCAAAACCCCAAGCCCAGGACTGAGAGCACCCCCTGTACACAGGAATCTCCAGCCTGGTGGTGTCTCCAGCTGAAGGAACTCCATTTCCCCCCCAGACCTTGTCACCAGCACATGTAAGGACATGGTTCTGTCATGCCAGGCCAATGCAGACTGAAAGGGTTTATCCCCCAGGCACCACACCACAGACAATTTACACTCCTACTAAGCACAGAAATGCCTGCCAGGTTCCCCTGCTGTGCCAGTTCCCAGAGCCCTGAGTGTCCCTTCCTTGGGCTTCCTCTGCACTGCCCCAGCAGCCTTCCATCTCACCTTGGAGAGCTCATCAATGATGTTTTGCTGCTCAATAACTTGTAGCCTCAGGAAATCCACTTCCCTTTCTTCCTGGCTGTGGTCAAGGTCATTTAGGGAGCTTGGTCTCCTTATTGCTCCAGTTCTTTGCCTCTAGAATCCAAGAACCACAGAAGAGGAAATGATCAGGAGGCTCTGCCAGGGGCTTGTCTGGCCCTTCCCTGAGCAGCAAGTGATGCAGATATCTCCCTAGTGCTCGCCCTGCTGCTCTCCTGCTCCCCTTCTGCTGGGCCTCACATCCGGGCTCCAGATGTGCCAGATGGTCCTGCTCCTCCAGCTGGAAGAGGGGCAGGGCCACAAGCGCAGATTTCCCAGGGAAGATGAGGTGATTCCGGCAGGAAAGTTGACGGTGGGTCACAGAATGCCAGATTAGTTTGGTTGGAAGGGACCTTGCCAGAACGGAAGAGTTTTCATGGAGCCTGCAAGTGTGGGCCAATGCCTGACCCCCTCAGCCCCACCAGCTCCACACCCCACCTTCCCAGGAGCACGGGCACTCACCATGGCAATATTTTCCTGCGTCACAAATTTCAGTTTATTTTCCATTCGACGTAAGGCATGTGACAACTCCTCATTCTTCCTACTGAGGCGTTTGTTTTTGTCCAAAATGGGTTTGTACTGACTTTCCGCTTCTCTGAGACGTTTCAGCTGAAAGATAAAGAGAAAAATAACACCTCTGTAGCTTTTTCATCAAATACATTAACTACTCTCTGTAACCATCGCACTAGAAGTGTCTTCTCCTGATGCAAAGCAGAACTGGGCAAAAATTCTTTGGGTTTTCCATTGGGAAGAGAGTGTTCCTGCATGAGAAGATACTCTATCTGTGCAGCAAACGTTCAATGTGGGGAATACACTTATTTTTAAAAGAAATACATTATATATAATTTATTTCTTTAAAAAGAAATAAACATAATTTAAGCTAATGCCATCTAAAAAATCCATGGCTGTACAAGCCAAGAGCGGAGTGACGCGGCACAGCCCCGAGCACCGAGCTGAGGAGGAGGAGGAGGAGGAGGCAGCCCCTCCTTTCCAACCAGCACAGGAGCAAACCCCTGGGTGTTTCTGGGGCAGGGCACTTGTGCCCTCACCCTGCTGCACTCACCAGCTCGTTCCTCTCCTCCGACAGCAGCGCGTTCCTGTCCTCCAGCTTGCGGATTATCCCGCTCAGCTCCGCGATTTTCAGCTGGAAGCGCCGGGCATCCTTTTCATCCAACTGCTGTTCCTAAAACAAAGATCAACTGCAAATAACTGCTCGTAAGTGTACATGCAAAGGCACAACGGCAAAGCTCAAGCTTTTTCTCATCCCAAATCCAAACACTTCAAAATGTGATCGCGTGGAGCGTAACCCATGGAACCCGACTGACCACGGCAAGCTGCAGGGCGAGACCAATGGAAAGTCAGGAGTGGAAATGTAACAAAGAATGCAAATGCAGAGGAATGTATATGCATACATATACATATATGCATATGCAAATACAAAGTCACAAATGTGACATTACGAATGTGCAAATACAAAGTTTGCAAATGGTAAACTTGGAAACAACAGAAAATATCAAAACTGAAGGCCGTGTTCCAATGATGCCACTGTTGAAGTGAGAGCTTCAGACACATCCCCCGCTCTGAGGACTTGGTCACAAGAAACTGATATTAAAATTACTGAATTACTAAATGGGGAAAATCCATGGAATTGTGCATTGAATAAGCTCTTCTTCCAGAAAGCTGTGGCCCTTATGGGGTCCTGAAGGGTCACTTGTAAGGCCACAGAGGTAGCACTTTATCTGAGTGAAAATGCTTAAACCAAATTAGAAATGAATAGAGATATAGGTAGATGTATTCTCGTTCAGAGTCAGAGAGGAGTTACAGCTACTGACAAACGTGACAGACTTTTCCCCTTGTCTATGACTTGTTCTGGTCTTTGGCAGAAGTTGAGTACAACTAGAGAGAGGCAAATTAGTGCCCACAGCTCTGGTGACACTTTTGGGAGGTCTAGGGTTCCTCATTCAACAGGTGCAGGAGAGGCTTGGGCCAAAGAATAAAACAGATTGGTTTGCTCAGGTATAAGTTTTACACTTGCACTGAGACAATCGAGGCTGTCGCAAAAGAAATCTTGATGAGGAGCAGCAATGAGGACGTCCTGCACACGTCAGAGGCACGAGGGCAGTGACCCGAGGGCTTTCCTGGGCTGAGGGAGGTGCCAGAAAACATTGAAAAAATTTACATTGAAAAAAGCCGTTGTGGGGGGTGACTCCAATCGAACGTTCCGGCCGTTGCAGAGAATAAACAGGAGAGAATAGGTTGGGAGGTCTTTGGTTCGCTTTGCGTCCTGCTGACGGTGAGAGCACTGAGCAGCAGGAGAGGGGGCCCTGGGGGTCTGCAGGCTTTCCGTGCTGCCCTGCCCCACTGCCTCCCCCGATCCCTCTGGAACTGGCCTCGTGCATCTGCTCCCCGAGCCCCAGCCTCCCAGAGCTCGCACACAAACAGCGCTTGGTGAGAAATGCATTTGCATCGTTTGTTGGCGGAATCGTGTCAAACCGTCAAACTAAGGCGGGTGGGCTGAGCATGGTGCGGTGAGGAAAAGGAGAGAGAGAACAGAGGAATTTCACCCTGCTGACAAAACCAAACCAAACCGAACCAAACCGACCGGGAAAACAAAACGACAGAAAGCAAAAGCTCTCCCATGGCGAGGTTTGATTGGAAATCTCAATGGTTTGGGCACGATAAAAACGAGAGCACGGCGCGGGAGCCTCAGGGCCCCCCTGCACAGCCATGGGACAGCTCTTGCTCAGGGTGCACTCATCAAGATTCTGTCACTCGGTGCCGTTTGGTCGCTCGTTTAGGTGAAACCACGTGGAAGTGCTTACGGGGCTTCCCGAGTGATCTGAAGCGTCTCCTGCACCACTTGCATAAGGAAGTTCCCGCTTGGGGCTGCTCAGGTGCCGGTCAGACTCTTTGAGCTGGGACAGTTGTTCATCTAAAGCCTCCTTTTGGAGCTGCAGTCTCTGAGCATGCCCGGCTCGCACCCCTAACTCTCTCTCCAGCACGAAGACTGCTCTGTCCTTAAACTTAATCTCCTCCATCTACAAGGAGAACAGAACACAATCACACAGTGGCTCGGGAGCCCCCGGAGCAGCCCGGGGTGACGCAGCATCGCTGCCCTGCCGCCAGAGCAGCCGCGGGGACAGGGGCAGGGACAGGGCAGAGAGCACCGCACCGGGGCCACACAGCAGCAAACCCCTCCTTCAGCAGGCACTTTGGCATTGGGATGTGGGGGAACAGCCTGTAATCCTACCACCACTTCAGAACAGCTGAAAAAACATGAAAGCTTGGCACTCGCATCACACTTCGATTGCTTCACTAAAACCCTTTAACCACTCTGCAGCATTTTGCTTGGATGCCACCCCTGGAAAATTTGGATTAATAATTTTTAAAGAAAAATATTGAACCCTCAGTATCTTTTAAATTTTAAAAATTCCTAGAAGAAATGTGAATTTTTAATTATTTTTTTTCCCCAAAATTCTCCCTTGTGAGCAGTTCCCTTTCCATGCGAGGGTTTACTTACACATAATAAACATTACCCAAAATCATGAAGTGCTTAAATGACCAATGCCCAGGGAGCTCTAACGCTCTCCTTCCCTGTCTGCCTGTGCCAAGGGCCGGTGGGATCAGCCAGGGTCGGAGCCCTGGAGTGTGGCTGCAGCTCAGGAGGGCGGCTGGAGGGAATAGCTGATCCCAGCCGGGCTGGGGTGGTGCTGCCCACCCTGCACCCCACAGGCACATCACCCACGGCTGCAGAGCTGCTCACGGTGCCACGGGTGGCACAGACAGGGATCCACAGCAAGGCACAAACCACTTCCATCCCCTCCGGGGTCTGGCAGCTGCTTCCACACTCCAGGAACACGAGATTTTGGCTGTCGGATTTTGAGACTTTACACTTTTCATTTCAATGGTCAGTTTTTAAACCTGGCCTGCTTAAGTTAAGAACATTTTGCTTGTAAGAGTTGTGTTAATACTTTTATCTCCACTTTGTTTGTAAACCTGGAAAAAAAATGACATTGGGAATCGATGGTCACTCCAAGGACTTTGTTGGCAATAAATGCCAAGGTGGCCCACCCAGGGCAGGGGCTGGCAGGTCACACAGGTATGAGGAGAGCAAAATGGAGCAAATGAAAGGGATTTGGGGTGCCATTGACTAAAGATCCTCGCAACAATGTCCATGAAGGCAGCGTCTGCTGACTTTGAACGAAACAAAGACACAGGTGCTCCCGAGCACCTGAGGTCTTTCTGCTAAATGCCTAATGAGGAGAAATCTAAATGGATGCACAGATGAAAAGTTAACACATCATCAAATGATTATTTGTTTAAAATAAGCAGAATATTGGATAGTTGATTCTTATTAATGTGGAAACAAAGACGCATTACAACAAAGGAAACACATGAAATTGGGAGCAACAAAGAGATGAGGAAACATGAAACATTTCACAGCATTTAACTAATGGGTTGTTTTCCAGAAAAAAAAAAAAAAAAAAAAAAATCCCTAAACATGAACCACAAGCAAAGATCAGCACTGACATCTTCCTTCAGCCGAGCAAATTTCCGTACATGACACATGCACAAGTTTGGTGCCTGCAGCCCACTGCCAGACAGAGACAGCGTGGGAACAGCAGGGATGGGAGGGAAAGGTGTCCCTGTGCACGGGAATGAGAGGGAAAGGTGTCCCTGAGCACGGGAATGAGAGGGAAAGGTGTCCCTGAGCACGGGAATGGAATGGAAAGGTGTCCCTGAGCACGGGAATGGGAGGGAAAGGTGTCCCTGAGCACGGGAATGGAATGGAAAGGTGTCCCTGAGCACGGGAATGAGAGGGAAAGGTGTCCCTGAGCACAGGGATGGAATGGAAAGGTGTCCCCGAGCACAGGGATGGGAGGGAAAGGTGTCCCTGAGCACGGGAATGGGAGGGAAAGGTGTCCCTGAGCACGGGAATGGAATGGAAAGGTGTCCCTGAGCACGGGAATGGGAGGGAAAGGTGTCCCTGAGCATGGGAATGAGAGGGAAAGGTGTCCCTGAGCACGGGAATGAGAGGGAAAGGTGTCCCTGAGCACAGGAATGAGAGGGAAAGGTGTCCCCGAGCACGGGAATGGAATGGAAAGGTGTCCCTGAGCACGGGAATGGAATGGAAAGGTGTCCCTGAGCACGGGAATGGAATGGAAAGGTGTCCCTGAGCACGGGAATGAGAGGGAAAGGTGTCCCTGAGCACGGGAATGGAATGGAAAGGTGTCCCTGAGCACGGGAATGGGAGGGAAAGGTGTCCCTGAGCACGGGAATGGAATGGAAAGGTGTCCCTGAGCACGGGAATGGAATGGGAAGGTGTCCCTGAGCACGGGAATGGAATGGAAAGGTGTCCCTGAGCACAGGAATGGAATGGAAAGGTGTCCCTGAGCACATTCCATCTGCTCCTGTCACAGAGTGCCAGTCAGTGCAAGCACAAAACACGCCCTAAAGCTGTCGGTGAATCCCTGAGTCTCTGTTTCCCTCAGGGCCCTCCTCACGAGGGGCCAGCAGCCACCAGGTCCCACCAAAATAACTGAGGGTGGAGCTGGGATGGCACCCAGGCAGCGCTCAGGGCTTGGCAGAGTCACAGGCTCAGGTAATTTCACTGGTGCAGTGAGCCAATCTGATTCTTTCAGCAGGAACTGTAAAAAAAGTTTCATTTTCAAAGGCAGTTTAGAAAACACCCCGTTGAACCACTCTATTCCCTATAACTAGCACTGTATTTATTTGACAGCTTCTACATTAAAGGCCATTAGTGGGGACCTTCTCTGGGATGCACCAAGTTTATTTAGGATGCCCATTTTGCCCCCACTCACTGGGATGTACGGAATCAATGCACCAGTGACGTATACTTAGAGAAGGTACTTACACTGCAGGATATTTGAACAACATCAGTGGAAAAATTGGTTATAAATTATTTTGAATATCCTCTTCATTAAAATAACCTGTGAAAAAACCTTAACAGCCTGAAGTCTGAGAGAAGAGGAGGGTAAATAAAGGCAGGGGACACTCACTGCTGGGGTGTCGGTCCCTGCCAGGCCCTTGGGTGCCAGGGCTCAGGTGGGGCTGCACCAGCATCCTGCCAGGGCAGGAGGCTCCACAGTGTGGCCAGCCTTTGATTTGGGGCCAGGCTGCAAGCTCTCTGGGCATTTCAAATTGTTTTTAGGGTTTGGGTAGGGGCTAAGGGCCGATGGCTTAGAAGAGAGCTGGACGGGTTTGTGGTAGGACAATGGGCGCTGTAAAGCAGCAGGGCAAACACAAAACGAGCACAGAAATCCTGAGATGGGAGCCAAAGCACACATCCTGAGAGCAGGGGGTGTCCCCACATCCTGAGAGCAGGGGTCGACCCACGTCCCCAGATCCCGAGAGGAGGGATGTTCCCATGTCCCCACATCCTGAGAGCAGGGGTGTCCCCATGTCCCCAGGTCATGAGAGCAGGGGGTGTCCCCACGTCCCCACATCCTGAGAGCAGGGGTGTCCCCATGTCCCCACATCCTGAGAGCAGGGGTGTCCCCACATCCCCACATCCTGAGAGCAGGGGTGTCCCCACGTCCCCAGATCCCGAGAGGAGGGGTGTCCCCATGTCCCCACATCCTGAGAGCAGGGGGTGTTCTCACATCCCCACATCCTGAGAGCAGGGGTGTCCCCATGTCCCCAGATCCCGAGAGCAGGGGTGTCCCCATGTCCCCACATCCTGAGAGCAGGGGTGTCCCCACGTCCCCACATCCCAAGAGGAGGGGTGTCCCCACGTCTCCAGGTCCCCGGGAGCGCAGCAGCAGCTCAGGGACACTCCCTGCAGTGTGGGAGCAGCAAGGACCCCCCCGAGCCCCAGAAGGTGCTGGGGGCCTGCCAGGCTCTGCTGCAAAGGCTTCCCTGTGAAATTCCCACAGGGATTTCCCCCTTCTCCGAGCACCACCCTCCCTCCAACCTCCCCAGGCAGTTCCCACACAGAGGAAAACCCCAAACACCAGGTGTGAAGCTCTTTCCTTTGAGAGAGGAGCTGCTGCAGCTGAGGGTCAAACGTTGGATCAGGCGAGGGCAGGCACACACCAGGACCAGGGGAGAGCCCAGGGACTGCTCAGCTGGGAGCCAGCAGAGGAGCAGAGCCTGCCCCTGTCCTGGGCAAAACCACCACGCTGGGCACGCAGAGGAGCCCCCTGAACGCCCTGCTGCCCGCCTGGTGCTCAGGGGTGCAGAAAAGGAGCGTTTGGGATGGTGGAAGCCTCGCTGCAGGATGCTCATGGGAACCAGCAAGGGCAGGGAAAGGGAGGGACCGAGGTGGATCAGGGAGGAACGCTTGGTGAGGAAACTGAGGCATAACCCAAGAAACAAAACTGTTCTACTGATTCTACTTCTTCTTGTAGCATTCCCCTGACCAGCCAGGAACCTGAGGGCTCCTCCTGATGCCTTTAGTGTGAACAACATCATGGATAAAGATGATTCTTACAAAACCAGCAACTAATACCTTTATAACCAAACTCATACTTTTAAAAGACAGTTTGCCTTTTCCCTAGTAAATGTAAAACAGACCTGCAGCAAGCCCCAGAGTTTCAGCACCCAGGCAGCGAGCCCAGCCCTGATCAGCTCCTCTCAGCAGCACGAGTGCCAGGAGCAGAGGGCGACACGTACCAGCCTGCGGATTTCCCTCTCGCACTCCCTCTTGATCCTGGTGATCTCCTCCTGGTGCAGGTGGTACACGCTCCGGATCTCCGCTGCTTTGATCTTGTCAGCTTGGATGACCATGGTGAGAGCCTCCTCCACCTGTTTCTTAGCCCCCTTCAGCTCGGAAATCTCTTGCTGCATTTTGATCTTCTCCACCTCAAAGCCCCTCTTGGCCTCCTCCTTGGCCTCGCTGAGCAGCACCGTCTTCACCTTGTCCGGGGCCCCGTCACGTACGGCGTTGAGCAGGGTCTGCAGTCTCTGGATTTCATTATCCTTAATTTTTATTACTCTGAGCAGTTCAGCTTCGTGCTGCCTCAGAAGGGTTTCTCGGACAGCTTGGAGCTCTTTCATTTTGTCTTCATGAAGTTTGACTTTGAGCTCTGTGACCACCACTGTGCTTTTGTGCTGTTCGTGCTCCTTGATCTGCTTCACCTCCTGATTTTTCTCCCTTTCCAACTTGCTGACCTGTGAGGAAAATCAGAAAAGGACAGCGTTTCCCATCTACCAAACAGTGCATACGTATCATGATATCATTTAAAACTGGAACAGATGACTTTACACTATCACACCTCAATGCAAACTGGTGGTAGCAAAGACCTTTCTTTTGGAGCAGGCTCATGTTTAACACACATTAATGAATCAGTCAGCACCTTCTGAGTAAGTCTGAGTCCTTACTTTATCCCGCAGAGGCTCTCACAGCACATTCCCCCCAAAGCAAGGGAAACATCAGTTGCCAAGGCCATCACTCTGGCACGCTCAGGCACGCAGACCAACCCTGCACGTGCATGGGCAGGGCACGAAAAGCTCTGTGCAAGCTCCTGTGAAGGCCCAAACAGCTGCATTTTACCAGCTGCTTTTTAAACCATGAAATATTCAGCAGAAAGGACTGACTGTACCTGGCCACACAAGGCTCAAGTGATGTTTCAAGTTAAAACCGTGCCATAAACTCTAGAGAAGCCACGGCCAGAAGTGGCTGTGAAGGACAGGGAGAAGGAAAACAAAGTCCTCAGCCTTAAAGCTGAAAATGCTGCTTCACAGCAAAAGGATGAACAGATGTTCTATGTATATGTCCGTGTGCGTTGTATTCATGGTCTAAAATGCACAAAAATGGTGCAAATTCATGGAACAATGCAAGCTATCATTTTGTCCCTGCATGGTAACATGTTTCTATTTTGGAACCGAAACTCCCCCGAAGTTTATCACTGGAAACTGATTTGGGGAATTAGGGAAAAGCAAATGAACATTCCATGCTCTTGCTGAGAAGTGATCTGAGGGCAGGAGCCGGAAACTCTTAGAGCTGAGGCTCCAGCCCCACCAGCTGTCCCTCTCCTGGGGGCTGAGGGAGAAGCAGCGGTTCCTTGGAATTTGGGAATTAGAGCAGGAGGCAGAGCTGAGGTTTGGTATTGTACATGTGGGTAGGCAGCTGGTGTGAAGGAGTTTGAGCTCAAAATCCCAATGAAGTCAGTGGAAAAGGGAAAGAGAAGAACCAGCAAGGAGAATTTTAGCATTTCTGACTTTCCGAACGACCCCAACTCGCACTCCAAGGAAGGGAAGCTGCCCACCTTGCTCTTCTCCTGCTGCAGCTCGATCTGGATGTCGGTGAGCTTGGCCCTGAGCTCCTCGTTGGCAGCCTGCAGCGCGGCCAAGGCGTCGGGCTTGTCCCCCCTGGCGCGGCTGCCGGAGCCCCTCTTGGCCATGGTGAGGGACTGCTCCGCTCTACATCTTCTGGGGGCTGCAAGGAGGGACAGCACTGTCACACAGCCTGGGACACACCGCCCACAGCACCCCCAGGGACAGCAGCTGAGGATTCCCTGGCTTAGGTGTGGAATCACAGCTTTGTTCAGGTTGGAAAAGTCCTCCAAGACCATTAAGTCCAACGGTGCCCCCAGCACTGCTGGTGACCCGTATCCCCAGGCGCCACATCCAGAGGGCTTTTAAATCCCACCAGGTTTGGGGACTTGCCACATCCACACGGCTTTTAAATCCCTCCAGGTTTGGGGATTTCACATCCCTTGGGGGAGCCCTTTCCATGGAGAAGTGGAGCCCAACGTCCAACCAGAACCTCCCCTGATGCAGCCGTTTCCTCTTGTCCCATCCCTTGTTCCCTGGGCAGGGTCTGAGCCCCTGGCTGCACCCTCCTGCCAGGCAGGAACAGTGTCCTGTTCCTTCATCTGCACTGGAACCAGCACAGCGCAGGGGAACCCACTCAGTGCAGGGGATGAGGAATCTGCACAGTGCAGGGGATGAGGAACTCACACACAGTGCAGGGGATGTGGAACCCAAATAACACAGGGGATGTGGAACTCACACAGTGCAGGGGATGAGGAACTCACACAGTGCAGGGGATGTGGAACTCACACACAGTGCAGGGGATGTGGAACTCACACACAGTGCAGGGGATGTGGAACCCAAATAACACAGGGGATGTGGAACTCACACAGTGCAGGGGATGTGGAACTCACACACAGTGCAGGGGATGAGGAACTCACACACAGTGCAGGGGATGTGGAACCCACACACAGTGCAGGGGATGTGGAACTCACACACAGTGCAGGGGATGTGGAACTCACACACAGTGCAGGGGATGTGGAACTCACACAGTGCAGGGGATGTAGAACGCACATAACACAGGGGATGTGGAACTCACACACAGTGCAGGGGATGTGGAACCCACACACAGTGCAGGGGATGTGGAACTCACACAGTGCAGGGGATGTAGAACGCACATAACACAGGGGATGTGGAACTCACACACAGTGCAGGCGATGTAGAACCCAAATAACACAGGGAATGTGGAACCCACACACAGTGCAGGGGTTGAGGAACCCACATAGCACAGGGGTTGAGGAACCCACATAGCGCAGGGGATGGGGATGTTCAGGAGGGACATCCACACACCAGCCCCCAGCACTGCCACGGCTCGGAGACAGCACCCGCTGGGAAGATTGAATTTCTATTCTGTTTTCATGGAATCACGGGATGGTTACACCACGAAATTCATTAGAGAGCACTCAGATTTGGGAGAACATTTCCAACCTTTTTGATAGCGGTGCTGTTGAGGTGGGCGGCAGTGCTCCTGGCCGATGCCCCTCAGTGCCGGGGTCTGCCCCGCATGGCTCAGTCCCAGCACAGCAGAGGCACTGTCCCTGGCCAGACACCGGGATGGCCCTCAGCAGGTCAGGCCAGCTGCAAGGAGAGAGGAACAACAAATGGTCACAGCAAAGCAGCCACAAGAACCACCTCCACAACAGCATCGGCGGGAAAAAGCCTGCTTTGAATCCATGGAGCAAAGGCCTGAAGCTATCAGGGAGAAAAGAGCCGAGGGGGGCAGCTGCTCTGTGGGTATAAAATGGGATATAAGGCTGGGAGAGGGCTCAGAGCATCCAGGAGAGGGGCTGGAGTTTGGGAGGGCAGAGCTGCCGAGAGCCAGAGAAATCCCGTAGGACAAGCAGTCACTGCACATCTGCATTGGGTCAGAGAGAGGCTGAGACCTAGGGAAACAAGGAGAACAAAATAACATTCCTGATATTAATTGTCCAAAGCGAGGTGGTACAAGCAGTGTCAGTTCTGCTGTTTCTCAGGCTGGTGCCTGACTTTGTAGCCTGGAAGTTTCTATAAAAAGAAACATGTTTGGTTGGGCAAGGAAATAGAAATAAATTAAATTTAAAGATATCGCCTGAAAAATCTATAACAGGAGTACATGCTCTTTGCATTTAAGATTCTCAATGCTTTGTGCAAGCAGACACAACCCACCAATGGAGATTTAAACCCCTATCTCTTTATTGATAAAAAATGGGGCAGCCTGTAGCCACAGGCACAGAGCCGTACCTGCTGCAGCAAATGAGGCCTTTGTGCACATTACAATTATTTTCTCAGAGGATTCCCTGCAAAGGCAGAGGCAGAGCGAGCCAGGTTAGTTCACAACCTGAGGAAACGAGAAGCAGCCACCAACAAGCTTTAGCTGCTTCCACATGAATGGCAGACAAATCATCATTTGAATGGTGCAGGGATTTGAGAGAGTAATTGCTAACAGGATCCTTTCTGGCAGACCAGGGCTGCGAGAATTTACATTTGTGTGCTCACAGAAAAGAAAACAGGAGCTGGTACTGTGGAGCAGAGTTCACTCAGTGGCAATTCTGTCTGAGGTCAGTTTGTAGAACCACAGACCCTGACACTTAACAGCGTTGCAACCCCTAAATTTTCTTTAAAATGTTAGAAAGGCTTAGTGGAAGGAATTGCCACATTTCCCACTGAGCATCTGCTTAGCTCATTGACATCCCTGCCCAGGACGGTCCAGCGCTGACACCATGCCCACTGAGCCATATCACAGACGTCGCAAATGCCCAGCCAGCCTCTGGTGCGTGGCAGGGATGGACCCGAGGAGGTCCTGAGGAGGTGCTGGAGCCCTGCAGCAGCGGGGGGTTCAGGAGGTGGCTGCTGGCACCCATCCCCGGTGCCATCCCCTTGGGCAAGGCTGCCTGGGAGGATGCGGGCACGGCACGGACGGGGCAGGAGGGGCAGCGAGCGCCTCGGGTGCCACCAGCGCCAGGGAGGGCTCATTCCAGCAGCCCGAAGGGATCGGGACAGAGGAGCGGGATCAAAGGTGAGCGCAGGGTTAATTTAGGGTCAGGAACCGCGGCTCTGGGGGCACAGGGGGTACAAAGGGCAGGGCAAAGGGCAGTGCCCTGCAGGGGACACCGCAGCCACTGGGGACACAGGGAAAGGAGGAACCACGAGGACTGGGGACACGTGGGGTAAACCACACAGCGCTGCAGGGCACCGCGGGGGAAGGCTTTTCCTCCAGCCCAGGGCACACTGCGGTGTGTTCTTCCAGGGGATCCCCCCGAGGGGGTCAGAGGATCCTGCAGAGCCCTCCTTTGGGCCGGCAGCGGGGATGTGAGCGTGGTGACGGGGTGGCAGTGCCCACCCGGGGTGCCGCAGCAGGTCTGTGCTGGCACAGCAGAGCCCAGCAGCTGCCCCAGCAGCAGGGGTGGACACTGCAGGCTGCTGCTCCCAGGGTGAGAATGGAAACAGGACGGAGCACGGCAGCTCCCAGGGACAAGCACCACCCCGAGCGTGTGCAGGGGAACAAGAGGCATTGTTGGAGGCACAGAGGGGGGCTGTGTTGTGTCCCCTTGGGAACAGGGGTGGCCCTGCAGCCGGGGCAGCCGTGCCTGCTGGAGCACGCCCCGCGCTGAGGAGCCAGCTGGCGCCCGGGGACAGATGCCAGGCCAGGCTAGAGAGAATATTTATCACAAGTACCGCCACAAAAACACTCCACAAGAACGCTGCCAAGGCAGCAGAGCTGTGCTGACCCAGAAGCTGCCAGGAGGGGCTCAGCCCAGGCTGAGGGGACACGGAGCTGCTGCTCCCGGGCCCTGCTCTGACACTGGGGGACACCGGGGACACTGGGGACAGAGCCTCGACACACCCCGTCCCTGCAGGGACAGAGCAGCTCTGGGCACAGCACACACTCCCTGCAAAACCGGGCACCTCCTCCGGATTTCTCCTTTATTTTCCAAGGAGTTTCGTGGAAGGGGCAGCTATCAGAGACATCACCTCAACGGAACAGAAAGGTCATCCTATTCCTGCTGCTGGGAGAATAGATTATGCATCTGATTCCTGGCATGTTTGATATTGAAAACAGCATCAATAATGCATCAGAGCTGCCTTGAGCAGGGCTCAGCGCTCCCTTTGCCTCCTGACTTGCAATTCAGACATCAGGACTAATTGGGAAATCTGTTTTCTAGGTAGCAGTTGCTGAAATGAACGTTTCACCACGCTTAAAAATAAGTGAATTAATCCCTACCCAGGGTACCAGTATTTGAAAGCGGAACGCTGTTCGTACAAATATGGAACATTTCCAATGTCTGCACAGCCCTGTGAGCACTGGTGTTCTCTGGTTTTGACAAATTGTTCTGATTAATTAGTTTAAACAAACCTCTTTGAGCCTCTGGTGCACCTTGAAATAACATAATAGAAAGAAAATGTAATACTGTTCATGGCTGAGTTCCTGCTTCCTCACATGAGCGATATCCACGTTCCATTTGGGATTGCACCAGCCTACAGAGCTGAGGGCAACAAAAGGAGTTTTCCCCTGAACAGCAATTTCATGCTAAGCCAGTGCAATCGTGTCCCGTGCTGGAGCTGTGCTTTGGGCTTTATCCATATAAACATTTGTCATGTATCCATATAAACAGTGGATCGCTCACTCAGCTGCAGTGTGAGAAGGAAACCTGTGGGAAATTGCATGGGAAAAGGAGGGAACAGGCAGCTGAGATCAGGGAACAACAGCCAAGCCATGAACTGTCCTGCACACCGGGTTCTGTGGTGCATTTCCTTCACATGCAGAACCACAGAGTCCAATCCTGGGATCCCTGAGGCTGGAAAAGCCCTCCAGGATTGAGTCCAGCTGTGCCCCATCCCCACCCTGTCCCCAGAGCTCTGAGTGCCACCCCCAGGGATTCCTGGGACACCTCCAGGGATGGGGATCCAAACCTCCCTGGGCAGTGCCAGTGCCTGAGCTCCCTTTCCATGGGGAAATTCCTGCTGCTGTCCCCCCTGAGCTCCCTTTCCATGGGGAAATTCCTGCTGCTGTCCCCCCTGAGCTCCCTTTCCATGGGGAAATTCCTGCTGCTGTCCCCCCTGAGCTCCCCTGGCCCAGGCTGGGGCCGTTCCCTCTGCTCCTCTCCCTGTTCCCGGGAGCAGAGCCCGACCCCCCCGGCTGTCCCCTCCTGTCAGGGACTTGTGCAGGGACACAAGGTTCCACTGAGACTCCTTTTCTCCAGGCTCAGCCCCCTTTCAGCTCCCTCAGCCCCTCCTGGGGCTCCAGCATCATTCCCTTTCCCATCTCCATTCCCTTTCCCAGCCCCATTCCCTTTCCCAGCTCTGTTCCCTTTCCCAGCCCCGTTCCCTTTCCCAGCTCCGTTCCCTTTCCCAGCCCCATTCCCTTTCCCAGCCCCGTTCCCTTTCCCAGCCCCATTCCCTTTCCCAGCCCCGTTCCCCTTCCCAGCTCCGTTCCCTTTCCCAGCTCCGTTCCCTTTCCCAGCTCCGTTCCCTTTCCCAGCCCCATTCCCTTTCCCAGCTCCGTTCCCTTTCCCAGCCCCATTCCCTTTCCCAGCTCCGTTCCCTTTCCCAGCTCCTTTCCCTTTCCCAGCTCCTTTCCCTTTCCCAGCTCCTTTCCCTTTCCCAGCTCCGTTCCCTTTCCCAGCCCCATTCCCTTTCCCAGCTCCGTTCCCTTTCCCAGCCCCATTCCCTTTCCCAGCTCCGTTCCCTTTCCCAGCTCCTTTCCCTTTCCCAGCTCCGTTCCCTTTCCCAGCTCCGTTCCCTTTCCCAGCTCCTTTCCCTTTCCCAGCTCCGTTCCCTTTCCCAGCTCCGTTCCCTTTCCCAGCTCCTTTCCCTTTCCCAGCTCCGTTCCCTTTCCCAGCCCCGTTCCCTTTCCCAGCCCCATTCCCTTTCCCAGCTCTGTTCCCTTTCCCAGCTCCTTTCCCTTTCCCAGCTCCTTTCCCTTTCCCAGCTCCTTTCCCTTTCCCAGCTCCGTTCCCTTTCCCAGCTCCTTTCCCTTTCCCAGCTCCGTTCCCTTTCCCAGCTCCTTTCCCTTTCCCAGCTCCCTTCCCTCCCCTGGACATTCTATGAGGAATTTTTCCTCTGTGCTGTTTAGATTGAGACTATTTAGGGAAAATCCCCTTTTTTAAATACAAACACTGCGGATGACTGGACCCAGACGTCCCCAAGGCACATCTGAGTGGTCCATGCTCCTGCTGAGGAAGCTGAAGCTGCCCCCACTGCAGGGTCAACACAGCCTGGTCCCTGCAGCTGGCGGCTGTGGGGCAAGGCTCCATTTCCAGAAGGGAAATAAATAACCAGCCAAGGCTTCCCAGGGTTAAGTAAACCCTGAAGCCTACCTCTCATGAAATAATATCTGCTTTAGATTCAAAATAATCTCAGCCCCCAGCCCTGAGATCTCTGCAGATGGAGGTGGAGCCAAAGTTTTGCTGAGGATTAGATCAATTCCAGCAGCAGCAGCAGCTGTAACAGACACATGTCAAATCCCCACTGACCTGGATTTTTCCTCAAAGATTAATCCTTCCACTGCTGTTGGCTTTAGCTCACTGATGGGGGGACCGTGTCCTCTGTAAGCTCCACGTTTGCAGCTTCCAGACTCTCCTGGGGTGCGAAGGCTCCCGTTTGTGCCACACCCCCGGACCGAAATCCCCTCCTCTGGTTCAGTTTTACACAGGCTTTTGGGGTTTGTTTTGTCAATCATAAAGTTAATTAGCGTTTATAGGGAGCACCTGGAGCTGTGCCAGGGCAGGCTTGGCTGGGTTTAGGGAGAGGTTCATCCCCAGAGGGTGCTGGCACTGCCCGGGCTCCCCAGGGAATGAGGCTGCCAGGGATGCCCAGGCTGGGATTTTGGGGGGTCTGGATCCATGACCCCTGTGAGTCCCAGCCCAGGACAGTCTCTGCGTGCAACAGTGGCAGCCACAACTGCTGCCAGATCCCAGCAGGTAGATTTTACAGCAGGACACCCGTTTAATTGAACAACCCTTAGGGCTAATTTGCAGAAAGAGCAACAATTCATTAACAAACAGGGGAGAAGGTAGGAAAGCAATTTCTCCTTTTTCTCAGATAACCCCCAATATTTAAGGTACACAAACCCACTGGAGTTTCTGCAATGAACTCCAGTGACACGCCCACCCAAATTATGCATTAAACTTGGGGAGGACTGTAAGTGAGGAATGTATTTCAGACCCGGTTCCAGGGGTTTAACAGCGTGTCACTGCGTTATCTGGCTCACAAGCAAGCTGCTCGAGCAATGCCATCCCTTCTCCCAAGGAATTCATGCCTGTATAATTAACCAAATCAACTGTAACACAGATGGCATCGCACCATCCAAAAGCACTCGACGGAAACACTTTAAACATGTTATTAACATCCCTAAATAACTATTTAATGCTACCCCTCCGATCCTCTTCGGCACCAACACACAACACAGCTGGATTTGGGGATGGAAAAGGCAGTATTTAATTGCTACGCTCTTATAAAAGATTTTCATTCTTGGATTTATCCAATTTATTAATGAGCTTGAAAAATAACAGACTCAACAGTGGCAACAAAACCACCGCACTTTGGATTTCAGAATTAAGGTTAATTTCCAGACTGACTCATCACCATTAAATTCAGCTGTGAGGGACTGCGCAGCAGGAAAAGACTGATGGGAGTAGGAACCTTTCCTTAGGCCGACCCAGACTATCCAAAAATTACATTTCTATTTGACAGTGGGTTTTACTTCTCAGTATGTGTGCCCAGCTCTAAATCAAGATAAAAATTGACATTTCACGGCAACAGACAAGAATTTGAATGGAAACTCGATTAATCTCCCAAATGCAAACAGTTGGGAGATGTCCATCAGGCTCTAGGGAAAAGCTGTTCCTGCAGCCTGCAAACCTGAGGATCAGATTATTTCAGACCTGATTTTTCACTGCTGAACATCCTGCTGTAAATGACCTTTCTGTGACGCTTGCTGCGAGTCTCCTCCCCGGCGCCAGCGCACCTCTGCCCTGTCCCCGAATGGCAAAGGTGACCCCCCCCCAAATGATCACAAACTCTGCTTTAGAGGGACGGCAGGAGCATGCCCACGCTCCCAGAGCGGCTGGGGACGCGCTGGGAGGGGTGGGACCCAGCGGGGCGGCAGTGCCAGGCATCAACCCCGCTGCTGCCCTGGCACCAGGGCAAGGGCCGGCAGCAGGAGCGCCCTTGGGAGCGGGAGCGCCCTTGGGAGCCGGAGCCAGCGCTCCAGGGTGGTGTCAGCTGGGAAAACGGCCCCTGGGGAGGATCAGGAGAGCTTTGGGGACGTGCTGGGGACAGGCAGATCTGCATTACAGCGACTGAGAGACACCCCAAACTGAGAGAAACCCCAAACTGAGAGACCCCAAACTGAGAGAAACCCCAAACTGAGAGACCCCAAACTGAGAGAAACCCCGGACTGAGAGACCCCAAACTGAGAGAAACTCCAAACTGAGAGAAACCCCAGACTGAGAGACCCCAAATTGAGAGAGACCCCAAACTGAGAGAGACCCCAGACTGAGAGAGACCCCAGACTGCGAGACCCCAGACTGAGAGACCCCAGACTGAGAGACCCCAGACTGAGAGACCCCAGACTGAGAGAGACCCCAGACTGAGAGAAACCCCAGACTGAGAGACCAAAGACTGAGAGAAACCCCAGACTGAGACACACCCAGCTGCTTTCACCTGCTGCAGCTTCCAGCACGGATATTGCTGGGGAAGGGAGAGAGAGACCTAACCCAGAGATGGCAAATGAGTTCAGAACACAGAAACTGGATCAATTCCTGCCCAAAATCCCATCCAGCCCTGCCCTCTGGCAGTGGGAGCCATTCCCTCTGTCCTGTCCCTCCATCCCTTGTCCCCAGTCCCTCTCCAGCTCTCCTGGAGCCCCTTCAGGCCCCGGATAAATAAGCATTTCCAGCTATAAAGAAATTATTCATCATAAAAAAGACATTATAGCAAAAGCAGCAGCCCGGAAGATGCTTGAATAAAATCCTAAAAGCAAAATGTCCTCCCAGATGGTGAGGCAGAAACCCTGACCCAGCGGCTGAACAAAGCTCGTGTTCTCCAGCGGAGACACAGCAGCAGGGGCAAGGAAGGGGCTGCAGCGCACGGGGAAGAGTCAGGGAGCAGAGGGAAGCGCTGGTGTGGCATCACCCAAACCCTGTGCCCATGGGGCATCGAGGCACGGCCCCCAGGCACGGAGCTGGCCCGGGGCTGCTGCCCTTGGCCAGGGCAGCTCTGCCAGGAGGGCTCTGCGGCTGAAATCTGATTGCTTAAAGCTGATTTGATTGGAAATGCTGCAAAACCTTTGGAGTCAGTTTGGCTGGCACGCAGAGGGCACGGCCCCGCAGCCTCACCGCACACATCCACGGGGGGCCTTGGGCACAGCCAGCGCTGAGGGGAGGACAGGGCTGCTTCACCCTCACCTTCACACGGGAGTGCGGGGATCCCGGGCTGGAGGAGCTGCCCGGAGCAGCCGTGCTGCCCCATCCAAGCGTCCCAGGCCGGGCTGGACCCCGGGGCTTGGAGCAGCCTGGGACAGTGCGAGGTGTCCCTGCCACGGCAGGGGTGAAACAGGATGAGCTTTATGGTCCCTTCCAACTCAAACCATTCTGGGACCTGGGATCCCTTTCTCTGGGGAAAATGTTATTTTCAACACGAGAGCCCTATAATTTTTTTTTTTTTTTTTTTTTTTAAGACTAACAACAAATAGGAAAAAAAAAAAAAAATAAAAGGGAAAAGAGGAGCTTCAAGAGCTGCCTCTGCTTGTGCTCTCCACTGGGTCGCTAAAACTGTCTTCCTGGAGCTCACCTCTGAGGACGAGTGACTCACTGCCGAGCGGCATCTCCCGGCTGATGCCTGCCCTCGGGGAAAGCCCTCCCCTGCAGGAATCTCCCCCTCGAGGACTTGTGCAGATGATCAGGAGAAGCACCGGCCCACTTTCGCGTGTGGAATGTGCTGCACAATGAACCGGGAAAACATTCTCCTTCCGCGGGCTGGAGCAGCTGCAGAGGAGCCCCTTCCACGCTTCTGGGTCAGTGTGGCAGCTGGCTAATCCGGGATTTGAGCCCAGCACTCTCCGGTCCTTTAGCCCTGTGCCCTTACTCCTCCGGGGAAAGTGGCTTCTGGCTCTGTGCCGGAGCTCAGCCAAGGGCTGTGTCCGCCCGATCCCGACCCTCGGGGAGCGCCCGCAGCCGGGGCATGCTCAGGACGCGTCCCGGCATCCCGGCCGGGCGCTTCTCCGGGCACCGAGGGAGGCACTGCAGCTCCGGAGCACCTGGAGGGGCAGCGGGGGGAACAGCCACGGCTGTGGTGCGCCAAGCTGCACCTCCGAAATCCTCCACGTGTGGTAACAGATCGCTCGGTGCGAGGGAGGCAGCACTGGATTGCTCGCTCAGCCAACACCCCGCTCCATCCAATTGTTCCAGCGCCGCTGCTGAACGAAGCGGTGCTAAAAAAGAGATGCTGAGAGCCTTTTTCCGAAACTCCAAGGTACGAAATCAGTTTTGCAGTCCGGTTTATATTGATGGAAAAACAGCAGCCTGGGAGTTTTAATGGAAACTATGCAAATTCCTGTGGCTCCTTACATCCAGGGGATGATCAGCCCATGCCCAGCAAGGCAGTGACTGCCAGCAGGCAGAGGGGCAGCACAGCGACCTCAGCGAACCCTGCCTCCAAAAGGTGATGGGGAGGTGAGGATGGGAATCTGGATGTCAGTTTGACAAGGACACTCCAGGCTGGGACACTCCTGCGGTTACCTGCCCAGGGGCTGTGGGGTCACAGAACACCTGAGCTGGGTGGGACACAGGGGTCACTGAGCCCAGCCAGGACACCCCACAATCCCACCCTGAGCGTCCCCGAGAGGAGACCGAGCGCTGTGACGTGTAACAAACCCCAGCCCCAGATGGGGATCCAAACAAAGGAGCCCCTGCTCCAGGGAGGACATTCCCAGCTGCGAGCTCCAGGGCCCAGAGCTGGGGCTGGCACCGCTTGGTGTTCTGGTGACCCGGTAAAGGGCAGGACACGAAAACCTGCTGATAGCAGAGAATTATGTAGGTCAATCAGGAAAGAGGACAAGCCCGGCAGAAGGAAGAAAAAAATAAAACAATAACCTCAAACTAGAAAAAATAGGTAACTTAGCAACATGAAATTCAATCCGTGAAAGTACAAGATAATCTACATTTAAAAAAAAACAAAACTATTTGACATATCCTGCACACAGAGATTTAGGAGGAAAGATCAAGCCATCACTGAGGACATCTGTTGTGCACACAGCAATGTAAATAAGGTATTACAGAGGCAAGAGATGTGAAATTAGAGGAAAAGCATTATGATGCTGCAGAAAGCTAAACGGTGGGTGCTCATTAATCCACTCAAATTCCCCTAAATAAATAATAGGTGCAACCAGATAATAAAAGAGTCGGGATCTGTGTGTTTTTGGAAGGGGCATTGAACAGGAAGTGATGAAATGATTGATACTGTGTAGGTGAAAAGGATGTTTTGGTTACTTCTTCATACTAATGCAAGAACAAGAAACCACCCTGTGGGCACCGGCGGGAAATGAAAAGGATTTTTCCCAGCCCCGGAGCAGCCCCACAGGTCAGCCCTTCCAGCCCAGCCCCTCACCGCCGGGCAGGGCAGGGCAGGGCAGGGCAGGGCAGCACTGGCACTCCCTGGTGTCTGCACTCTGCCTTGGGCGAGACCATTGTCCTTCTCAGTTATTTATTTCTGTACTTCTGTAGAATCGCAGCTCCTGCTCTGCTCTTGCTTGGTGCAAAGCCAATGGAACAGGACATCCTGGGAGAGCCCTGTGACATCCCTGTGATACAGCCTGGGAGAGCCCTGTGACATCCCTGGAGATCCCTGTGACATCCTGGGAGAGCCCTGGGACATCCCTGTGATACAGCCTGGGAGAGCCCTGTGACATCCCAGTGACATCCTGGGAGAGCCCTGTGACATCCCTGTGACACAGCCTGGGAGAGCCCTGTGACATCCCTGGAGATCCCTGTGACATCCCTGTGACATCCTGGGAGATCCCTGTGACATCCCTGTGACACAGCCTGGGAGAGCCCTGTGACATCCCTGTGACATCCTGGGAGAGCCCTGTGACATCCCTGGAGAGCCCTGTGACATCCCTGTGACATCCTGGGAGAGCCCTGTGACATCCCTGGAGAGCCCTGTGACATCCCTGTGACATCCTGGGAGAGCCCTGTGACATCCCTGTGACACAGCCTGGGAGAGCACTGTGACATCCCTGTGACATCCCGGGAGAGCCCTGTGACATCCTGGGAGCTCCCTGTGACATCCCGGTGACATCCCAGTGACATCCCGGGAGAGCCCTGCTGGGCCAGGAGCAGAGGGAAGGCGCCAGAGGCTCAGCAGCGGGGCGAGGGGCCGGGAGGAGAGGCCGCAGCTGAATTCCTCGGGCTGGGAGCAAGCGGCCTCAGGCTGCACCAGGGGAGGTGGAGGTTGGAGATCAGGGCAAATGTCTGCACAGAAAGAGTCGTCAGTGCTGCCAAGGGCAGTGATGGAGTCACCATCCTGGACGTGTCCAGAAAACGCAGATGTGGCTCTTAGGGACATGGTTTGGAAGGGAACATGGTGCTGGTGCGGGTCAGTAGCTGGATTTGATGACCGTCAAGGCTTTTTCAGCCTTATCAATTGTGTGTTCCTGTGATTCCATGGCTGTGCTGCATCCCTCGGGGATGTCAGCTCGGGCCGCGGTGACCGGCAGGGGTCAGGCAGCTGAGGTGCGCTGATTACCCACGGACCAGCAACACCACACCTCCTAAAGACACGGAGATTTTTACAGTTCTTCAAAAGCTTGTTAAAGACTACAAGGAAAACATGTCTAATGATAATAACAACTTCAGATTCACTTTGAAAAACAAATCCGCCATTGAAATGACCACAGCTACACTGGAAATAGAAGCCCAAGAGCATTTTTCTGTCTAGATAATACATATCTTGGCAGAATTTCAACAGAACTAGAATTACTTTCAAGTGTCAAATGCTGCATTTTACCGGTGCTCAGGAAACGCTCCCGTGTCCCTGTCCTACCTGCTCTAAGGGAACCCTCCCGTCTTTCCTTCAGCAATCCCGGCTCCCTCCTCCCTGCATAAACTCCTCCGGACCTGACACGCGCTTCTGTGGGCTCGAGGAGACCGAAAATATTCGGGAAAAAGCGTGGGACTGCGCAGCCGAAACCCCCGAGGTACAAACGGAGCTGCGGAACTGCAGCAGACAAACCCCGGGGCAAAGGCTGGGGCAGCCGCAGGCCCCGGTGCAGAGGGGTTTGCAGCGGCGAGGCCAGCGGGGAACGGGGACGGGGACGGGGACGGGGACGGGGACGGGAGAGCGGTGAGGACAGCGGGGAACGGGGACGGGGACGGGGATGGGAACGGGGACGGGGATGGGAATGGGAACGGGAACGGGAGAGCGGCGAGGACAGCGGGGAACGGGGACGGGGACGGGGACGGGGACGGGGACGGGGACGGGAGAGCGGCGAGGACAGCGGGGAACGGGGACGGGAACGGGGATGGGAACGGGGACGGGGACGGGAGAGAGGCGAGGACAGCGGGGAACGGGGACGGGAACGGGACGGGGACGGGGACGGGGATGGGAACGGGAACGGGAGAGCGGCGAGGACAGCGGGAAACGGGAAAGGGAACGGGGATGGAGATGGGAACGGGAGAGCAGCGAGGAGCCGGGAACGGGAACGCGGCGAGGAGCCGGGAGCGGGAACGGGAACGGGAACGGGAACGGGAGAGCGGCGATTAGCCGGGAATGGGAACGGGAACGCGGCGAGCAGCCGGGAACAAGAACGGGAGAGCAGCGAGGAGCCGGGAATGGGAACGGGAACGCGGCGAGGAGCCGGGAATGGGAAGGGGAAAGGGGACGGGAGAGCGGTGAGCAGCCGGGAACGGGAGAGCGGCGAGGAGCCGGGAACGGGAACGGGAACTCGGCGAGGAGCCAGGAAAGGGAACGGGAGAGCGGCGAGGAGCCGGGAACGGGAACGAACGGGAGAGCGGCTCCGGCAGAGGCCGGCTGCGCGGGGAGCGGGGGAGCTCCGCCCGCCCCGGCCCCGGCAGAACTGCCCCTGGCACCGGCTCAGCGGCCCCTCGGGCCCCGGCAGGGCCCCGCCGCCTGCCGCCAGCCCGGGGAGCGCTCGGTGCCGCCCGGGACAGCGTCCCCAGGCGCTGCGTCCGCCCGCAGCCGCTCCGTGCCCGCGGCTCCCCGGGATGCGCCCGGCATCCGCCTCGGCGCGGCCGTGCCACCCCCGCCCCCGAGCCACGAATGCATTCCCACAGACGCGATCCAACTTACAGAGCACTTTAATGGGATTTAAAAAATCGTCTCGGGCCAGAAAAGCACCCGGGCAGGATCCGGGGCCGCCTGCGCTGCCCCCGCTCCGCGTCCAGCAGCTCCGCGGGGCTGTGACTCAGCAAAGGGAGCAGCAGCTTCGGATTTTTCAGATGGAACTTACCAAAGCGGGCCAATGCTACGGGGAGGATCTGCTTCCCGCATCCGCCGCTCTGCCAGCCTCTCCCGAGGTATTTCCAGTGAACCCTCCCCATCTGGTTACGTTACGACAGGAAACGCTTTCTTGGGGAAAAAAAAATCAAATGCAGAGGCTGCCTGGGAAGCGGGCTGGGCGAGGAAGGAGAGGCTCCCAGCTCCTACCTGCGCTGGATTCAAAAGCAAAGCAAAGGTCTCACTGCTAGCCAGGGAGTCGGACATCACATCCCGGGAACTGCGGTGCCCGTGCTGGGCTGGCACGGGAACGGGAATGGGAACAGAACAGGAGCCCCTGCCCCAGGAGCCCGGCAGCTGGCAGGGGTGGAAAATGCCCCACGAGGCCCTGGGAGGATCCCCCCGGCCCCTGCACAGGCTGCAGGATCCCCCTGGGTAGGACCAGGCAGGGAATGAGCTCCTCACCCCAAGCACAGCCCTGAGCCAGGGGCCAGACCCCAGCACCCCCTCGGCTCTGCACCACCCACACCACGGGGGAACAGCCCAGGGGATCTCAGGTGAGCTCTGAAGGGCTGAGACCCCGTGTGTCGAGCTGAGCCTGCCAGGTGGGCACAGACACGAGCCAGCCGGGCAACCTGGGGCTGCCCTGGCACAGCCCTGAGCACCAGCAGCCCAGCAGCCACAGCTGAGCCACACGATAAACCCCAGCCCCATAAACCCAAGCCCTATAAAGCCCAACCCTACAAAGCCCAGCCCTATAAACCCCAGCCCCATAAAGCCCAGCCCTACAAAGCCCAGCCCCATAAAGCCCAGCCCTATAAACCCCAGCCCTATAAAGCCCAGCCCCATAAACCCCAGCCCTATAAACCCCAGCCCCATAAACCCCAGCCCTACAAAGCCCAGCCCCATAAAGCCCAGCCCCATAAAGCCCAGCCCCATAAAGCCCAGCCCTATAAACCCCAGCCCCATAAAGCCCAGCCCCATAAAGCCCAGCCCCATAAAGCCCAGCCCTATAAACCCCAGCCCCATAAACCCCAGCCCTACAAAGCCCAGCCCCATAAAGCCCAGCCCCACAAAGCCCAGCCCCATAAAGCCCAGCCCTATAAACCCCAGCCCCATAAAGCCCAGCCCCATAAAGCCCAGCCCCATAAAGCCCAGCCCTATAAACCCCAGCCCCATAAACCCCAGCCCTACAAAGCCCAGCCCCATAAAGCCCAGCCCCACAAAGCCCAGCCCCATAAAGCCCAGGCTGTTCCAGCACAGCCCCAAGCTCCGGCACGGCCCCACACGTGCGCAGGTGTCTCCAGAAGTGCCACACGCCCAGCTCCAGCCCCAGCAATGCGGGTGGGACACACGGACACTGTCTGTCCCTGCTCCCCCTGCCCTGCCCTCGGCATTCTGAGCAGCAGAGGGGTGGAGGAGCAGCCTGCTCCCGTGGACAGGGAAAGCTGGAAGGTACTGCCAGAATGATCCAGCCACAAGCGCTCCCGAATCCAGCCTGTGACAAATTAGCAAACACGTCCTTTAATTACAGAAAGCTTTTCCCTTCGATTTTTTAATTAGAAGCAAGAATGCAGATGCCATTTATCTAAAAGGACTGTCTTGTTTTCCTTCCTGTGCTGGCACCACTGAATCCCAAACACATCCTGCACATTTCCATGGGTTTCACAAAGTCCTCAAGGTTACAAAGCTTCAGGCCATCAGGTTTTGAGATACAGGGTGCTCCAGCAGCAGCCAAAAATTGGTGCAGAAGAGATGAGAAGAAATACATATAGAAGAGATACATACAGAATTCTGACATCTCTGCAGACAAAGATCTGTTCAAACCACTAAAATATTAGAGACCACCAGGTACAGTTTTCAGGTGTGAACCAAGGAGCAGCAACTTCTTTAAAAAGAGAAATACGAGGTGCAGTAGAGAATTTTAGAATGGATTCAATAGTGGATGAGTAAGACAGCAGAAGAATGAAATTTTCATGTCATGCAGGAGACACAAGGTGAATACTTGAGTAAAAAAATAATAAAAACAGGAAAAAAAAAATCAATATTAGCCTGAAGCAGTAGAGAATCCCGATTTCAAAGAGCCTGCAAACCCCCAGGAGAGCACGGCTGCTGTGCTGCTGCTGCCAGAGCTACTGCTCACAGCAGCTCCGTGCACTGGCCTGGCTTCAAAGGGAAGGGGGCAGCAGCCCGGAGCCCCCGAGGACAGGACCCGCCAGACCGCCCCTAATTACACCCAGAAATGCCTCTGGGAGGGGGCACACCGAGGAAAGGCTGAAAGCTCTGCGTCTGTCTGACTCCTGTGCTTGGCACATCCCTAAAACCCCAGGCTGGTTTGGGCTGAAAAGGAGCGGAGCGCTCCTCTCACTCCAGGGACACCTCCCTCTGCCCCTGCTGGTTCCAAGCCCCGGTGTCCACCCGGCCCTGGGCACTTCCGAGCCGTGCCAGGGGCTGGGAACCTTCCGGCAGAGCAGGAAATCCACCGGAGGGAATGGGAGTGGGAGTGGGAACGGGAGTGGGAATGGGAGTGGGAGTGGGAGTGGGAATGGGAATGGGAACGGGAATGGGAACGGGAATGGGAGTGGGAGTGGGAATGGGAATGGGAACGGGAACGGGAATGGGAATGGGAATGGGAATGGGAATGGGAATGGGAATGGGAGTGGGGACGGAAATGGGAACGGGAACGGGAATGGGAATGGGAATGGGAATGGGAATGGGAATGGGAATGGGAACGGGAACGGGAATGGGAACGGGAACGGGAATGGGAATGGGAATGGGAATGGGAATGGGAATGGGAATGGGAGTGGGAATGGGAACGGGAATGGGAATGGGAATGGGAATGGGAATGGGAGTGGGAGTGGGAACGGGAACGGGAATGGGAATGGGGAGTGGGAACAGGAATGGGAACAGGAATGGGAACGGGAACGGGAACGGGAACGGGAACGGGAATGGGAATGGGAATGGGAATGGGAATGGGGAGTGGGAACAGGAATGGGAACAGGAATGGGAACGGGAATGGGAACGGGAACGGGAACGGGAATGGGAACGGGAACGGGAATGGGAATGGGGAGTGGGAACAGGAATGGGAACAGGAATGGGAACGGGAACGGGAACGGGAACGGGAACGGGAATGGGAATGGGAATGGGAATGGGAATGGGAACGGGAATGGGAGTGGGAATGGGAGTGGGAATGGGAACGGGAATGGGAACAGGAATGGGAGTGGGAGTGGGAATGGGAATGGGGATGGGAATGGGAATGGGAGTGGGAATGGGAATGAATTCCCTGTCCTGGGCCGAGCAGAGGCTTTCAGTGCCCAAGGTGAGCCCTGTCCCACCCTGCTCCCTCAGCTCAGGGCGAGGTCTCTCCCCGGGCTCTCAGCAGCCCCCAGCGGGATGCAGAGCAGCCCGGGGCCCTGCACAGCCACACACCCCTCTCCTAACTGGAGCAAGGAAAGGACGAGTTTCTCCGCTGGCAAACGGGCTTGTAGCCAGAGAGCTTTGGAAAACAAATACATCCTCGGGAGCAACTTCCGCAGGCGGCGGAGCCAGCGCAGCAGCCTGGCAGCCCTGCCGTTACCATGGAGGCCAAAGCCGCTGCTCCTCTGCCTTTTCCTTTGCAAATAAAGGCCAACAACTGCTGCAGATCGGGAACTGAGATTTCCAGAGGGCTCCCACGGGCACAAGGCAATGTCTGACACACAGGATCTCAGAATCGTTCCAAGTCCAACCCCATGGAGCCCCAGCCGTGCCCCATCCCCACCCTGTCCCCAGAGCTCTGAGTGCCACCTCCAGGAGTTCCTGGGACACCTCCAGGGATGGGGATCCAAACCTCCCACAGCTGCTGTGGTGAACTTCGCTGCCTGGAACACTTTTTGATGATGGATTTATTCCTCTCAATCATTTTAGTCAAAACATTAAGATGAAAGATTGAGATGCTGTCGAAAGTGAAACTGAAATGGTTTAGAATGGCATTTGAATTTTTAGAAGCACTTATGTTCAATTAAAGTCAAGAATTTTAAAGCCCTATTTTGAAACTGGAGCCCCTCTGCTCTGGAGCCAGGCTGGGACACCTGGGGGTGCTCAGCTGGAGAGGAGAAGCTCCAGGGAGAGCTCAGAGCCCCTGGCAGGGCCTGAAGGGGCTCCAGGAGAGCTGGAGAGGGGCTGGGGACAAGGGATGGAGGGACAGGACACAGGGAATGGCTCCCACTGCCAGAGGGCAGGGCTGGATGGGAGATTGGGAATCAGGAATTGTTCCCTGGAGGGTGCTGAGGCCCTGGCACAGGGTGCCCAGAGCAGCTGTGGCTGCCCCTGGATCCCTGGCAGTGCCCAAGGCCAGGTTGGACACTGGGGCTGGAGCAGCCTGGGACAGTGGGAGGTGTCCCTGCCGTGGCAGGGGTGGCTCTGGAAGATTTTTAAGGTCAACTTTGAGGAAAGCTCCTTACTCAGCCAGGAAGGAGGATGGGGCTTTTCTGCTGTTGCCAAAGAGAAGGGAGCTATAAATGTTCTTTCTCCTTTATCATCTCTGATGACTTAGCAGCAAATGCTAAAAATAATTTTCATGCTTCATCTTCAAAGTCGATGTGTTGCAGTTTTGTTTTTTTTTTAATAACCAAAACAAATCCTATATCCCTGCAAGAATATTACAAATATTTCAGGATCCAAATGAAACTTTCTCAAGAGGTGCTGCAAGGCTGCCAAATGTGACATTTCACACAGAGCTTTTCTGTCTGAGCTCCCTCCCAGCCCTCTGCTGACGAGGAGACAACAACTGAGGCAGTGGCACATTCCTGGGAGCAGGCTGACTTGGAGTGCACTAAGGCGTCTCCGGGAATCGTGACCTGGACCTGCTGGGGGCTGCAGAGGAAATGGCACAAGATCCTGATCTCCAGGGGAAGGTTCGGCCCTGACAGGTTTTCACTTCACATTTCTCATGTTCAATTCAGCTTTATTGTCATCAGGACACAAGCCAGACCCAGAAATGGGTTTGAGCACGAAAACACAACAGCAATGAAATAATGACTGGTGTAACAAATGGCTCCGACCAGTCCTGCATGGCTGATGGCCCAAATTTCAATGTAACAAAACCGATTTGGGTGATAAAGAGCATGAGAAAAACATCTCAAGGAATTTTACTCCATGTGAGTGAAGCTAGCTTGGAATTCAGAACTCCAGGGAAACTGGAAGGGCCTCGGCTCGCACACATGTTACTTTAAATAGATGAGTCTCATCAATATGAAATAAGCAGCCAGGAAATAATGTTCCCAAAGCCAGAAGTACAGCACCCCTCAGCAAAGCTGGGACTCCCCGGTCACAGCCAGCACTGCACACCTCAGTGCCCCATCCAAGCACTGGGGATTGTCTGGACAAGACCCTCGAGGGCAAAACCCTCCCTGGCACCCCAGGGAACGACGCCCGTAGGCTGCTGCTGCTTTTGTTTGCACACCCAGGAGCAGGTCCTGACCCACAGCGCTAAAGATCCATAAATACCTGTCCCAAGTTCACTCCTTAATTAAAGAGTTCCTTGCTCAGCCCTCGCTGTGCTGCACCCAGAGCACCAAGGCTCCCCTGAGCCAGGAGCTCTCCCTGCAGGTACCTGTGTCACACCTGCACAGCAGGGCCACGCTCACAGGACCCCTGTGTGTCCCCAACAGCCACAGCCAGGGAATTGGTCAGGCTGGAAAAGCTCCCTGGGAACATGGAGCCCAACCATCCCCAGCAGTGCCCCGTGTCCCCAGGCGCCACATGCGCAGGGCTGTGAAATCCCCCAGGGATGGGGGCTGCAGCCCTGCCCTGGGCAGCTGTGCCAGGCCTGGGAGCCCTTTTGGGGAAGGAATCTTCCCAAAAAAAATCCACCCTGGCTGAGGCTGCTCCCTCTCCTCCTGTCCCTGTTCCCTGGGAGCACAGCCCGACCCCCCCGGCTGTCCCCTCCTGTCAGGAGCTGTGCAGAGACACAAGGTTCCACTGATCCCCCTTTTCTCCAGCCTCAGCCCCTTCCCAGCTCCCCCAGCCCCTCCTGGGGCTCCTTTCCCTTCCCAGGAGGTCAGAGCCCAGCGGTGATGCTGACCACAGCTTCACCACTGGCTGGCAGGGAGCTCCTGCACCACCAGGATGGGCAAAGCCCAGCACTGGGGGCACTGGGGGCACTGGGGGCACACGGGGTGCCTGCTTTGGTGCATGTTGACATATCCTGAGCAGTGTCCCTGCCCTGGCACTGCTGTGGCACCCAGAGCCCCAGCGGGAGCAGGGCAGGGCTGGGACACGGCGTTCAGGGGGTGCTGAACAGACACAGGGGGTCACAGGGCCCTCCCTTCCCACCCAGAGCCACTCGAGCGTGCCTGGGAACAGGGAACTTCCAGAAGGGCCGAAGAGCTGAGGGATGTGGAGGAAATGGGAAGCGTTCTGGCCAGGGGCAGGAGCAATTCCACCATTCCCAGGGCTGGGCTCGTCAGGAACTGAATCACCCGGTGCCCCTGGGTGCGGGTAGAGGACAACACCTTCAAACTCCATCCCAAAGACGCAGCTGTTGTTTCACCGAGCCCTCGGATCTTTGCTGCCCGCCTTTCACTGCGGGTTTGGGGATGCAGGAGAACATCCCTGCCTGTGCAGACACTCCTTCCCGGGAGCGACGTCTGCTCCCGGCTCACTAGCACTGCCGGATACCCCTGCCTGCCTGACACGGAAACAGCAGCACAAAAGGAAACATTCGTGCCTCTGGAACGCTCTTCAGTCTCCCATTCAGTCCTTGACTGCCTTATTTTTAAATGACAGCAACGATATTTTTTAGCAGAGCATTTATTTCTCTTTAGTTTCGTGTTTATGCAGAACACCGAGTTAACCAACAATTTGTTCCTCTCAGGGAACTGAACTGCTCTTACCCTAAAACATCCAGACCTCAGCTCTTGGAAGGAAAAGGAACCCTCACACCATAATGGCAGGGAATTTACAGGGAAAGGAGGAGAAAAAAGCTTTACACTAAGACTTTCCCCCCAAACTTATACAAGTCCTTTACTGAGCTTTGTGCTGCCCAACAGCAGAGCCTGGGTGTTCCAAGGGGTTTGATCAGGTTCCTGCTCTCCTGGGGTTGGGATGTGCCCCCTCTGCCAATACCAGACTGAGTCTGACCCTCTCCTGCCATCCAAGGCCAGGCTGGACAGGGCTTGGAGAGACCTGGGGCAGTGGAAGGGGTCCCTGTCCACAGCAGGAGGTGGAACCAGATGAGCTTTAAGGTCCCTTCCCACCCAAACGGGTCTGGGATCCTGCTGGCCACTGGGCACTGCTGAAGAAACTCATTTCACACACTCCCATTTCATATTTTCCCTTTGAACAAACAAAATAATAACAAAACCCACCCCAAACTCCCAAACACCAAAAAACAGCTTTGAGGGGAAGAAGCCCATGTTTATATTTGTCTGCTCCTGCTCTCGGTGCTAACTCTGACACCAGCCTCGGCGACTCTCCCCGTCCCTGTGTCCCTGCTTTTCCCGTCTCAGCATCCACACCCGCCTCATTTCCTGCAGGACACCTCTGGGAAGGCTCTAAGCATTCCTGTCTTTTCCATTCCTCTTCACATCCGTGATATCTCCTGTCCGCTGCATCGCTCGTTCCTCCACTATGGGTTTTAACGGATTTGTGGTTGTAAAACCTTATCAGGCCAGAACCATGTCAGTCCTAGGACATACACTGATATTTTAGTAAGAGGGGAATTAAAAAAAAAAAAAAAAAAAAATCCAGACCAAAGAAAGCAGAAACTTCCCTTTGTCCAGAGCTGGCTCAGCCTGGAACCAGGTCAGGGTGACTGACAGGTAACGAGGGCACCTGCCAAGCAACAGCTCCTTTAACTCCTGCTATGCCTGAGTGTATCCTAAGGGCATAAAAGCTAACGAGATTCCCTTCCACTGCAACTTTGCAAACCAGCAAAGTCCAGGGCTTTGGCAGTGCTGGTTTTGTCCCTGTAAACTGGGGTCGGAATTGTGGAATTGGAATTCCTGCATGCGCAAGTTCAGGAGCCAGCTGTGTGTCCAGGAGTGGAGAGGAAACTAAACCCAAAGAACACCCTCTGCTCCAAAGGCTGGTTTTGGTTTGTCTCTGGCTGTGCTGCTGAATCAGGGAATGGTGGAATTGTTATGGCTGGAAAAGACCGCTGAGATCGCTGGGTTCAGATGCCATCCCAGCACAGCCAAGGCCACGCGACCCACGTCCTCAAGGGCCACAGCCACACGCTTTTCGGACACCCCCTGGCCAGCCCGTGGCAGGACTGGAAAAGCCTTTCCATGATATATTTTTTCCTCACACAGTGCCAAACCGTGTGAGGAATCCTTCCAGAGGCAGCGAAGTGTTCCCCCGTGGGGACGAGGCAGCCCCAGCCCCAGGGCCAGCCCTGCAGCCTCCTGCAGGTGCTCCCATCAGCTCTGGGGCTGCCCTACGAACCCCAAATCCATCCCACGGGTGACTGCTGGGAAAAGTTGGGATCTGCCAGGACAGCAAGTTTTTAATTAGTCATTAGCAGCCACAGTAGAGATCCCAAAAGTGTTTGGATTGGAGAGAAAAGGCTTTTAACCACTGCAGGCATTATCTGGGATAGAACGGATGAATCTTGACCACTGAGTGTTTGCCAGTTGCTGTTTATACTACACATGAAGCAAATAAATTCTCCTTCAGGACCATTCCATTGTACCATAAACAGGTGTCCCAAACCCAGCACACGGGTACCCTGGGCCCGGCGCTCAGAGGGGACAGCCAGCACCTCAGGGATCCTCAGCAGTGACACTGAGAGAAGCACAACAGCCCTGAGAGCAAACAAATCACCACCGAGGCCGGGGACCACTGCCCTGATCTGATAAATGCTTGTAACAAACTTAGTTTGACACGCCCTGGTCAAACCCCGCGGTATCTCAAGCCTCTGTGCCTCATGCTGGGTGAAACCCGGAGGGTTCCAGGACGGGATGAGCTCTGAGGACCCTCCCAGGACTCCGTGACCCCATCCCAGGGAGAGTGGGCAAGCTGCGGGGTGGAAGCCCAGCCCGCAGCCCCTCCCCGGGCAGTGACGCCTCCCGGCTGGGCGAGCCGAGCTCAACCACCGACAGGGGAAACAGGGGCAGGAACATGAGGTGAGGGCATGCAAAAGACACTCTGCAGCCTAAAGTGACCCTTCTAAAGAGCCCCTGATGGCACACGACCTTGTCAAGGTCGAATGACCACGGCACCGGGGCAATAGCTCCAACCCAGGATCTCTACCGGATTTAAGCAAAGCCAAGACTCCACGCCCTGCTGCTGGCCTGTGTGTTTGAGGAAACCCATTTATCCTCCAGACATTCTGCCAAGCCTTTCCCAGCTCCCTCCTCAGGCACTGTCTCTGCTCCACGGATGAAATCCATTGAACCCTCATCTCGATTCCCCGCCAGCAGCGAATGACAAATCCCTCATCACGTGTGCCTGGAAAGAACCGTGGGTCTGCACAGGGACGAAGAGGTTTTCAAACATCAACCACCATCTCATCCTCCATTAGAGGCATTTCTACAGAATTCCGTCCAGCTCCTGAGACCTTCGGGGGTTTGTTTGGGCATGGTGCATTTGGCTGTGACTGCAAAGGAGAATCAGGAATTAGCTTTCCAGCTGAAATGATTGCTAGACATGGATTAGCATTTTGTCACTACAGCAGCCAACACTCGGAGCTCTGGGAGAAGGAAGCTCTCCTCTCCTCCCCTTTGCATGCAGGTACGTGCTCCTGGCCCACCGTGGGCAAATAAAAACGTGATTTAGTTTGGATTTCTGAAGTATTGGTTAATATTCATCTGCTTTTACCATAAAATATATTTGCACAAATGCTGTTATGCATCTTAAAATTGCTCAGTGCTGTTAGAGTCTCACTCCCAGAGTGGTTGGATGGGGTCAAATCCTACATCTCAGTCAAATGGGATGTGTAAAATTATCAGGACTTGCTCTTAAAGTTATTTTTCCATTTAAGCTGAGCCTCTGCTCCTGATCATACATGAAGAGCTGCAGCACAGAACGTGGCAAGCTGAGAACGCACGTTTTAAGGGAAAACGTTAGAGAACATTATTTAAGGGCCTTCACTTGTTAACATTCATTTGCTGATGCTACTTTGAATTCAAGCCATCTGCAATAAAAAGTAATATTTTAGACACACATTTGAGAGAAAAAAAAAAAAAAAAGTGAAGTAAAGTTTTACTCTTCATGTAAGCTGACATTGCACTGGGAAACTTGGTGAAACTTCACCACGTGGGAGGTGTTGACAATTGAGCATACACCAAGAGAAGGATTTGCAGGCACACAGTTCCACAAATACATCCCAGCCTGGTATTTGTCAAGACAACCCATGAGCCTTCAGCACATTCTTTAAAGCCTCACTCAAGTGGGGTGTCATTTTCTCCATCAGGGCCCTGGTGACAAATGCACTTTGCTCTGCTCAGGCCATCCTTGTGGCCTCCTACTGCTGCATTTAAACACCACTGCAAACACTAAAATTCCTACCAGTCTGATATTTGCAGGTGAAGAACAAGGGGTTATGAGTCAGGACGCTGCCCAGAGCCAACACAAACCAGACAGAAATTCCACTGCAGAGTAAAGCAATCCAGCAGCCCCTGAGACACGTTCAGCTTCTGAGCATCCATCCAGCACCCAGCGAGCCCTCCCAGAGAGAGGAGCCCAAGTGCAGAGAGGGGCAGGTTAAGGGTGCTGCACGTCAGCTGAGAGCCCAGGCTGGCAGCTGTGAGCCTGTCTTGCCAGGAAATTATTATTTTGTACCCCACACACACACACTCCTCTGGCTGTACCACAATGTGTGAAATAACAGGCAAAAGTCAACCCGACTCCAATGTGTTTTCTAATTTCTGTCTCCATTTTTAGCAGTGTCAGTAGAGGCATACCGTGAACGGAAAGGAAAAGGAATCTGGACGAGATAAATCACATTTAAAATGAAAGAAAAATAAATAGAATAGAATAGAATAGAATAGAATAGAATAGAATAGAATAGAATAGAATAGAATAGAATCAGAACAAAATCAAAAGCCCAGAGTGGTTTGGGTTGTGGGGGACCTTAGAGTTCATCCCAGTGCACCGCTACCATGGACAGGGACGCCTGCCACTATGCCAGGATGCTCCAAGCCCTTCCAGCCCGGCCTTGGGCAGTGCCAGGGAGGATTTCCCGATGAGGACGGCATTGCCAGGGGAAGCAGATCTGAGACACGCAGGGCACGGAGTGCAGCAAACAGGAAATGCCCGAATCAGTTCCTCGGTGAGCACCGACACGGATTATTTGTCACAGCAACTCATCAGGGCGTGCACTACCCCCAACACCAACATCTGCAGCTGCAGAGGAGACTCAGCAGCAGCCACTGACCCTGGCACCCCAACTGCAGCACGCACGACACAGACTCCATGAAATCCTGAGGAATGAACAGAGCAGGAAGGGCCCCGGTGCCAGGCAGAGCCATCCCCTTCCTGGCAGCCGAGAGCAGAGCTCTGCAAATCAGAGCCGTGGTTATAACCACGCCGAAAGAGCCTCTGGCACGGAGTGAACAACAACACATCTGAAAATGGAGCCCACTAAGCCTTTAGGCAGCAGAGGGGTCATGTGCAACAAACCTGTCTGTCCATAACACATTTTGTCCGTATTTACAGGTACAGTACACAGGTAAGCACAGATTAACAAGCACACACTGCGCAGGCAGGCACTAATTAAGGAGCGCAGGTAGGCAGTCATTAGCGAGCACAGGTAGGCGCTAATTAAGCAGCACAGGTAGGCAGAATCCTCACTCCCCCATGCCGCACACCCAGGGAGCCCCAGCCTGCGGCGCGCTTCACATAAAACCTGTAGGCTGCTCCAGCAGGCAATCGCATTTACAGAGATTTTTACGATTCACACTGCGAAAGGCTAAATAAAAATAATCCATCCCTGCTGCACATGCTTCTGTTTTCCCCCTCCGTCCTCCGAACGGCGGGATCAGATGGGGAGTGATGCATCGATCGGTCCAGGGAAGCACTGAGAGCACAGGGAAGGAAAACAAAATAACAGATACTAAAAATCCCCCAAGCGTAGAGTAAAATGCGCTCACCGCGTAGCCCCGGGCGCGGACGCGAGCGGTCGGAGCGGCTAAGGACGGCGATCCCCGGCAGGCTGCGGGCTGCGGGCGCTCCGCGGCGGCGGGATGAGCTCAGCGCCGGCAGGCTCGGCCATTGCGGAGGGACTGCAGCTCCGGCAGCACGTCAGCGCGGGCCGGGGCTCCAGAGCCCTCCCTTCGGAGATCAGCGCTGCTTTGGGCTCCAGAGCCCTCCCTTCGGAGATCAGCGCTGCTTTGGGCTCCAGAGCCCTCCCTTCGGAGATCAGCGCGGGCCGGGGCTCCAGAGCCCTCCCTTCGGAGATCAGCGCTGCTTTGGGCTCCAGAGCCCTTCCCTCCTGATAGCAGCACGGGCCGGGGCTCCAGAGCCCTCCCTTCCCGAGATCAGCACGGGCCGGGGCTCCAGAGCCCTCCCTTCGGAGATCAGCGCTGCTCTGGGCTCCAGAGCCCTCCCTTCGGAGATCAGCGCTGCTTTGGGCTCCAGAGCCCTCCCTTTGGAAATCAGCTCTGCTTTGGGCTCCAGAGCCCTCCCTTCCCGAGATCAGTGCTGCTTTGGGCTCCAGAGCCCTCCCTTTGGAAATCAGCTCTGCTTTGGGCTCCAGAGCCCTCCCTTTGGAGATCAGCGCTGCTCTGGGCTCCAGAGCCCTCCCTTCGGAGATCAGCGCTGCTTTGGGCTCCAGAGCCCTCCCTTCGGAGATCAGCGCTGCTTTGGGCTCCAGAGCCCTCCCTTCGGAGATCAGCGCTGCTTTGGGCTCCAGAGCCCTCCCTTCGGAGATCAGCGCTGCTCTGGGCTCCAGAGCCCTCCCTTCGGAGATCAGCGCTGCTTTGGGCTCCAGAGCCCTCCCTTTGGAGATCAGCACTGCTTTGGGCTCCAGAGCCCTCCCTTCGGAGATCAGCGCTGCTTTGGGCTCCAGAGCCCTCCCTTCGGAGATCAGCGCTGCTTTGGGCTCCAGAGCCCTCCCTTCGGAGATCAGCGCTGCTTTGGGCTCCAGAGCCCTCCCTTCGGAGATCAGCGCTGCTTTGGGCTCCAGAGCCCTCCCTTCGGAGATCAGCGCTGCTCTGGGCTCCAGAGCCCTTCCCTCCTGATAGCAGCACTGATCCTGGGCTCCAGAGCCCTCCCTTCGGAGATCAGCGCGGGCCGGGGCTCCAGAGCCCTCCCTTCGGAGATCAGCGCGGGCCGGGGCTCCAGAGCCCTCCCTTCGGAGATCAGCGCTGCTTTGGGCTCCAGAGCCCTCCCTTCGGAGATCAGCGCTGCTTTGGGCTCCAGAGCCCTCCCTTCGGAGATCAGCGCTGCTTTGGGCTCCAGAGCCCTTCCCTCCTGATAGCAGCACTGATCCTGGGCTCCAGAGCCCTCCCTTCAGAGATCAGCGCTGCTTTGGGCTCCAGAGCCCTCCCTTCGGAGATCAGTACTGCTTTGGGCTCCAGAGCCCTCCCTTCAGAGATCAGCACGGGCCGGGGCTCCAGAGCCCTCCCTTCCCGATACCTGCACTGCTCTGGGCACCCTGTGCCAGGGCCTCAACACCCTCAGGGAACAATTCCTGATTCCCAATCTCCCATCCAGCCCTGCCCTCTGGCACTGGAAGCCATTCCCTGTGTCCTGTCCCTCCATCCCTTGTCCCCAGCCCCTCTCCAGCTCTCCTGGAGCCCCTTCAGGCCCTGGCAGGGGCTCTGAGCTCTCCCTGGAGCTTCTGCTCTCCAGCTGAGCACCCCCAGGTGTCCCAGCCTGGCTCCAGGGCAGAGGGGCTCCTCTGGACTCACTGCAGCAGGTCCATGTTCTCTGGAATCCCCACCAGTGGAAGTGCAGGGCCAGGCACAGGGGTGTGTCTCCACAGGAATGGCATTCCTGGGTACCAGCGTGCTCTGAAGCCACGTGGCAGTGCTGGGAAGGTGGGAAAGGCAGGTGTTGTTCCTAAGCCCTGTAAGGTTTGATTTGAGGATGGATATAAAGCATGGACATAAAGCAGGTCTGTAACCCCAGTGTGCTGTATCCCACTGCTCCTCATACCTGAGGAAATATCCATTGTCAATATTGACTCCCACTGAAAATTCCCCTTTCCATCAGAAACTAATCACAAATACGCAAAAAATAAATGCATGTGGGTACAAGGTACTTCTGACAGTCCCACACCACAAAGTTCTCTACTAGCAAATAGGATATAGGGCATATTTGTTCCATTTTGTGTCTGAGATGAGAAACAGTGAAGACTGGGAACTGTTCCCGGTGTATATCCATGAACTGCTGACAGGAATGCCAGAGTGGTCTGACTGCAGGGCTGGGAAGCAGAAACCTACATGCAGTTTCAGTTTTGGAAAGGAGGGTCTGGGGTTTTTTTCCCCTTAAACCATAGCTAAATATCTGCAACTTTACATTGAAAATCTTCATTTTCCCTGCATCCAAAGCTCCCAGCTGTGCAGGAAAAGAAACACGTGACTGCTAACCAGATTCCTCAGAAAGTTGTTCCTATGTTTGTGGCTCACCAGTGCTGTGTTCCTCCTGCCTGTTCTCTGCTCGGTGGTTCAATTATCCTTTGCCAAGGGACATGTAGTGGCGCTTGGAGACAACAGGACTGGCTGTGGCTCTGAGAGCTGTGACAACAACGGCTCCAAGATAAATAAAGCCGGTTTCTATTTTTAGAGCTGAATTGCAACACTTTGTGGGAGTTTGTAAACAAAACAAGTCACGTCACAGGCAGTGTTGTAAGTGACTTACAGCAAGAGCAGTGGTTTGCACCACTCAAAGAATTGGGGTTTGTTTTTCAGCTGGCAAGTGCTCAGGAGACGCATTCCTCTGGCAACTTCCATGGGCTGAGCTGTACAAAAACGGGAACAGACTTTAAAAACTTGAAGTTAGTAAGCAAAGAAGAGCTGACAGAATTTTGATGCTCTGCTTTTCAGATTCACACTGGACGTGGTCGGTTTCTTCCACTGTGAGGTTGAAAGGCAACCCAGCAGCACTCCGGGCGTGGTTTGTGCCCTGTCCAGCTGTGCCAGCACACGCTTCTGAGCTCCCCGTGACACCGAGCTCAGGTCAGGCAGGGATCCACCACGCCGTGCAGCCACCACAGACACGGCACCGAGCGTGCGGGCATCGCTGAGGAACGGGACAGACGTGGCCCAGGACACTCAGCACAGCCACGGCAGCACCCACACCACGCACAGCTTCTTCACATGCTCTCCAAATGGAACAGAGCTAGAGGAACAGAAAATCACAGAAGGGTTTGGGCAGCAAGGGACCTTAAGGCTCGTCCTGTCCTGTCACCGAGACACACAAAGCAATCACATGCAGACGAGAGATTTTCGCAGAGGTTCTTCTGATCCAGCTCCCAGCTGAAAGAGCGGAGAGAAGAGGAGACCCCTTTGTTTATTTTCTTACTTTTTATACATTTGTGGGTCCAGCAGAAGATTGGCTTTTTGGGGTTTCCACCCCTCAGCCTCAGTGGCCAGACCAATTGTCAGTTACAATTGTTTTCAGGTTAGAAATATGCAAACAAAGGACAGAGAATGAAAACCAAAGGATTTGTTTATATTACTTCTGTGGGAAAGGTAGAAAACTGCTCCAATATTGTACAGTAACTAAAAGATCTGACTCCATTTATGAAAATCAAAAGGCTAATAAAGAAAACCAGAAAAACCAGGGTAACACTGTCCCACCCCTGCCGTGGGCAGGGACACCTTGCACTGTCCCACATCAACAGCCTGGGCCAGCAGCAGCAGCTCGGGAGGACGTGAGAGCAGCTGGGTGGTTAATGATGAACCTTATTCCAAGAAATGCTCAGCATAAAATCCACGTACGGTTCGATTTCCAGAGGCAGCCAGGGAGGTTAATGACCAACCCCTCGGTGGGATGGAGACAGGGAGTGCTCCGATTTCAGCAGGGTTTGAGCCTTTGAGAAGTCACAGAAGCTCCAGATCACTTGGGTTGGAAAATCCCTCCCAGCCCACGGAGTTCCCCTGTGCCCCATCCCCAGCCTGTCCCCAGAGCTCTGAGTGCCGCCTCCAGGGATTCCTGGGACACCTCCAGGGATGGGGATCCAAACCTCCCTGGGCAGTTCCAGTGCCTGAGCTCCCTTTCCATGGGGAAATTCCTGCTGCTGTCCCCCCTGAGCTCCCTTTCCATGGGGAAATTCCTGCTGCTGTCCCCCCTGAGCTCCCTTTCCATGGGGAAATTCCTGCTGCTGTCCCCCCTGAGCTCCCCTGGCCCAGGCTGAGGCCGTTCCCTCTGCTCCTGTCCCTGTTCCCTGGGAGCAGAGCCCGACCCCCCCGGCTGTCCCCTCCTGTCAGGGAGTTGTAGGCACATTTTCTCAAGTCAGTCCTGAAATTCCCACTTCCTCACGTTGTGCTGATAGGAAGTGGGCGGATTATTTTTATTTGTAAGAAACCAAAGAAGCATCAGTGAATATTACCAATTTCTAAACTAATGCAAGTTCATCACCGGTTTGAGATTACAAACAACTTCTGTGAATGCCTGGAATATCTGTCCCTCACAGCTGGGCTGAGCCTGCATGTCAGTTCCAAGCCACAGGCTGAAAACCAAACACAAAGTTGAAGCTGTCTGAGCAGTGAGGGTGTACGCAAATCATCGCCTTTGTTAGTCTGTGGAGGAGATAGGTCACTGTCTCTGGCCTAAAAGGAATTAATCAATACATGACTGCTCTGTGACATGCAAGTAAATAAGATGAGAACGAGTCCCAGCTGTGCAGAGGATTGCAGTGCAACAAATCGATAACCTTTCAAAGACTTCATCCAACAACAGGAAAGTTCACAATTTTTCCTGATCTCAGCACCGTGCGTTTCTGTCAATAACCCAAAAGTCTTTGCCATCAAATTTGGCATGAAAATAAAAGCATTCACCCAATGACTGGTGAAAGAGAAGCTGTGGCTGCCCCTGGATCCCAAGGCCAGGTTGGACACTGGGGCTGGAGCAGCCTGGGGCAGTGGGAGGTGTCCCTGCCACGGCAGGGGTGGCACTGGGTGGGATTTGGGGTCGCTCACAAGCCAAGCCCTTCTGTGGTTCCGTGATTCCACGATCCCCGTGTCCCTGCAGAGCCAGGCAGCCCCCGCAGTATGACCGCAGTGCTGACACGCTGCTCACACAGCCCCGGGGCTCACCCGGAGCTCGTTCCCGCCAGGGAGAACTGGCTGTGCCCCAGGAGCGGCTGCCCGTGCCCGGAGGGGAGGCTGGTGGGCAGCAGGGAGCAGCAGAGCACTGCGGGACGAGCACGGAGCACAGCGGGAATGAAGGCACAGGCACGGATCCCGCTCCACGCGCAGTTATCCGATAAATCTGTTCTGTTCTGCCGTGGACAATTCTTCCCTGAGATCCTTACTAGAACAGAATGGGTTCCATTCCTCCTCTTTATCCACCGGCTATACAGAGTGCAATGCCCACATCCATCACATCCCGACCTTGTCTTTCTGGGAAGGTTGTAAGGCGATATTCCTCACTAGTGCAATAACTCACAATTTACTGATGGGTTTCACTCGGGCTTTGTGACTCAGCTGCGGAAAGGTACGAGCGAAAACAATTCCAGACAGGACAAAAAAAGCCTGCATGCTTTAACCGAGTTAATGCTTTGGATAAATAAAATCAGGCTTTATTTGCCTTTACAAAGTCCCAGCAGTAAATCAGTATCTGCTTTCAAATGACAACACAAGTTAAGTGGTTCCCGCTGTCGAGAGCCCTGATGGCATCGCGTCAATTAAAGACCAAAAGGAGAAGATTTATTATTTCTTAATATTTATTTATTTGTTTTCATTTATTATTATTTATTCATTTTCTTGGGGCTGTTCTGTGCAGGGCTAAGAGTCGGACTCGACGATGCTTGTGGGTCCCTTCCGACTCAGCCATTCTGTGATTATTACCTATTTTAATGCCATGCATTTTCGACTCAGCCGTTCTGTGATTATCACCTGTTTCAATGCCATGTATCTCCGACTCAGCCATTCTGTGATTATCACCTGTTTCAATGCCATGTATCTCCGACTCAGCCGTTCTGTGATTATCACCTGTTTCAATGCCATGTATCTCCGACTCAGCCGTTCTGTGATTATCACCTGTTTCAATGCCATGTATCTCCGACTCAGCCGTTCTGTGATTATCACCTGTTTCAATGCCACGTCCTGTTCGCTGGCGGGGCTGGTCCGGCGGCTGCAAGCTGTGATTTGACAGCCGGAGGCGTCATCCTCTGAAATCCCCTCCGTGTGCGCTGTGAAAGCTCCGAGGCGCCGTGCGGAGCCACAGAGCGGGAGGGCGAGGGACGGGCTGCGGGATGTCCTGCGAGTTGTGCTGCGGGAACCGGCCCCGTTATCCCGTTTCCCCCTGTTATCCCATTTCCCCCTGTTATCCCGTTTCCCCCTGTTATCCCGTTTCCCCCGTTATCCCGTTACTCCCCGTTATCCCGCTTCTCCCCGTTATCCCATTTCCTCCTTTATCCCGTTACTCCCTGTTATCCCGTTTCTCCCCATTATCCCGTTTCCCCCCGTTATCCCGTTTCCCCCCGTTATCCCGTTTCCCCCCGTTATCCCGTTTCTCCTCGTTATCCCGTTACTCCCCGTTATCCCGTTACTCCCCGTTATCCCGTTTCCCCCCGTCATCCCGTTTCTCCCCGTTATCCCATTTCTCCCTGTTATCCCGTTTTCCCCCGTTATCCCGTTTTCCCCCGTTATCCCGTCTCTCCCCATTATCCCGTTTTCCCCCGTTATCCCGTTTTCCCCCGTTATCCCGTTATCCCCTGTTATCCTGTCTCTCCCAGTTATCCCGTTTCCCCCGTTATCCCGTTTCCCCCCTTTATCCCGTTACTCCCAGTTATCCCATTTCCCCCGTTATCCCGTTTTCCCCGTTATCCCGTTTCTCCCCGTTATCCCGTTTCCCCCGTTATCCCGTTTCTCCCCGTTATCCCGTCTCTCCCCGTTATCCCGTTTCTCCCTGTTATCCGTTTCCCCCAGTTATCCCGTTTCCCCCGTTATCCCGTTTTCCCCCTTTATCCCGTTTCCCCCGTCATCCCGTTTCTCACCGTTATCCCGTTTTCCCCGTTATCCCGTTTCCCCCCGTTATCCCGTTTCCCCCCGTTATCCCGTTTCCCCCCTTTATCCCGTTTTCCCCCGTTATCCCGTTTTCCCCCGTTATCCCGTTACTCCCCGTTATCCCGTTACTCCCCGTTATCCCGTTTCCCCCCGTTATCCCGTCTCTCCCCGTTATCCCATTTCCCCCGTTATCCCGTTACTCCCAGTTATCCCGCTTCCCCCCGTTATCCCGTTTCCCCCCGTTATCCCGTTTTCCCCTTTATCCCGTCTCCCCCCTTTATCCCGTTATCCCCCCGTTATCCTGTTTCCCCCCGTCATCCCGTTACTCCCAGTTATCCCGCTTCCCCCCGTTATCCCGTCTCTCCCCGTTATCCCGTTTTCCCCCGTTATCCCGTTACTCCCAGTTATCCCGCTTCCCCCCCGTTATCCCGTTTCCCCCCGTTATCCCGTTTTCCCCTTTATCCCGTCTCCCCCCTTTATCCCGTTATCCCCCCGTTATCCTGTTTCCCCCCGTCATCCCGTTACTCCCAGTTATCCCGCTTCCCCCCGTTATCCCGTTTCCCCCCGTTATCCCGTTTTCCCCCGTTATCCCCGTTATCCCGTTTTCCCCCCGTTATCCCGTTTCCCCTGTTATCCCGTTATCCCCTGTTATCCCGTTTCCCCCCGTTATCCCGTTATCCCGTTTCCCCCCCTTTATCCCGTTTCCCCCCTTTATCCCGTTTTCCCTCTTTATCCCGTTTTCCCCCCGTTATCCCGTTTCCCCCCTTCACCCGTCTCTCCCCGTTTCCCCGCCCATCATGGCGGCCCAGGGGAGCGCTGAGGGGGCGCGCGCCCCCTCCCCGCCGCTCCCCGCCCCTCCGCAGCGGCCAATGCGCGGGCGGCGCGGCGCTGACGTGGCGGGGCGGGCGGTGTGACGTCAGGCGGCGGCGCGGGGCGCTGCGCGCGGGCGCTGCGCGGTCAGTGCGTGCCCCGCCGCCCGCCAGCCATGTCGCGACAGAGCCCTCAGGAGGAGAACCTGCAGGGTAAGGCCGCGGGGAGCGGGCCCTGCCCCGCGGGGGCCTCCTGGCGCGTATTCGCCGATGTGCGTGCTCCCTTGTCCCGGGGAACGGGCCGGGTGGAGGTGTCCGTGGGCAGGGGTCGGGTCGGTCGCGGGGATCGGCTGTTAGATAGCGCCAGATTCGCCCGGAGAGGGAAAAGTCCCAGTGCCGGCACAAACAGGGCGGTTGGCACTGTGGTTGTAGCGATTTAAGGGGGCGTTCTCATCGCTCTGTGGAATTCTGCTTCTTAATTTCAAGCGTTGGAAGCTGTATCTTAAGAAAACGGAGCTTTCTAGCGCTGATGCGGTACTTTGCAGTGCTGGTCTGTGCTCGCACATGTGTCCTGGGCTGGGATATCGTGACAGACCCCTCTGTCCCGATTCCTTCCCCGTGACTCGTCTGGCCGGGCTGCATCGCCTCTCGTGGGCTTTGGTCTGTTTGTATTTTCACTTTCATAAAGACACAGCTTCTTCTATCTTTAAATGATGATATCACAGCCTATTCCATGGGCTCCAGCACAGCCTCTCTCTGAGGAGTGTCCAGAAGGAGAAGGAAAAAAAGGGAAAATTATAAACCACATCTACTGTGCTCTTGCTGCTGCAATCCCAGTCCTGTTGCTGCTTTATCTTGTGTTCCCAGCGCTGTACCCAGTAGGATTTAATCAGATAAAGTCTTAATTTGAGCTCTAGTGATTGTAGTCGTTCTTTGGTAACAACTTGAGCTTCCATAAATTTCGGGGGAAAGGGTAAGGAAGGGTTTGTGTGGCTCTGAGCACACTCCCTGCCACATACCAGGCACTGTCACGTGGAGGGGAAGATTCCCAAACAAACCCCAACAGCAACAAAGCAGCTGTGAAGGAAAAGGGCTTTTGAGGAAAAGCGCCTCTCCCAACCGCGGGGGCCTGGAATGTTTTTATCCAGCAGGTTTTGTGGTGCTTTGGCTGTCTGGGTGGTGGTCTCTGTTTAGAAGGGAGATACTCGTGTTGCTCATGCCCATGAGGCACTTTGGCTTTGTGCTGTTCCCATTTGATTTTGGAGCCCTCAGTCTCCTCCCAGCCAGGGTATCTGGGATATCTTTGCTTGCCTGGCGTTCCTGCTTCACACGGAGCCCTGCACTGGCTTCTCCCCGCTGCATTCCTGTGATGCTGCTCTGTCAGCCCTGCATGGCTGGGAAGGGGCCCTGCAGCTCCCTCTCTCCCTGCTGTGCCTGTATTTCTCCCCGGAGCTCTGCCCAGCCAGCACCAGCAGCCCCAGCACCGCTGTCCGTGTCTCTGCCTTTCCCTGCTAGTTCCCTAGGCATCCTTCCCCCCAGTTCAGGGAATTCCCTCTGCCCTTCTCCTCCTGTCCTCACTGCTCTGTTCCCTGTGCTCTGCTGTGGCCGGGCCACATCTGTTCCACAGTGGGACTCCTCTGGCTTTTGTGTAATTCGGGTATTTTCTGTTCCTTGAGCTCGTTTCCGGGGGGCTGGAGGGACAGGACACAGGGAATGGCTTTCCATGCCAGAGGGCAGGGCTGGATGGGATTTTGGGCAGGAATTGTTCTCTGGAGAGTGGGCAGGCCCTGGCACAGGGTGCCCAGAGCAGCTGTGGCTGCCCCTGGATCCCTGGCAGTGCCCAAGGCCAGGTTGGACACTGGGGCTGGAGCAGCCTGGGACAATGGAAGGTGTCCCTGCCATGGCAGGGGTGGCACTGGGTGGGATTTGGGATCCCTTCCAATCCAAAGCATTCCAGGATTCCTAAGGGAGGGAACAGCTCCAGCCCTGCAGCGAGCTGTCCCTGCCCAGGAGGGAGTTGTTATTCCCTCCCTTAGGAAAACAAAGCCCATGTGACCGTGTTAAATATACTGCGAGGAGCAAACCCATGACAGCCCTTGCCACACAGCCGCTGTTGCTTAACAGCAACACCTACAAATGGGACTGAAAAAAGCTGCACAAAACAGTCCCTGAGCTCCAGAGCCCAAAATAATTTCAATGAATGAATAACTGAACTTTGGCAGCAAAAGTCCTTGAGATTATTTGGACTGCCACCTATGTTGAACAATAAAAATTGAGCGTGTCCCAAAATAAAAGATCTGTATGTGCAGAGAGAAACACAATGTACTGAGCAGCTGTGTCCCAGGCCTGTGAGCCGCCCCGGCTCAGCTGCCTGCACTTTGCATTCCGTGCTGTTTATGAGCTGGGGCAGGGCTGGCCGTGTCACTCCCGGGCTGTCATCGCTCTCATGCCTGCAGCAAAGCCCTCGGGCCCTGGGGCTGAGCTCTGTTTCCGCCCAGCAGGGTCCTGGGTGGAGCTGCACTTCAGCAGCAATGGCAGCTGCAGCGGCAGCTCTGTGTCTGGGGGGAGCCAGGAGCAGGTGCCAGCCTCGCTCTCCATCCACAACGGGGACATGGAGAAGATCCTGCTGGACGCCCAGCACGAGTCGGGCAGGAGCAGCTCCAGGGAGAGCTCGCACTGTGACAGGTGAGCGGGGGGCTCTGCCGAGGGCACCGCGGGGTCCCAAGGACGTGTGGGTGCCCCCGAGGCGAGGACAAGCGCCGCACGCGTGTGCAGGTGTGTTTGGAAACCAGAGCAGGCTTCCAGCAGTGCCACACTACAGCTCAGCCCAGTTAATGCATTTGCTGGGCTTCGATGGGCTGTGAGGTCTCCAGCCTAAACTGTGTTTGGAAAAACCCAGGCTCCAGGACTCAGACTCCACAGCGGGACGTGGAACTGCCTGGCCTGGCCGGTGGGGATTCAAAGCAAACCCCCTCCTGGTTGGTGCCTGTTGTTTCTGCAGGAGAGGCAGGGCCCCAGCAGGAGTGTGCAGAGGGCTGGGGATCACAGCTGGGCCCATGTGACGGTGGTGGCTGTGGCAGCAGTGCCCCGCGCAGCCCTGGGGGCACGGCTGGGCACTCCTGGGCAGAACGTGCCCAGCTGCAGGGTGTCACAGAAAGCTTCACCTGCTCCTTGCTGTCCTTGTGTCTCGGTGCAGCCCTCCTCGCTCCCAGACCCCCCAGGACAGCCACAGAGCTCTGGAGATAGAGAGCCACAGCAGTGGGGAGAAGAACAGCTTCCAGGTAAGATCCTCCCCTCGCTCTGGGAGAGGAGCTCTGACTCCCTGTGCTTTGGGGGAGAACAGGGGGGTCTCTGAAGCAGGGACTTCCACAACTCACAGTAACCCTGGCAGATCCTGCCTGTGTTTGGTCCTGACACACGGGGATGTTTTGGTCTTTCCAGTCTGTGGCTAAGATTTTTCAGAGGGGTTTCCCCTCTCTCTTTGGCTGCTGATGGGGTACATTCCCTACATCCCCCACCAATGTTGAAATGTACCTCCACCAATTTAGTAGGAACTTTAAAAGTTGTTTTGACAGCAGCAAGAATTTCTAGAGTCAAATATGGCAGCCAAAAATACACAATTTCCAAGGCCTGCCATAGCTTTGATTCCAGGTGTTTTACCAATTAATACCAAACCTGAATACATGCTGCTTTGGAAAACTCCCTGTTCCTTCTGATTTCACTTTGTAGGTTTGTTTACCTTGCAAGGAAAATGAATAAACACATTTGCAACAAGAGTGGGGGAAAGGTTGTACATTGACCATATTTAATCAATACAGGGCTTATTGCAGGATGACAGGCTGAAATCTGAAATGTAATAAATTAGCTTTTAATATGAAAAAAAAAAATAACTTGCAAAACATTTTGCGGAAGGAAGTTTTTGAAGGAAGCTAATTTTTCTGCATCGTTTCTACAGCTCCTGCCAGACCCAAGGACCCAGGTTTAGGTTAGCTAAATGTGGTACTGCTAGTTAATTATTGCTGAAAATTAATTATTTTTATATTGTCAGAAACACCCTTCAGCTGTTTAAAGATGATTATTTAGACTTTGAGAACAAATAACCCCAAGTTAGAAAGCCATCAGAATGCCTGGAGTTTTATTTCCATCCTGTGTGTGTGTTTGCATCGAGAGCTGTTGGAATTCTGGGAGCAGGGTCTATTTTTATCCCAAGGCCTGGGCCGTGTGGAATGGAGCCGAGCTGAGGCAGGAGCTGTGCCCTGACTCAGCGTTTGTGCCGTCCCTGCCCCGCAGCTGGGGCTGGGGGCTGCTGCTGTCAGCACACAGCTGCCAGGCTGCATGGGCCCGGGGCTGCCGCTGTCCCTGTGCCCCGTGTCCGTTGGGAATGGGAATGGGAACAGGGATCCCTGTGACCAATGGGAATGGGAACAGGGATCCCTGTGCCCTGTGTCCATCGGGAATGGGAATGGGAACAGGGATCCCTGTGCCCCGTGTCCGTCGGGAATGGGAATGGGAACAGGGATCCCTGTGCCCCGTGTCCAATGGGAATGGGAATGGGAACAGGGCAGGGATCCCTGTGACCAATGGGAATGGGAACAGGGCAGGGATCCCTGTGACCAATGGGAATGGGAATGGGAACAGGGATCCCTGTGCCCCGTGTCCATCGGAAATGGGAAAAGGGCAGGGATCCCTGTGCCCCGTGTCCGTCGGGAATGGGAATGGGAACAGGGATCCCTGTGCCCCGTGTCCATCGGGAATGGGAATGGGAACAGGGATCCCTGTGCCCCGTGTCCGTCGGGAATGGGAACAGGGATCCCTGTGACCAATGGGAATGGGAATGGGAACAGGGCAGGGATCCCTGTGACCAATGGGAATGGGAATGGGAACAGGGATCCCTGTGCCCCGTGTCCATCGGGAATGGGAATGGGAACAGGGATCCCTGTGTCCCGTGTCCATCGGGAATGGGAATGGGAACAGGGCAGGGATCCCTGTGACCAATGGGAATGGGAACAGGGATCCCTGTGCCCCGTGTCCATCGGGAATGGGAATGGAACAGGGCAGGGATCCCTGTGCCCCGTGTCCATTGGGAATGGGAATGGGAATAGGGATCCCTGTGCCCCGTGTCCATCGGGAATGGGAATGGGAATAGGGATGCCTGTGCCCCGTGTCCATCGGGAATGGGAATGGAACAGGGCAGGGATCCCTGTGCCCCGTGTCCATTGGGAATGGGAATGGGAATAGGGATCCCTGTGCCCCGTGTCCATCGGGAATGGGAATGGGAATAGGGATCCCTGTGCCCCGTGTCCATTTGGAATGGGAATGGGAATAGGGATGCCTGTGCCCCGTGTCTGTCGGGAATGGGAATGGGAATAGGGATCCCTGTGCCCCATGTCCATCGGGAATGGGAATAGGGCAGGGATCCCTGTGCCCCGTGTCCATTGGGAATGGGAATAGGGCAGGAATCCCTGTGCCCAGTATCCATCAGAACTGGGAGCTGGGGATATTTTGGGTCTGTGTGTGAGGATTAAACACTGGGCTGTAGAATTTCCCTGCCAGGGCAGTCTTGTCTCAGGCACATACGGGATATGGGATACAGGCTATGGGGTACGGGATATGCATATGGGATATGGTCTTTGCCATTCCCACCCCACTCCGAGGGTGGATGGATCTCCTGCTCCCCACCTGGCTCTGGGGTGTGAGCCCTTGGCGGCAGGGGCGTGGGGAGGGCTGTGGGTGTCGGAGCTGGCCCGGGCAGCGCTCCCGCTGCGGAGCAGGAGCTCTCCCGGCTCTGCCGGCTCTGACTGCTGTGGCTCCCGCTTCCAGTCCGAGGAGGATTTCCTGGAGAGGAGGAGGGAGGTGGAGCGGCTGCTGAGGAAGAACGCGGATTGGATCTGGGACTGGTCCAGCCGGCCCGAGAACATCCCCCCCAAGTGAGTGCAGCGGGCGCTGGCGCAGCTGCTGGGAGAGCTCCTGCAGCTTCTGCTGCGGGCGGGGCGCACACCTCACACTCCTTCCCAAACGCAGGGAGTTCCTCTTCAAGCACCCCCGGCGCACGGCCACGCTCAGCATGAGGAACACCAGCGTCATGAAGAAAGGGGGGATATTCTCTGCAGAATTCCTGAAGGTGTTCCTCCCATCCCTGCTGCTCTCTCACCTGCTGGCCATTGGACTGGGGTAAGGTTCAGTTGGAAAGAAAAAAAGATTTTTTTGTTTTTCACCTGCTTTCATTGTGGCCTCGTTCTGGTTCCCAGTTCTCTCTTTGTCCCAGAGAAGAGTAACTTTTCTCCGTGCAGGGGGAGAGGTGGTGCTTCCTGTCTGTGGTATTGCTGTATGGGTGAAGTTTTCTGATTTTCTCCCTGGCTGAGAATTTCTCAGAACAGTTAAGGGGCAGGGAAATGAGGAATTCTGTACACTGGACCTGTAGTCACACAACACTTGGCACTGGAGATGAGACTCAATCTCACAGATAGGAGATCAGCAAAGGAAAAAGCCGATATTGAACAGATTTTAAAATTCCACAGACACAGATTTAAAAATATTTACAATTCTTTGAAATGACTCAATACATTTTTAAATTCCCTGCTGGCGGGGAGGGGGTCGGTGCGAGTGTCTGAGGCCATTAAACACGGTGCACGTTTCCTTCCCTCACCCGCGGGGTGGTGTGGGTTCCGGAGCGGAGCAGGCACCGCGCTGGGCCCCGCTGCAGCGCTGCTCCTGCCGGGGATTGCGGCCGGCAGGGAGAGCGCTCCGCTGGCTGAGCGTGTGCTCTGCCCCGCAGCATTTACATCGGGAGGCGCCTGACCACCACGGCCTCCAGCAGCTCCTTTTAGAGGCGGCCGCGATGGGCGAGCGGAGCGCGGCGGACTCGGCTGGAGCGCGGGAGCGCGCAGGAGGGGAGCTGCGTGGCGCCGTCCCGTCCGTGTGTGTGTCCTGTCCGTGTCCTGTTTTACTTTAGTCTAAACATGGGAAGGGAGACGCCGGAGCCCCCGTGTCACATAGAGCCTTCTGGATCAATCCCTGCTGGATCAACCCCTAGAGCACGTGGCAGACGCTGTAATGCCCCTTAGTGCTTTGTAGTGAAGTACCTGAGAATTAGAGCAGCTCGTGTTGAGATCGGTGCCAGCCGTGCCCGTCCCGCCCGCTCCCGTGCCCGCGGTGGGAATGTCGCTGCTGCTCCTGCAGTCCCCGCGGGGAGGGAGGAGCCCGCACTGAGAGTGGCCTTAGGGATGGAGCCGGGAGGTCCCGGGGGCTGTCACCGCCCCGGGGCACAGCTTCTCTGGTAGTTAGTTGTTGCTTAGTTCACGTCGGTGGAAGGTGTATGGTGTTGAGACACAGGGGGAAGAGAGGAGCACGTGGGTAAAACTCTTATCAGTTTGTCTTAGTTCAGAGGTAGAATTTGGATTTAGTGCCTACTAACAGCTGCTTTTGCCAGGACATTTATTTAACCCCTAGCAGTTAGTCCAGGTTCTCTGCTGTACCTACTGCCGGCTGTCGCTTCACAGGCTTTACCTGTCCCACAGAAATCTGCACCTGACCCCGGCCCTGGGCACGTGAACCACAGGGTGGCTTCTTGGTTTTTACTGATGTAATGCCTTTCCCTTCAGTGATTTTACCTTATTTAATGAGAAAATGAATGTTTGCCAAAATACCGTGTTTTATATATTTAAATAAAAAGGTTCCTGGTGAACTCGGAGTTTCCTCATTGTTTTTTCTCCAGTAATGGCTGACAGAGGCCGAGGCTCTTGGCCTCCCCCTGCCCCTTTCCCACTGGTCCCTTCCTGATGGAATTGAGAAGTTTCCATGGGAACAGCATCAGACCAACCTCGGCAGGCCCTGGTGCCCTGCACTCAATGCATACACACACAGGGGTGAGGTGCTCCTGAGGAGCTGGAAATGGAATTGTTGGTGCTGGAAAAGCCCTGTGAGCCCATGGAGTCCAACCACCCCCAGCAGTGCCCCGTGTCCCCAGGTGCCACATGCACAGGGCTGTGAAATCCCCCCAGGGATGGGGGCTGCAGCCCTGCCCTGGGCAGCTGTGCCAGGTCTGGGAGCCCTTTCCAGGAGGGAATTTTTCCCAATCTCCAAATGTCTCTCCTGAGGCTGGAGCCAAAAGCAAAGGTGGGATCGGAATCCCCGGAATGCTCCGGTGCCACTTCCATTTCCTGTGGGGCTGAGAGCAGCAGCTCAGTGCTGAGCAAACGTTGGGGCTTTGGCGGGGAAGGGAGGGGGTTAAAGCACCAAGTCCCTTTTCAGCGCCGTTGTCCCCCAAGTGCAGGAGGGCTCAGAGGCACTGAGGGCTCCAGGCTCGCTCACTCCCGGTGAAGTGCACTGAGTTCCAGTGTCCCGGCAGCTCCTCTCCGCGGGGCTGAGCCCGTGGGCTGCGCCTGCCCCAGCCGTGGGCAGGAACAATCCAGAAGGGCCGGGCTTGGCAGGGACCTTGGAGCCCACCCAGCTCCAGCCCTTGCCTTGGGAGGCACAACCTGTCACTAGACCAGGGTGCTCCACTAGGGCAGCACTTTTATCAAACTTGACACTAAAATCTCGTTCTAGATAAAAGGATAAAATACCATGAGAACGGTCAAAAGCCAATTGAAAGCGGTACCAGCAACCAGGGCTGGAGGAGATTCCATCCTCTCCTTTTTACTGACGTTCCACTTGTAGTTGCTGAACGAACGGATCCACAACAGGATGTGGATCAGGGGCAGCAGCCCTGGCCCCTCCAACCACCCCAGCTGGGAACCCCCCGGGCTGGCCCATCCAGCCACCTCCCTCCCACACGGAAGGAAATGCTGTAAAACACAGGGAGCACGGCCAGGTAAACATTTAAAATTTATTAAACTTTTTGGTCAAAAGAACTGAACAATTATGTACAACCCCACGGATCGGCTCGAGCAGGCGTTGGGAACGCGGTCGGATCGGCGCTTCAGCGACCCCCCAGTTCCACATCTCCAGAGTTCCAAAGTGTCACAACCAACAGGGCAGGGGCTGGCTGAACCGAACCTCTCCTGGGAGAACCTCGGGCTTTGTCCTTGCCACCTTCCTGGGACCCAGGGGCTCGGGGGTGGCACCGGGAGGGGCGGGACGGCCACGGTTTGCTCTTGGGACCGGAACACGCTTCTGTTCCAGGGAAAACGGAGTGTAACCACGCTGGGGACTGGCTGGGGGAACGCCTGGGGCTCTGGGAAGGAGTTCCCAGGCTGCAGGCACCTGGCAGAGTGCAGCCTCTGCCTGCGGGGGCTGCTGGATGCGCCCACTCGGCCCCGGGCTCAGCCGGGGGAAGGGGATGTGATTGAGGCCTCTTTGGAAGAAAAGAAAACAGAAACAAACGGTACCTAAGGCTTTAAAACGTGAGCAAAAGAGCTCCAGCAGCTGCTGTCCTGCCAGCCCGGGCTCGGCCTGGCCCTCCCTGGGCAGCCCAGCCCGGCCAGGGCTGGCTCTGGAACTGCAGCGGGAAATACAAGATACTACGCCAAATACTTAAAATAAACTATTCCCTTTGTGACAAATACTAAAAAGGTTAAAAACCATAATGCACGTCAGGTCTGTCTCTGGCTGACAGAGGGTGAGATGCACCAGAGAAGCTGCATTTTCATCCTCAGGGCAGAGAAGGTGTCGATGTTTTGGTTCCCTCCGTGCAAGGCCGACACTTGGTTAAGGCTGCGGATGTTTCTAGGACCCTTTCCATCTCCTACTTGGCACACACAGAGCCTTTGACAACAAATCCAGTGCAACTCCAACTCTATGACAATGCCATGGAAACTCGAAATTTAGGATCTGAAATACTACACGAAGAAGTTCGTATCAGTCTGCCGAAAACTCGGTGGTTTTGGGGCAAACCCTGTCAGAGGTGCCACCAGAACTGTTCTGCACCAGCTCAGGACATGCAATACAAAATGAAGACCGAATACATCCCTCCAGCTCTAAGAACACGTTTGCTAGGCTGTTATTTATTAAGTGGTTTCCACCAGGTGTGGTTATAGGTACAGTTGGTGAGTAAATAGCCATGGACACCTGCCTAGAGCCCAGCTGGAGCCCTGCCGCAGCGCTCCGAGGTCAGAGCCGGCGCCGGGCCCGAGGAGCAATGTGCAGGCATCAAGCACGAGAAATGTTCTGAAAGGCCCAAATATTACAGCAGAGAGAGCGAGAGAGAGAAATTACACTTTTATGACAAGTTTTTCTTCTCAGGTGTTAAACTTTTTTGGTCTATAAACTGGAAAGGAAGGCTCAGACATCAATAAATACATTTGTTTTGAGTGTTGGCCTCACTGAGCGCTGTCCACCGGCCGTGCCTCAGAGGGGCGCGCGGACGCTCCCACCCCACCGAAGGCAGAACCACGCCAGGAACTCAAAGCCAGGCCAGATGCTCTCCGATAGCTCCAGGGAAGTTAAGTGCATCAATGTTCCTCACCGACAGGACAACAAGGCCTTCTGTTACAGATAAACAACTGAGCTGAACTATGAGAGACGAGGCTCTGTCCGCGGGCGGCTGTCTTTAGTTAACCTTTTCCTGGAATAAATACAAGTTATTGGTGGCAGCTACGGCGATGATGTTCTCCATGGGGTGCCACGCTGTGTGCAGAATCTTCTTGTTGAAGTCCAGACTGTCAACGGTAATTTCGTCCTTCTTCCTCTTGCCGGTCGTGCACACTTTGCGTGGCTTTAGGATGGCACGAGGTTTGCTGCTCTCCCGGGAGGCCTCCAGGGTGACGTCCCGGTGCGCGTCCCGCTCAAACATCCGGAAAAAGTTGTTGTAGGATCCAGTCATGATTGTACTGGTTCAAGGAAAAGGAAGGCACACCTTGTTAGAAATGAAATCCACCCTGTCCTCCCTCACACCTGACTGTCAGACCACGTTCAGCACCAGGCCGTGCATTCCATGGCATTGCATTCCACTGGACACCTGCTCCATTCCCCCTGCACTCAGCACTGCTGCCAGTCAACCACTTCTCTTTCAGCAGGTGTTCCCCTGGTGTCCCCTCCTGCCACTGGCACTTAGCTGCAGTTACACTTTGTTCATCTGCACGTGAGCAAAGACGGTTTTCCTGGTGCTCCTCTATCCCTTTGTCCCTTGTCCACACAGGTCACGGACTGGTTTGGGTTGGAAGGGACCCCAAATCCAATCCAGTCCCACCCCTGCCATGGCAGGGACACCTCCCACTGTCCCAGGGCCTGCCCACCCTCCCAGGGAACAATTCCTGCCCAAAATCCTATCCAGCCCTGTCCTCTGGCACTGGGAGCCATTCCCTGTGTCCCGGCACTCCAAAACCTTGTAAACAGTCTCTCTCCAATTTCTCGTTAGCTCCTTCAGGCACTGTGAGGCCACACTTTGACCACCCTGGAGCCTCTCCCCTCCGGGTGAACAACCCCAGCTCTCCCAGCAGAGCTGCCCCATCCCTCTGACCATCCTGGTGCCTCCTCTGGCCTGGCTCCAGCAGCTCCAGGTCCCTCCTCAGCTGGGCCCCAGCTCTGCAGGTGGGCTCTCACCTGTGCACAGGGGCAGGAGCAGCCCTGCAATGCTGCTGGGATCTGTGCCCTGCCTGTGCCCCGTTCAGAGCAGCCGGCAGAGCCCTGTCCCAGTGCTGGGGCCCCTCAGCCTCACCTGTCGGAGCCGTTCCAGCAGCACTCGAACTTGTCAAAGATGCAGTCGTTCTCGTACAGGGAGCACAGCTTGCTGCGCAGGTACTCGTGCACCTGGGGACAGGGACACGCGTTGGACACGGGCACGGGGCACGGGGACACGTGGTGGGACACACGGGGACATGCACACATGCACACGGGGACACATGTGGGACACGCGCTGGACACACACGGGGCACGGGGACACACGTGGGACACGCGCTGGACACATGGGGACACTTGCTGGACACACACGGGGCACACGGGGACACGCGGGGGTCCTGCTGTACCTGGTAGGTCTCCACGGGCCTGTTCTCCATGTTGAGGTCCCACACCTTGACAGATAGGTAGTCTCTTGTCATCATGTATCGCCCGCTGTGGCTGAATTTCACATCAGATATCGAGGATATTATTTCTGAAAAAAATGATCTGCTGCTAGGATCTTCAGGTTCCTCAAAAACTGCAGAGAGAACACACAGTTCCACATGAAACCAACGCCAGCTCTTACGGCTTCCAGTGTTTTCAGAATTGGAAAACTTTAAATCGGTGACTGTCCAGTTTATGAGGCAGAAATGGGCAAACAGGAGCAGTCAGGTGCTTGCCTCATGCCACACTCATCTGCCCTGCTGGCCTACAGCGAGACAACTGAGACGTGCCCAGCACCCCCAGAAGTGCAGCCCTGTCACCCCCAGGGAGGGAGGGAAGCCCACAGCCAGAGCAGCACGGCGGGAGGGCAGGAGGAAGGCAGGAGGGCAGGAGGGGCGGATGGATGGGTGGAAGGCAGGAGGGGCGGATGGATGGGTGGAAGGAAGGAGGGCAGGAGGGGCGGATGGGTGGGTGGAAGGCTGGAGGGCAGGAGGAAGGCAGGAGGGGTGGATGGATGGGTGGAAGGAGGGCAGGAGGGGCGGATGGATGGGTGGAAGGAAGGCAGGAGGGCAGGAGGGGCGGATGGATGGGTGGAAGGCAGGAGGGCAGGAGGGGCGGATGGATGGGTGGAAAGAAGGCAGGAGGCGGATGGATTGGTCGAAGGCAGGAGGGGCAGATGCGTGGGTGGAAGGAAGGCAGGAGGGCAGGAAGCAGGGCACTCACACTTGGAGTGCTGGTCGCACAGCGCTGCCGAGCGCATGTCGCACAGGCGGATGGTGCCCTTGCTGCTGCTGTACACGAAGACGTTGCAGTGGTGCGGGTGGAACTCGGCCGCTGTGATCACCTCCGTCAGCTCCTCCATGTTGGCTGGTTTGATGTCCACGATGTCTGCCACAGCTGGTCAAGGCCTGCAACGCTGCACACCAGAGCCCCTCCATCAGCTCATCGGTGACAGAGCTTAAAAATGCCAGGTAGGAAACTGGGCAGGAGCTTCCTTTCCACCGTGTACGGTACAAGAGTGGGGGAGAGCCTGGAGAGCTCTGCATCTGACAAGCCACAGAACCCCAGAGTGGTGTGGGCTGGAAGGGACCAGGCTGCTCCAGCCCCAGTGTCCAACCTGGCCTTGGGCACTGCCAGGGATCCAGGGGCAGCCACAGCTGCTCTGGGCACCCTGTGCCAGGGCCTCAGCACCCTGCCAGGGAACAATTCCTGATTCCCAATCTCCCATCCAGCCCTGCCACCATCATTCCCACTGTGGCAGTGGGAAGCCAATCCCCTTTGGCCTGTCATTACACACTCTTTTAAAATGTGCCTCTCCAGCTTTCTCCATCTCAAATCCACAGATGCTGCGCAAGTTCAGACTCCTGGAGTTAAAGATCATCTCACAAGAATCAAAGTCCAGCAATTCTCCTCAAGCCTCCTTCTTAATGTTTCCCATTGCACACCAAATAAAACTCATCTCTTCACCTAAAGCCTTGGAAAACCTGACCTAAAACCTTAGAAAATACCTATTTAGGTGTCAGTACTCCTGAAACTTCCTATTTTACTGCAGACTTGTCAATGTAAAACACAGTTTTAAGTTGCACAGGTTTGCAAAAGGATCTGAAAGTTACTTCTGCGGTTAATGGTTTTTCATTTGACATGAAAAAACACTGAGATTTGGTAAAGAGACCACAAACTTTGAAAGAAGTATCCACAGTAACAAAGGACCTACTGTTCATATCCAACAACTGTTACTTAAGCTGACTGAACTCCACAAGTTAGGGATGCTCCCACAATTCCTCCTTGGAAATCAAACCCTGTCTGATGTTTCTACTGACCGCTTTCCACCGGAGGCATGCTTGCCCTCAGGAAGGACGGAGCATCCCAAAGCCTGCTTTCACTGCATTACACCTCCAGACTCCAGAACCCGCTTCTAATCCCCGGCTTCAAAGGTCCGCTCTCATCAGTAACGTTAACGCGACTCTCTGCGACGCGGGCGGGCGAGCTGCACGCGCGGCACAGCGGGCACCAAAGGATACTGAAGCTCCTGTTGGTCACCTCCAGGTGCCAGAGGTTGATGCGGAGGTCGTCTGCAGACAGGTACGTGGCGTAGTCGCTGTTGACAGAGATGGAGTTGATGTGGTAGGTGTGGGCGTTGGCGAAGGTCCTGCGCGGGTTCGCCTCCACCGTCAGGTCCTTGGCCTTCACCGTTGGCACCTGAGCGGGCACAGAGCACACGGGCTGGGCACAGGGGCACCGCTGAGCCCACGGGGCACTGCTGAGCCCACAGACACGTCACCCAGCACAGGGGCACTGCTGAGCCCACAGACACATCACCCAGCACAGGGGCACTGCTGACCCCACACATCACCCAGCACAGTCACTGCTGAGCCCACACATCACCCAGCAACAGGGTCACTGCTGACCCCACAGACACATCACCCAGCACAGGGTCACTGCTGACCCCACAGACACATCACCCAACACATGGTCACTGCTGACCCCACAGACACATCACCCAGCACAGGGTCACTGCTGACCCCACAGACACATCACCCAGCACAGTCACTGCTGACCCCACAGACACATCACCCAGCACAGAGTCACTGCTGACCCCACATATCACAGTCACTGCTGACCCCACAGACACATCACCCAGCACAGTCACTGCTGACCCCACAGACACATCACCCAGCACAGGGGCACTGCTGACCCCACACATCACCCAGCACAGGGTCACTGTGAGCCCCACAGACACATCACCCAGCACAGTCACTGCTGACCCCACACATCACCCAGCACAGGGTCACTGTGAGCCCCACAGACACATCACCCAGCACAGTCACTGCTGAGCCCACACATCACCCAGCACAGTCACTGCTGACCCCACAGACACATCACCCAGCACAGAGTCACTGCTGAGCCCCACAGACACATCACCCAGCACAGGGTCACTGCTGACCCCACAGACACATCACCCAGCACAGAGTCACTGCTGAGCCCCACAGACACATCACCCAGCACAGAGTCACTGCTGACCCCACAGACACATCACCCAGCACAGAGTCACTGCTGACCCCACAGACACATCACCCAGCACAGTCACTGTGAGCCCCACAGACACATCACCCAGCACAGAGTCACTGCTGACCCCACAGACACATCACCCAGCACAGAGTCACTGCTGAGCCCCACAGACACATCACCCAGCACAGTCACTGTGAGCCCCACAGACACATCACCCAGCACAGGGTCACTGTGAGCCCCACAGACACATCACCCAGCACAGAGTCACTGCTGAGCCCCACAGACACATCACCCAGCACAGGGTCACTGCTGACCCCACACATCACCCAGCACAGCGTCACTGCCTTAGCAAAGACCCTGTGGATTGAGTCCTTTCTCCTGGCCCTACTGAGGCCAACACTATCCCCTGTCCCCAGGTGCCACACGCAGCTGTGAAACCCCTGCAGGGATGGGGACTGTAGCCCTGCCCTGGCCCATGAATCCAGCCTGAGCAGTTTTCCCTGCAGCACTTCCTGCCCTCCAGCAGGTGCACATCCCACTCACCTTCCATCCTCTGCCAACTCAGAGGCTGCTCTCGAGCTCCTCAGCCAGATCATCAATAAAGACCTTAAACAGAACTGGCGCCAACGCTGAGCCCTGAACCCCACTGCTTGTTTGATGGCAATTAATGAATTGCACTCCACAGATCTCTGTATTGATTCGGTGACTAAACACTTCTGAAATCCACTGAGCACGAAAAACACTGAGAGAGCACATGGGCGCTGACTTTGGACGCTGCCAACAGGAACCCTCGCAGCCAAAGCCAGCCCTTGGTGTCTCACCCAACAGCACACGGGCTGAGTTTGAAATGGCACCCAAAGGTTATAGAAACAAGACCTTAAAAACATCCCCAGACCTCAGACGGGTGCTCAGGAGTCAGGCAAGAACAGTCTCCAAGAAAATTCCCAATCTGTTTGTGAACAGTCAGCAGGAATTTGGGCACACCTGGATGTGCTGCTCCCACAAGCAGCTCAGGGGTTCCTAAGATGTCCTCCTGCAGCAAGGCCTGATCCATCCCAGGGCTCCCTACCTGCTTGCCTGGTTTCTATCTCCCAGCCTGTTTACAGCCAACTAATGACTACAATTAATCCATTCCATTTTACCAGGCCACTGTCCTATCTCAGAGCGCTCCCAGCCTGGCTGTGACAGCACAGGGGCACTAATGGGAGAGATCAGGAATGGGGCTTGGAAATGCCGTGGTGTCCGTGCAAAGCACCGCTTCCCCTCCAGGCCACGTCCCCATGAACAAGGGCACTGTGTTTCTGTAACAAAACCTGCCAACAGAGCCCCAAAGCTCCTGTACACTGGTTCCCCAAACCCTGAGCATTTCAACACAAGGAGGAACCTCCAGGTGAGGCCTGTCCTCCAGCCAGCTCTTGCTCAGATTTGGCTCATCCATCAGCTCGGAGCAGCAGCAAGTGCAGGGAGTGACTGGAGAGGTTCCTGCTGCTGCTCCCTGCGGGCAGGAGCCCAAAGGGCCCCTCCGTGCCCCAGCTGGTGCCTGCTCTCACCAAGTCCCCGGCTGCTCCAGCAGGGCAAGGCTGCAGAACCCAAAACTCCCCCGGGACCTCCTTCCATCCTGAGGGATGTCCTTGGGCTCAGCTGCTCTCACTGCAGTACTCAATCCAGCCCTGGCTTGCACACACTGAGGCAGAGGATAGCCTTTCCCAAGGCATTTTGGACACCCAAAGCTTCTGTTCAACGCTAGCAAAAGCAAGACAAACCCCCAAGAAATGCCTCCAGCTGAAGCCATGGAGGGCTGGCTGAGCGCAGCGAGAGCTCTGTTCCTGCTGATGGTGGAACAACACGAAACCCCAGGGAAAACCCCAAGCCCACCTTTCATTTCTTGGGCTTCTGCTCCAAATGATCCCAAGTTTGGAGCACTAACCCTATCACTACAGCACGATGTCCAAGACTATTCCAGCACACATCAGGTTATCCAAATGCTTGGAATTTGGTCTAACACATCTTTACCCAGCCACAGAATACCCTGTTCCAATTCTTGAGTCATCCTCTTAGAAATACAGTATTATAATGATGAAAGTTTCCCTCAAGCTTTCCAGAGGAACCTTTTTTAATAGTTTTTATATTTAAGAAAATGAAGCGTCTCCGTTTTTTTCTGAAAGTTTTCAATGACCCTGACCCACACACCATTTTTGATTTGCACATTTCAGTTTGGCAGCACAAAGACAGAGAAGAGCATGCAGAGAGATACACGAAGTCAAAGAGCAGAGACGTACCCGTAGTTCCGTGACTCGGAAAGGCTCCCTAAGTCTTCCATCTTCATCTTTTAAATTATAACCTTCGGCTTGTTTATCCCTTTCACTTATTTTCCATAGTTTAATAGTTTTATCTAAAACCAAAAAATTCACATGCTTGAGAATGAATTGAACACGAAACGAAATCCCTAACTATGGACTCAGCAGGGTGGACACGAGTGAGCTGTCCGTGTTTCCACTGACAGCAGCAGAAGGACCCTGATGGAGCTCTTTACCCACAACGGGAGGTGCAGATTGAATTAGATCCCAGGCTGTGCCTGAGCAGTAAGGCCCCGTGCCTCCCCTCACCCAAACGCCACTGCCTGGGGAGAGTTTCACACACGATTACCCAAATTCCCCACCAAGGCATGGATTATTATCTGAACTACATCAATAGAGCACTGCTAGGGACCAAACCCAGCAGACACGTGAACTCCTTACTCTAACTGTGCTGAAGGAAACCAGCTTTGTGCCGGGTACGTGCTCAGAGCCAGTAAAGGCAGAGATCAGGATCTGCCCCACTCTTTGGGGCCCAAAGGAATGCACCTCCCAGGTGTTACCAGGGAAGTGTTCCAGGGGCAGCCACGGAGTGCACACTTGTCTCACCCAGTGCTGAGATCCTTGCCTAGCTGGAGCCAAACCTCTCCTCCCCAGACTCCTGCAGAGCTTTTCAGATGACACCACTTAAAGAATGCTTTATTAAAACTTCTATCAGAGGAAATTATTTTAATTGCATAGACCAGCAGACAGAAGTCACTCCTGCTTTTAGAATTTCACCCTGACCTCACAAAGTGATCCAAACTGTTAGGAATAATGTATTCCTCTGATAAGAGGAGCGAATGTTTCCCACAGAATAGTTTAGGTTGGAAAATAACTTTAAGACATGAGTCTAACTATTCTCACTAACCCACATCCCCAGTTCTACAACTTCACTTAGAGATGCTCCATGATGCACCAAAACTAAACAGACCCAATATTCACACATCCAACATTACAATCAAAACATATTTTGCATGTAATTGGAGAAGACATTAAAACAACCCCAAAACATGTCAGACAAAAGCCCCAAGTGTAGGACAGGTGAGACAATATTCCAATGACAAAGTTCTCTGTGCGAGAGAAAGGGCCCTTACCATTTGTAGACAGCAGGAAGTGAGCAGCATTCTGTTGTGGTAACCACCTAATTTTATTAATTTTTTCCTCAATTTCTAGACTTTTCAAGTAGTCAAACTCAGGCTCGTGACTCTGGAAGGTAATGTAAACATTGTATTCTCCCCGAGAGAGAGGACGGCTTTTAGACTGCAAGAAAAAGAGCATTTCTTGAGGCTGAGGTCACTGGGTCCCTCAGAAATGGCCCATACAAATCAATCAGTAGAAACTGTCAACCAGAACATCAGCTTTTACAACAGCTCTTCAATTGTGACTCCAGTCTGTGACATTGTACCCAGTTTAGCATCAACACAGGTTCCTCTTCAGAAATGTAGCTTTATGTATAAATATCTGTGCACCCTTCAGGCTTTGCTATCCTTGTGTGCCGGGTGTGGGAGCAAGGAACAGAGAGTGAAGTCCCAAGGTTCCCCAGATTTGCATTATCAGATTTGAGGCACCTTGTTATCAGGCTTTCCAAGTAAGCTGGTGTCAGTGTTTGTGTTGCAGAACAGCCCCAGGGGTGCAGTTTTCCCTGGCTGTGGAATTTCCACACTCTCAGTTTACTCTCAGACTCTGCATGATTTTACTCCCTACACATCACTGACCTGCAAGAATTTTGGCCAGGTTCCCCTCACATGACCCCACCCAGGAGCTCCCTGCACTCAGAGTGAGCAGCCCTGGCACTGGAGGTTTCCCTCTCGACTCACACCTTTGCTTGGAGTAATTGCTGCTTGCAAGTGAAGTCAAGTCCTCCAAGCCCAGGGCACGATGCAGAGCATTCCAGGGTGCCCTCCCAAATCCAAGTGTTTGGGGAACTGTATAACCACCCTAGGCTGTCACTGACCCAGTTAACCTAGTCTTAAATCCAAACTGGGTAAAAAATATGGTTATTATTTTAAGGTTCCACTATTATACTTATTTTAGATCCTTTTCTGCAGTTATGCACATGACAAAAGAAACATCCCTCGTTCCCAACCCCTCCCTCAGTTCCCATGTGCTCCCAAGGAGAGAGCTGAATACTCCTGTGTGAACAGTCTGACCTGGGGTTTGCTTTCCCCACCCTCTGAGGAAGTGCCGTGACAGGTGGGTTTTGCCTTACGGAGCCACTGAGAGCCAACCCGTAACAGTCCCCCTCCACATCAGGCAAGTCTGAGATCCTGAGAAGTTCAGGATGCTCCTGAGGCACTTCTGACCTTATCCCTGGGCCTTAGCTAAGTCTCTGGCCACCATGAGTAAATGATGAATGAGGCCGGAGTGTGCGGGTAATGTTTCAGCAGCGCTGGCACCGCCTGCTCCACAGCCTGCCACAACAACCAGCCACCTGTGGGACAGGCCTAGGACCAGAAATGCAAAACACCGGCCAGGTGTTCATTAACCCAGCATCATCTGAGCCCCACAGCGAGAGCAGAGGGCTTCTGCTGGAGAAAGCCCACAGCATCTCAAGATTTGTAATATTCATGGACAGACAAGCTGAATTAAAATTCCATGATCAATTCTGGTATTTCTGACCCAGGAGAATGCTCAAACCCTCCAATTCCCCTCAACTCCTCAAAGGACAGGATAAGCAGAGACTTTGCTAAGAACTGCCAGGTGGGATCCTGACTGTTCAAAAGAACACAATCCCAGATTCCTCCCAGACATGACAATTACTTTTCAGCACTTGGTGCACGTTTCCCATCCCCAGTGCAGCTCAGGGATGTGGCTCAGGATGAACACACAGGAACACCACAGCACTGTCACACAGCTGAACTCCATGAAGAGGAGCTGTGGAAGCGCAGGAGGGACAGTGCTCCCACCCTCCTGATAGGAAATGCTCAAGTGCTTCTGGAGAAGTGCCCGTTCCCACCAGTTTTAAATCCTCAAACAGTTTTTAAACACCTTATCCTGTAGTCCTTGCAGCTTATTTCCTGAACTCCTTCTACGTTCTCTCCCAAAGAATTGTGATTTATCTCAGATCAGCCTGACCCAAAGGAAAAATTTAGGAGAAAGTCCAAATTCTGCAAAGCAACACTGAGGACACCAGGTACATGTAAAGAGCTCACTCGGATTTTGGGGACTTTGTTTTGGAAGGAGGGAGGGGAACCCTCACCAGACCAACTTACCAAGTTAGCACAGGGCAGATATTTAGAAACTTGGCTAACTTGGGGTTTTCTGAGAAAACTCTCCATGTAAACCTCAGGGCATGAACAGATGAAGTGAGACTGTGCAACACAAGAACAGCGTAGTAACAACACTTTTGTTTTTCGAGTCACTGACCTCTTGTTTCCTTTGAAATATAACCACTCTGCCACCTTTGTCTCCTGTTGCAAGAAGATCACCAGTGTAATTAAATTCAACTGTTGAAATTATATCAGCTGTAAAGAGAACACAAATAAACCAGCGCTGTAATGTGGAAAGCAAATCAAGGAGTTCCAAGACTTGAGCATAAAAAAAGCATTACAACTTGTATTAATGCAATGACAGGATTCTCCATTTACATTCCCAAATGCAGCCATGTTCCAGTGCCTGACACACTTTTACTGACAAGCTAAAACTTACTCATTCTTCAGTGCATAGTCACCAGAGGCACTCTGCCTTAGGAACCTAAGGTCTGTGTGCTGCCTGTGGGCAGGAATATTGCAATGTCCATGGGGATCTCCCTGCCCTGAGCTCCCCGAGGTGTGTGTGCTGCCTGTGGACAGTAACACTGCAGTGTGCATGGGGATCTCCCTGCCCTGAGCTCCCCAAGGTGTGGGCAGTAACACTGCAGTGTGCATGGGGATCTCCCTGCCCTGAGCTCCCCAAGGTGTGTGTGCTGCCTGTGGGCAGTAACACTGCAGTGTCCATGGGGATCTCCCTGCCCTGAGCTCCCCAAGGTGTGTGTGCTGCCTGTGGGCAGTAACACTGCAGTGTCCATGGGGATCTCCCTGCCCTGAGCTCCCCAAGGTGTGTGTGCTGCCTGTGGGCAGTAACACTGCAGTGTGCACGGGGATCTCCCTGCCCTGAGCTCCCCAAGGTGTGTGTGCTGCCTGTGGGCAGTAACACTGCAGTGTGCACAGGGATCTCCCTGCCCTGAGCTCCCCAAGGTGTGGGCAGTAACACTGCAGTGTGCACAGGGATCTCCCTGCCCTGAGCTCCCCAAGGTGTGGGCAGTAACACTGCAGTGTGCACGGGGATCTCCCTGCCCTGAGTTTCCCAAGGTGTGGGCAGTAACACTGCAGTGTCCACGGGGATCTCCCTGCCCTGAGCTTCCCAAGGTGTGTGTGCTGCCTGTGGGCAAGAATATTGCAATGTGCAGGGGGATCTCCCTGCCCTGAGCTCCCCAAGGTGTGGGCAGTAACACTGCAGTGTGCACAGGGATCTCCCTGCCCCGAGCTTCCCCAGGGATCCCAGCCCAGTGTGTGCATCCTGCCAGGTGCTGTTCCCGTGGAACCCTGACCAGGTGAGGCTGAGGGACCCCTGCCTTTCCCAAGCCAAGCACTCAGGGAGTTCCTTCAGAAGCCTGGAACAGGCAGCTCCCCTCAGCCAAAGGGGGAAAATAGAAACCAAATTCTTCCGGCCGAGCTCGCTGAAGCAGCTCCCTGCAAAGCTTCAGCAAGGACACATGGAAGCAGGAGAGCAAAGGAAAACCCTCAGGACCTGCAGTGCCCTGGGCCAGGGCCTGGAGAGAGGCCGGTGCTTATCCCCAGTGCAGCCCCAGCCCCTAGGGAGGTGGCAATAAAGAACTAATTGCCACTGAACAAGCCCAGCCAAGGGGAGGTGAGATAAGGAGCTGGAAATGTCTGGCCCGGGGCCGGGGCAGATGGTAACAAACCCAACAAAGCACTCAGCAAACACTGCTCCTGCTGGGCCTGCTCATATCAAATATTGCATTTGTGATGCACACAGCAAAATTCTGAGGTTTGAAGTGTATGATATCAATTAGTTCCAGAGGGTGCAACTGGAGACTCCTGGAAACTCCTTTCCTGTATTGATTTTGCTGTGCTATCTTTGAAATTCCTTTCAATAATGCCCCACTCTCACGAGGAAGGTGACTGGAAACCCTAACCAGTTTTCTCTCAATATAAATTCCTTTTTCACCTTTTATCAATGATGCCCTTAAAAGTTTTTCCCTAGTATGTAGAGATAAATATTTACCTTCTCGGATTAAAAAAAAGATTATTTAGGATAACTAAATAAATGAGTAAATATCATCTTTCTATTTATTTATCTATTTATTTATGCCAGCCTTCAATACCACATTACTAATCAGCTTTTGGACACATCCAGTTTTATAGTCACCTTTCTTTAAAGAGAATTACCAGCCAATTATCAGCTATTACTAATTATACACAGGCATTTTAAAAGGCACCCTGAAAAAGCAGCAAATGAAGGAAAAAGACACAAACTGAGAAGGTAAGCAATCAGTGAAGTGACTTCAATGAGAATTTTATGACATTTTCAGTATTCAGATGTGAAGAAGCCCTTGAGGTATGAAAGTTTATTTGTAGCAAAAGTAATACTCCACTACTACCACCACTTGCAAGCCCTTCTGGCAAGGATCCCTTCTACCCTTGGAGGCTCAGGAATTACAGAAGGAATAAATGCCTCCTTAACACACACAATTCTTTCAAAGTCAAAAAAACTACTTTTCCGTTTCGTTTCAGACAGGCAAAAAGTTATTATAAGCTTCTCCCATTTTCTACTGGAGTATTCACACAATTATTTGCTCACAATAATCTGTGCATCATTTCTGTTTCACAAAAATGCCCAAACCTGCTGACACAGCCATTATTCCCCAGCAGTGCTATCCAGACAAACAGAATCTTGGGTGGAAACACACCAAAACACAGACACTACCCAAATTCCAGGGCTTGAAACAAGAAGTGCAGGGAGAGGAGGGTAAAGAACATGCACTGAAATAGCCTGCCACCAACATGCTCTGGGGAACAGGGACTGGGGGGGCACAGCAGGACAAAAATAGAGAAGCTTCCTTCAAATATTTTCCAAGTTACAAAATTTGGAATATGAGCAATCACCTGTTTTAATAGCACTGCAATTGTTTTATCCATAAATGTATGAATTATAAAGTTTTCCCTGTAGGCATGTTTAATTGAAGCAGATCAATCCCCCAAATCACTCCACCCACTATCCTCAGCACTCTACCATCTCAAAGCAGGTGAAATAAAATATTCCAAGATTCCAAGAAAAGCACAGAATGAATTCCAAACCATCCCTGTTCTGCGCAACACTTCACCCACCTACATTTGCTCTTCACTTCCAAGTCAGCTTAAAACTTTTAGGAAAGAACAAAGCAAACCTCTGCAGGTTCTTCCTCACTGCATTAACTCTGGGGTTTCTAAGCTTTTTTATTAGATGTCATAACTGCTTCTTAGAGATACAAGCACAGTCTTATCCCCTGGCTTTACTTTCCAGCCTCTTCTCCATGCCAGCAGAGTTAACTCCCAAAGGAATGTGGGAAAGGCCAAACCGGTGTGCTATCTGCTCATGGACAGCACCCCAAGGCTCTCCTCTCAGGTGCTGCTTTTCTAGAAACAGAGGTTAGCCCAGCTGTCCCTCCAGTTCTGCTCCTGTGGGGCTGGGATTTGCTCTGCATCCGTGTAAATCCTCCTCCTGTAACCAGGGAGGGCAGCAATCCCAGCGACGTCACAGTAACATACAAGGCTGGCAATATTCCTTTCCAGGTATGAAAAATTCATGTTTAGCCTCACTTCTGGAAATGAGTTCCAAATGGTTACACTGCATCCAGAGGAGAAACTCCAAGCTGTTTCCACAGCTGGTGTATTAAAAGGATTGCTGGCAACTGCACAGTGATTCCGTAGTACCCCCAAATTTCAGAGCACTGACCACGCCCATGGGCAGGAAATGCCAACCCAGCACATGGGAGGTCACAAGTATCCAGCTCTACAGTAACGTGGTGGAGCCCATCCCTGCCCCAGGACAGCCCTGTCGGCCCTGAGAGATGTGTCAAAGCTCAGCCTGAGTGCTCGGAGCCTTACACCATCCCTGCTGAGTGAGAACCTCCCTACAAACAGCTCCTGCCAGAACTCGGGGAAGTTTACAGCCCTCAGAGCCTCCTGGGCAGGTTCTGCTGGGAGTCAAGGGGTGGCAGAGACCAGCTTTTGTTAGGATCTGGAGATGACAGCAAGCTTATACCTGCGAACTAACTTAATCCCCCCAGGATTCATCCCGGGTATTTCTGACACCGGTATCAACACCCGGCCTCTCAGCTGAGGTAATGGAGAATGCAAAGAGATCCACAACATCTACATCAGGTGCCTAAAATTAGCTCCTGTGAACTTTTCCTCTCTAAGCTGGCTGTGCGTTGCTGCTCTGGTTCAAACCCAAACCTGCAAACATGGAATTACCTGACGGCTCACCTAGGAGAGAAGGAATTTGCAGCTGCAGCTCACGTTCAGGACCAACACTAATGAGACTTGGTCAGCACCAGTGCCTCGCATCCTCCTGAGCTGCTCAGAGCCTTTTGTCACAAACCCGCTCCTCAGACATGAACTGAAAAGGAACCAAACACTCACAGCTCTCTAACAGCACCTAAAAAGGAGGCTGCTCCAGCCTCCAGGGCATTTTAACTCACAATTTTCCAAGTATGTAACGGACAGCGTACCACTTCAGCACACAGCCTGCACACCCGGCTCCTGTGCTGCTCTCTGGGGAGCAGTCTGAATGCACAGCCCCGTTCTCCAGGACCCATCCTGGGACCAAAGCAGGAACTGCTGCAAGGCCCACGGAAACCTCTGCAGAGGCTCCTGCTTTGAGAGGAAATGGCTGGATTGGCCTGCAGGCAGATGGGTGGCATGGACTGGCAGGGAGACTGCCAGTGGGAATATTTCTGAGGCTGTGACCAAGCTCAAAGGTGACACACCTTTCCCTCCAACACCGATATCCTACAAAGCTGGAGTTCTCCTGTGGCTGGACAAAGCTGTGGGAGGCACTGTGTGGTCTCCTGCAGTGGGTGGGAAGTGAGCACGGTGTGCAGAAGGGATCACAGCCAGTCTTGTGCTCCTGAACCAACTCAGAGAGCAGACACTGGGATCTCCCTGGAACGCTGTGCTGAACTGTGTGACACAACAACAGAAGGAACACAACTCTCTTTGCAGCAGACAGGGACAAGAGACCATTCTGAGGGACCTCAGGTGACAAATGTGGGCAGCGAGAACAGCAAGGAACCATCGCTTCAGAGCAACTCAGGAGAGACTCCTCAAATAAAAAATATAATAGGAGCAAATAAGATCAGTGAAAAAAACAGAGAGCCCCTTTAGAGGGAAGAGATTATCAAAGAAAATGAAGCAATTTAGAGACCAGCACCTGCTGAAGAGCAGATCACAGAAACAAATGTTTAAAAACCAAAATCCTATTGGAGCTCAACAAGTTCCAGACACACAGGGCCTCAGAACTGCTTGTCACTGATCTGCAGTGATAGCACTTCCCAAACATTCCCACGGACGTGCAGCTGCACTGGAAGGCTCCGGGGTGGGCAGGGGGAAGCAGGGCTGTGAAGCCACAGCTCTCCAGCTGGGATGGCTGCAGGTACCACAGCAGGCAAGCACAGGGAGCTGCTGGCAGCACCCTGCTCCCAACAGACCTTTCCCCACCTGCCTGCAGCTTCAGCCACTGCAGGATTCTGTCTCCAGCACTCACTTCTGCCCCTCAGCCTCTCCCTCCTCCCTGTCCATGTCTCTGACTTGCCTGCAGGTGAGGGAGGGCTGTCCCCACAGCTGCCAGGACAGCCAGTGGAGCAGAGAAGGTCACCCTGCAGCGGGGAGGGACCCGCTGCTCCTGCTGTCAGTGCTCCTGAGGTGCTGTTTCCTAACAGCTGATCGAAATCACAACCGTACCGAAACACGAGCCAAACTTCACAGCTGCCAGTAACCACCTGACAATATACATACACACCCAAGTTACTGAGATCACCTATTTTTCAGAATATGTCTCCTTATAGAATGAATTCTTACACTTCCACTTTTAGGATTTCTCTGAAGAGCTAACACAGGAGTGAGGTGTACCAGAAATCAGGAGAATGAGACAAAGGGTATAGTTTTGCCCAGACCAAACTTCTCTCAGCTTACACCACTAAACACGCCGCCAACTGAAAATATCCGTAAGGTCCAACAGTTTTCTAATGCCCTAATACTCAAATCACTTGTGAAACGGCTTGAATTGCCTTTAGGCACCTGGCAGGGTTTAACTTAGTCCAAAATAACTCTGCTTTGGGACTAACTGAAATCCCTGAAGAGACTGAAGGCAAAGCACGAGCAGGGCACCGGCCAGCCGGGAAGCAGAAGCCGTCCGAGGTCAGCGCTGCTGCTGACAGGCTGTGGCAAACTCCAAACATCTTGTCTGGAGCTGTGTGGGAAAGCCTGCCAGCTCCTGTGTGTCCTGCACGCCTGGAGCTGAGCCACTTGGCTCCTGGAGGAGCGTGCAGGCTGCCCTGCCGGGTGGGCAGAGAGCAGCGCGGGTGCCACCCTGCCCCAGGGACTGCCAGCCCCTGCCACCCCTCAGGGGCGGCACAGCACCCGGAGCTCCAGCACGGCAGGCACTGAGCGCCATCCCCTCATTTAGCTCACTTTGTGTCTTCTCCTCAATGGAACCAGACTGGCCTGACACTGAAATCCCCTGACGGTATCTCAAAAAAGCTGTTTTCTTGGAGTTTGGGGTGCCCGGAGCTGTCTGGATGTGCCAGTGAGAGGAAAGTGAGACCGGCGTGGCACGGAAAGGGAGCAGCAAAGCCAGAGCTCAGTCACACAGATGTGCTCCCTTCCTGCCTGCACAGCGTGCCCTGCCTTCCCTACCAGCCATGAGAAATGATGGAGGCTGCTTCCCAGATTCGTGACATAATCCCGTATTCCTTGTGCAAATCTACCGCCTCGGAATTATTTTTTAACCTTTGGAAGATTAATTCCAATAAGCTTTCTCCTACTAGAAGTATACTTAATTAATTCATGCTATTGTTAGTTTTTTCTAAGTACCTCATTGTGATGGTGTTGGGTGTACTTCCAGCAGGAGTTCATAAAAGTCTTAGCATGATAAGAAAATCAAATTTTTCTTTCAATTGAAGCTTTTGTACCTTCCCATCCTTTAAAAAAAGAGTGGGTTTTGTCATTTTTCATTAGGCTTTTCCCTCTGCACCCAGCCTGCCCTTCTGCAGGGACAAATCCAGTGGCTCCCACTGCTCACACAGGAAGACCTGCACTAATTCCTGTATTCCCACCACTCAAATTACTTTGTTCTGCATTCCCACTTACAACTCTGCAACTGATATTCACTGCTTATTCAAACCCTTCAACATTTGTAAGCTGCATCTTACCAAAGCTTCATATTTCATCAAAGTGTAATGATGGAATCTCAGCCTGTTTGGGTTGGAAGGGAGCTCAGAGCCCGTCCAGTGCCACCCCTGCCATGGCAGGGACACCTTCCCCTGCCCCAGGCTGCTCCAAGCTGGCCTTGGGCACTGCCAGGGCTGCAGGGGCAGCCACAGCTGCTCTGGGTAACCCCAAGGTTTCAGGGAGGGTAAAGAGGCATCCGAGGTCCTGCCCATGGCAAAGCACTGGCTTTCAAGGATCCGCAGCCCAAAGGCAGCTCACAGCACACCTCCTGCCCCTCTGCACACAGTGCCACCCACAGACACAACCAGGGACGCACAGTGACAGCAAACAGCACCTGGCTCGGCACTCAGTCACTAGTCCTGTTTTCCAGTTCTTACAGAAAAAAGACATTATTAAACTTACAACCAATTCTGCAGCTCCCTCCACAGAACTGAACCAGACAACACAGAGCTGCACTGTTACTGCAAGAGGCTGGGGGTTTTTTTTAAGCACAAAATCATGCCAGAATTTCCTTTAAGAACAGGAGAATAGGCCAAGTGAATTCCTGAACCACACATGAGAACATCTTAAACCACTGATCTGTAAAGACAATTTCTAAAGAACATTTCTAAATGGCTTGTAGCTGCACTCAGGATTACAGGCTAATCCATTTCTATTAGATTGTGGCTGTCTTTGCCCTGTGTCTTCTGCTTCCTGGCAAACTGCTGAGGTGTCTGACCCAGCAGCTAACAGGCAGCAAAAGCAGAAGGAGAGCTGGCTGAAGTGATGGTAACAAGGGATGTCCCAGTTTGGCACGGCAATCAATCAATACCAGCCACTGTCTGGAGAACTTAAAAAAAAAAGAAAGTTTATTTCTTCGATCATTAACTGGAGATACAGAACTGCATCCAGAAGTGCTCATGGATTAGATGCAGAACATCTGGCCCACAGGAACTTGGGTATTTCTGTATTATTATTTATTACTGAATAAACAGATTTACATTTTACTTGTTCAAAAGAAAAGAGCCTCCCAAAACAGGACAGTTTTGAACACACAAAACAAATTCAACACTGAAATCATGGAATTGATAAAGTCTCTGGCAGCATTTGCATTCTCTATTTAGAAAGGTCCTCCTAAAAAAAAAAAAGCAGTCTAAGAATTACAAGTTCCAATGGCAATCAGTGCAAGTTTTGGAGTCACGAGGTAAACACTAACAACAAAATTACAACACAATCTTTAATTAGCTTTGTTTTCAAATTATGATTATTGCCATCCCCGATATCGAATCTTTCACTCAATCTGTTTTATCCTCCAGTCCTCTTCCCTGAATCCAACTAATGTTTCTGTTCTAGAAAAGTCATATCCAACCCTTTACAAAATCCATATTCAGTAAGTGATGGATTATCCTGGTCTTTCAGAAATGGTCAGACTGAACAGTGCCCTTCTCTTTCCTGACACAGAGCTGAACAGAGGTCAGGGATTAGTCACCGAGGAAAGGCAAGGCACGGACATGACAAAGGGGAGACAGTGATTTTCTGTATTAATGACCCAGTTAGGAAAATCCAGCTGCCAATCTGATACAGACACTCGTCCCAGTGTTTGTGTTGAAGCCAGACACCTGAGAAACAATGATGGAATATAAAATGAATGTTAGAGCTGCTCTGTAAAATAAAGGATTTTCTGGTAAAGTTGCCTGGCTGAGCAGTTTCAACTCCTGAATAAATCTCTAAGAAAATCCAGCAAAACACTCTGCATGGAAGAGGCTGAACAGCAACTTCATGGTGTCCTCTTCCTCTAGAGAGCTGATTTTTCACAAAAATTGACAGCACCATCACAAAAACTTATGTGTGACTTGAAGGCTATTTCAAGGCAATAGTTGCTCATCAAGCAGGTTTAGATGTGCACTTTGGTAAGAGAGGATTTAAAAGATGGTAATGAGTAAATATGTCCCTAACTGAGGCCCAAAATCTACCAAGTGTTTGTACTCTTACTAGTGAATTAAATTTGGGCAACTATTAGTAAATAAATAGCCCATATTTTATATTTAATTCCGATTTCAAGGCAAAATGCAACAGGAGGGGAAAGGACACAAATCAAAATAAAGCAAAAAAAGTCACAAAGCCTGAAAATAGTTCTGGTATTCCCATAGGAAAATGAAACTTTAGTGGTAGTTTTGCAAAAGCAGGTGCTGAATGGTTCCCAGAGCTCTCCTGCTCTGTGCAAATCCACGCGGCTCAGGAGTTACCCGGGAAGCAAGGTGGTCCCAGGAGCCAGATGTTCCCAGGACTACATCCTTAACTCATGGAGAACTGACTTCTAGTTACACAGGTGACAGATCCAAGAAAAAATAAAAAACATTTAAAAACATAAAAGCTACTTATATACATTCCTATATGAACTTCAGAGCAAGCTACAGAATATACAGAGGGGAGAAAAAGGAAGAAAACAACTGAGTGAGTCTAGTTTTCTTGAGCAGTTTCCAGTCTATCCCTCCCATGGCCATTATTTTGAATGGAATGCCAAACAAGTGGCATGAAAATGAAAACACTGTCAGCACAATTTCCCCATAGCAGGCAGCAAGGAAAAATATTTACTGCATCCAGTAACAAAAATAAAATCCCAAACCCAAGCTGAGCACACACGGCCCTGCAAGTCAATCCACACTTTAGAAAGGAGTGCTGCCAGCCTGGACAGTTAGAACACATTTAGGGAAATTTAGGGACAAAAAAAGAACTTTCTCATCGGAGTCAAGCAAAACTCCACCCAGGATCTGCACACTACAGAAAACACTTTTCCTGGTTAAAACATTTCTTGTTTTCTACCCTGTCCAAAACATGAAGCGCTTGGAAAGTTTCAGAGAAATGTGAAGGTGTGCCCTTTTTCCCCACTTAATATCCCTATTTATAGCTCCCAAACGTTAACAAGTGGGAATCAAATCTCTCCCCAGCTGCAGGAACCCTTTAAACTGCACTTTTCAATGCAGCACAAATGACAGAGCTGCACTCTCTGTGCGTCAGAGCGAAACTTGACAAGCCTGACAGACTCCACTGGTGTTTCTTTTTTTCCTCTCCCTGTATGGTATCACTGTTGTTAGCTTTTATCCCAAGCCCAGAACTGGAGACAGTTATCCTAAGGACAAGGAAGTCAAGGAGCCACTGGAGAGGGTCCAGCAGAGGTCACTTTGGGACTGGAGCATCCCTGGGATGAGGAGAGCCTGTGGGAGCTGGGCCTGCTCAGTCTGGAGAAGGGAAGGCTGAGAGGGGATCCCATCGATCCATACCAATCCCATCGATCCATACCAATCTCCCCAAGGGCTGGCACAGGACGGTGCCAGACTCTGCTCAGCGGTGCCAGAGCCAGGACAGGGAGCAATGGCCAGGAACGAAACCCCAGCAAGTTCCAGCCCAAGGTGAGAAAGAACTTCTGTCCACGGAGGGGCAGAGCCCTGGAACGGCTGCCCAGGGAGGGGCTGGGCTCTCCCCCTCAGACATTCCAAACCCTCCTGGACACGCTCCCGTGCCACCTGCTGCAGGTGACCCTGCCCGGGCAGGGGCCTGAACTGGATCATCTCCAGAGGTCCCCTCCACCCCCAGCGATCTGGGGATTCTGGGATTCGCACTAAAGACCTGGAGGAAGGCGCCGTGACTGGTCGGTGATGCTCTACGGGTGGGAGCTCGCTTAGTCATGGCACACACCCCCCGGCACGGCCGGGGCTGCTGCGGCGCTGCCCCGCGGCTGCCCGGGAGGGCTCGGCGTGTCGGGGCTCCCCTCACCTTCCGCCACGTCCTCGTCGCTCGTCCCCTTCACCTCCAAGAAGCACCACTGCACCTCGTTGCTGCCGCCGTCGTCGCCTCCAGCTCTCGCAGCTACAGCGGAGGGACAAAGGGCGGTGAGAGAGGGAGGGAGAGGGGAGACCACGCGCCGACCCCCGGCCCGGACCCCTCGGGGCGGCCGCGCTCCCGCATCACCCGCCGGTGCCGCCCGGCGCGGCCCGGCCTGCGGCCGGCTCCCGCCGCCACACGGAGCCGACCCGCGGCCCACCCGGCGCGAACGCGGAGCCGAGCGCGGAGCGCGAACACAGACCTGCCATGGCGGGGGGAGCCGCGGGAGCGGGGCCGGGAGCGGGGCCGGGAGCGGGACGGAGCCGCCCGGAGCCGCGGGAGGGTTCGCGGTTTCAAAATGGCGCCCATTGCCGGGCGGCCCGGCCGTGACGTCACCGCCGGCTCCCCTCAGGGAGGGCGGGCCGGGCTGCGAGCGGGGCGGCGATCGCGGCCCCGTCCGGCCCCGTCCGGCCCCGTCCCGGCGGGGTGCGGGCCGTGCGCGGCGCCAGGAGCGGGACCGTGAGCGTGCGGAGGAGGAAGGAGTGGTGGTCTTGGTGCTGCGGCCGCGGAGGCGCTCCCCGGGCGGCAGCGGGGGCTCCACGCGCGCCGCTCCAAACGCGGCTTTACGTGAAGGGACGGGGCGGGACCGCCACAGCGGCACGGAGATAACGCTCTGCCTCCCGGGTTATTTCTGCTCGCTCCCTGAAGGGTTAATAATGATGAGGGGGAAAAAACCACCAAAAACAACAAAAAAAAAAACCCCAAACGTAGCCCTGAGTCGCTTCCGGCTTCAGCGAGCGCCAGGGCCGGTGTGAGGGGACGGAGGGTAGCGGGGGTCCGGCGGTCTGCGCTGCTCTGGGACAGATTTATCCAGGATTACAGAGTCACGGAGGTTGGAAAAGACCCTCCAGGACCATCGAGCCCAAGCTGTGCCTGTTCCCCACCCTGTCCCCAGCCCAGGGCACTGAGTGCCACCTCCAGGAATTCCTGGACACCTCCCGGCCCGGCCGCTCCGCTCCCCGGGCAGCCCCTGCCCCTCGGGAATCCATCTCCTCCAGCCTGCCCCGGCTCCGTGTCCCGGCCCGGCCGCTCCGCTCCCCGGGCAGCCCCTGCCCCTCGGGAATCCATCTCCTCCAGCCTGCCCCGGCTCCGTGTCCCGGCCCGGCCGCTCCGCTCCCCGGGCAGCCCCTGCCCCTCGGGAATCCATCTCCTCCAGCCTGCCCCGGCTCCGTGTCCCGGCCCGGCCGCTCCGCGCTCCCCCCGCTGCGGGCACGGCAGGAGCGGCAGAGGATCGGGGCCCTGCGGCTGTGCGTGGCCGGCTCTGGGACACGGGCACGGGGGGCAGCGGGGAACGGGGATCCCTGGGGAACTGCGCTCCTGCAGCTCCAGGCGTGCAGCTGTCCGCCTCTTCCCGGACCTCCTGCCTCAGAAATCGCGTATTCCTGATGCCCCGTTGAGTTCGGGCCTCGTACGCTGACTTCTTCTTTTCCAAGCACGGATACTGGAAGCTGTGAAGATGCAATTTCTGCCCCTAAGTCCAAAGGAGCAGAAAGAAATGAAAATGAATTCTGTGTTTACCCTGAATCTCCTGTGTTAATGTATTCCTGGTTTCTAAGTCCCCTGGAAAGTGGTACAACTTAAAGAACTTTTAAGCCCAGCTGCTTCTAGCACTTCAGGGCTAAGTGCTCGGGAAGGTGACAGATCCGCATTGGTGTCTGTCTGAGGTGGTTTCCTAAATTCTGTTGGTTGTAGGAAACACAAGCAAAGTGGTTGATGAACAGACATGGTTAATTGAGATCTTGAACACAGATGAGTGAAGAACATCCTCTTGCAGAGTGAGAGTCTTGATAGGGACAAGTAAATCTCTCTGCTGGGAGTCTTTCTCTTACTGAATGGAATTTTACCTGGAGGTTCTTTGGGATTTTCCTGTGAAAGGACTGAAGTCCAGCAGTTGCCCGAGTTCAGGATGGTTCCTCTCAGAGACACTTCTGCTCTGGGCTTGCAGCCTGTTCTTGGTAATTTAGATACAGAAATGTGTTTGACTCAAGTTTCCCTTATTTAATTTCTTGGTATGACATCTGTACCCATTTATAAATTCATTACTTGATTTGTGTTTGTTCCTTATGCAGTGTGTTGTGTATCAAGTGTTTAAATAAAATAATTTTTTATTTAGTCTCTTGGCTGTCTGCTCTGTAGCTGTAGGAAAGTCATCTCTAAGGGCAAAGAATGCCTTTAAACCCTGCCCTTTGGCACTGGGAAGTCCTTCCCCCATGTCCTGGCACTCCAGGCTCTTGTAAATTGTCTCTCTCTGGTTTCTCGTGGCTCCTTCAGGCCCTGCGGGGCCACAGTGGGGTCACCCCAAACTTCTCCTCTGCAGTGAACACCCCCAGCTCTCCCAGCAGAGCTGCTCCATCCTCTGATCCTTTGGTGCCTCCTCTGGATTCTCTCCAGCAGCTGCAGGTCCCTGCTGTGCTGGGGCAGCTCTGCAGGTGGGCTCTCACCTGGGCACAGGGGCAGAATCCCCCGTTCCTGCTGCCCACGCTGGGGACAGCGGTGGTTCTGTGGTGGGAGTGCTGGAAAGCTGTTCCTGGAGTGTTGGGAAAGCTCTCCCTGCTCGGCTCGGGGTGTGTGTGGGGCCTGGGCAGAGGGGTTGCACAAGCACAGGACGCGGCTGTGTCTGGTGCTTTTGCAGAATTCCCAGAACTAAGGCACAGGGTGTCAGCAGAGGCTGTTCCCAGTCACTGGGTCACTGCCGTGTACTCAGGGTTGCGCTCACGAGAAGGTGACGTTCTGCCCTGGCCACGCTGAGCGAGAGGAGCTCCTGAGAGCAAAGTTTCCAAATGTGCTCTGGAAATAGGATCGTGCCAGGCCAGCTGCTCCGTGTGCTGTGGGAGGTGCTGCCAGCACCGCAGCCGTGTCCCTCAGCTTGTTTTCCATCCTCTGCTTGGGACTCACAGAGCCCTGAGCACTGCCAGGGGGCTCTCGCTGCTACTGCTCTGGGAACAGAACGTGCTGCAAGGGTAATTTCAAAAAACAGGGGGCAAGCCATGGAAAGAGCCTTTATCCTGAAGGGGAGTACGGCTGGTGGGCACACAGAGTCAGATTTCATTAACAGATAGAAACCACACGCATATCACATGCTAATTGACAGCAAAACACCTGATTATTCTTGGGTGAGAAGCGCAACAGATTTTTTTCCCATGGAATTTTTGTCAGTGTTCCAAACTTTGGAGCAAACCTGTGGTTTGGCAGTTGGTGGGTTGCCTTATGAGCCCTGTGTTTAGCAATTTTACCTGTGTATTTTGTAAACTGTATTAATCCCTGTGGTGTATAAAGATACCCTGGACTTCCATCCTTACCCTGGGGTCAGTCCTTGTTAACCTCTGCTGGTTCCTGCCCAGGTCCCTGCTCCCGCAGCTGAGCACAGAGCCTGCTTTCCCTGAAATGCTGCCATTCTATGGGGTTTGTGTGGCATTCAGAGCCTTTTCCTGCTCCAAAGAGCCCTTGCATCCAAGCCCCTCAGCAAAATCCCCTTGTCACGTCCAGGCAAATGTCCTAAACCTCGTGGTTCAGCTTCTCCCTCCCTGCCCTCCCCGGTGCCAGCTCCAGCAGTGCCATCACCTTCCTGGCTGTCAGCAGCCTCCCCCTGCCCGCCTGGCACCAGCTGAGCCCTGGAGAGGGGAGCTCTGCCGGGAAGGAGCAGCACGGCGTTTTCCTGGCCCCGTGTGTGTGTCCCGGCTGGCTCGGGGTGAGGGGACGGAAGGGACGAGGCCCTGAGCTGTGCTCTCTGTTTCTGGCTGCAGAGGCACGCTGTGCCCTGGTCATGTCCTGCTCACCCTCAGGTGCGTGCCCAGGTGTTCCACAGCTGTCAGAGAGGCCGGAGTGTGAGGAGAAGGGAGAACAGACCCCTTCCCAGCCACTGACAGCCCTGACGAACCCTGGACACGTCAGCGTTAGACATCTGAATGCAGTCATGGTTTTTTCCCCCGAAATAGAAACAAAAGAACCTCTTTGATAGCTGAATCACCTCCTGACTGAAGAAAGTGTCTGTTCTATTGTGTTCCTCGTGCTGTGATCCAGTAATTGCTCTCTGGCTTTATAAGGAAAGATCTAGAGCTAACCCAACGCTTCAGGCAGCTTCTCCTCACTCTGGGAGCGCTTCTACAGGAATCACTTTTGGAGTCGTGTCAGAAGCGTTGCTGCCTGCAGAGGATCTAGGGAATGGGTGCTTTGTGCCCCTGGCTGAGGAGCCAGAGTGGCTCTGGTGTGGATTTGGGAAAGGCTCTGCCCGTTACTCAGCCCCGAGCCAGGGATCGCATCTCCTCTGGTGCCTGACTCGCTGTTCATGGAGCAGGAGCTGGGAGCAGCTGAGCATGAGGAGATCTCCTCCTGGTTATTTGCCTGAGAGCTGGGGATCCATCCTGTCTCCAGTCAGGTTTGCAGTCAGCCTTTGGGGTTACTGCTGCCCTTGGCACCAGCGGTTGGTTGCTCTGTCCTGCCCAGCCCAGTGGCTTCAGGGCTGGGTCACGGCGTTGCAGAGGTCCTGGGCACTTCTGTCCCAGTGGGAATCGCTGCTGGAAGGAACCAGGTGTGCCACTGTGGCCTTCCAGGTTAAATTGGGAGCCAAATGTTTGTCATCTTGTTACTGTAATGAAAACCAAATAAATCTCTGCCTTGCCACGTGCTGCGCTGTCTGATGTTGGTCTCCCCCAGCGTCTCCCAGCTTCCCCCACCACAAAGTGTGTCTTCCCTAAACAGCCTTTGTTCTGGGGATGGTCGGTGTTGCTTCTCCATGCCGTGCTGTCCATCCGCAGAGGGCCCTTTGTGCTGTTCTCACACCTCTGCAGCAATGAACTCTGAACGTCCTCCCAAAATATTCATTTTCAGGTTACCTTTCAAGGGAGCTTCTATTATAAATAAATGGAATTGCTCATCCCTCTGCTTTTCTCAGATTAAAGTGAAATTATCTTGATCTCAGGAGTCAGAGAAGACACCTGTCAGGCACAGCAGTGGGTGAGTCATATCTGTGACAGCAAGATTTCTCTCAGTGACACTTCCTTAAATGTCAAAATCTCATTCCCGTTCCGCTTGTAGCTGCTCCGCTCTCCAACCTCAATTAAAACTTCGGAATAATTCCAAACATTTATGGGTTTGTCCAGCCTCACCCAGATTTTAATTGCTACCTGTGCATTTTCCTCTGAAGAAGAAAAGTTATAAACATGTCCCAGCGGAGCCGTGAGTCAGTGCCTCGGCAAGGTGTGGCTGCAGGTCCTGTGCTCCTGGGCTCTCAGTCCCTCCCCACGGGGAACTGTGGCACTGCCAGCATGGGCAGCACTCATTCCTCAAGCATTTCTTCCTGCGTGAAACTAATGGAGATGCTTAAGGCAGGGGGAAAAGAAAAACACTTCACTTTGAAAAGGAAATGTTTGAATTGCACTGTGAGCACTCCTGTTGTGGAAACACCCATTTATTTCATAGAATCGGGGAATATCCTGAGCTGGGAGGGACCCACAGGGATCATCCAGTCCAGCCCCTGTCCCTGCACAGACCCCCAACAATCCCAGCCTGGGCATCCCTGGCGCAGTGTCCAAGCTCTCCTGGAGCCCTGGCAGCCTCGGGCCGTGCCCATTCCCTGCCCTGGGGAGCCTGGGCAGAGCCTGGGGGAAGAGCCCGAGCCTGCCCTGGCCCAGCCCCAGCCGTTCCTGGCTCCTGCCCCAGGAGCACAGATTGGAGCTGCCCCTCGGGAGGAGCTGCGGACCCCGATGAGTCTCCCCTCAGTCTGAGTCAGCTGCAAGGAGAAACCCCCAAACCATTTATGTGGGATGACATAAATGTACGAACTGACATTTTTCCTTGATGTAGTTGCTCTTGTTTGAGGTAGTGAAGGCTTGAATGAAGACTCCTTTCCCCTCTTACCTTGCTGATGTCAGGGTGTGATTTCAAGAGGGTCAAAGGATCAAAGGGCCACATGGGCCAAGCTCAGGAGTTAAAAGTGAACAGGATTAGCAAGCCCTTCCACGTTCCTTGCTGGCTGCTGCAGGAAATGCACATCCCAGCAGCAGTGCCTTAGAGCACCCTTGGGGTGCTCTGCTCACCAGGCTTTGGCATGGGAAGTGTTCAGCAGAACTCTTTAAAAATGAGGGGGTTTTTAAGGGAGGTGGGACTGAACAGGCCAAGGGGCAATGGCCTCAGGCTGAAGGAAGGCAGGTTTACCTGGGATATTGGTCAGGAATTCTTCCCTGGGAGGGTGGGCAGGACCTGGTATGGAATTCCCAGAGCAGCTGTGGCTGCCCCTGGGTCCCTGGCAGTGCCCAAGGCCAGGTTGGACACTGGGGCTGGAGCAGCCTGGGACAGTGGGAGGTGTCCCTGCCATGGAAGGGGTGGCACTGGGATTTGGGATCCCTCTCAACCCATTCTGGGATTCTGTGACTGCATAAATGAAACGTTGAATATTTTCATGGCCAGGTGAGTGTGCTCCCTACTCTCTGTCCAAAAGGGGGATGTAAGTTTGGTTGGCTTCCAGATTCATCATCCTCTTAAATGGTTGGAGGTTTTTTGTTTTTTGGGTTTTTTTTCATTCAGTTATTCAGTTATTTTTTCCTTTATTAGTTCTATTCAGAATAACAGAGGAGTGTTTTAGCTGTAGTGAAATACTGGAGGAAATCCAGTGCTGAAGCAAGTAGCGCTGACATATGGTGGAGCTAAATCGGGTTGGAAGTCTCAGGAAGAATCCTTGAGGAGTTGGTGGATGTTGGTAACAGAATATGTTACTATGGGCTCCATAGAGTGAAGTTTTAAAAACTCTTCTGTCTCCAGCCTGTCTGCCCTGTCCACCTCGTAGTGGCCATGGTGTGTGAAGGGGAGGGAGTTCCAAAGCAGTGCCAGCGGGTTTGGGTGTTTTTATTGCCCCAGGACAGCCGTGGAGCCAGGGCCCTTCTCTCAGTGACTCCCAGAGCTGTGGCACTGAGGGTGCTTTGTGCTCCAGCCCCGTGTCCCCCAGGGAGCTGCTGTTCATCCCAAACAGCGGTGCCAGGCGGGCAGCAGTTTGCTGGGAGCACCACCCACGTGTGGGTGGCAGGTCCTCCGGGATGTGAGACGTGGTTCTGTAAAAAAGACAACAGGAATGTTGTTGCTTAGGATAATTACAGTCGGAGCTGTAAAACACGGGAGGAAACAGAACGAGGAGCCTTTAGCTTTGCCCTGGGCTCTGAGCGCCGTGCCCCCGGGGCGTGGTGGCTCCTGAGCGTCCCTGGGCTGTGGTGGTGCGGCGTTGTGCCCAGGCACAGGCACGGGCAGGGATGGCAGCAGGAGCACCGGTTATCGCAGCCTGGCACGCCGCAGCTCGCCACGGGCACACGGCAGCTCGCCACGGGCCTGAGCCGCCCCCCGAGCGCTGCTGTGCCGGGAGGTGCCGTGCCACGGAGCCCAGCAGGGCTGGGGGCGATCACTGCGGTGCCGCTGTGAGACGGCCCCGCTGTCAGCGGCTCCGCGTCCTGCCCGCGCTGCTGAGCGCAGGAAGCGTCCCTCGGCCCGGGTCCCGCAGCGCGATGGAGCCGTGTGCCCGGGGAGCGCCGCGGGCTGCGAACACGGGCTGGCGCTGTGCCCGAGAGCACCGCGCGGGCACGGGCAGCTGCTCGCTCCCCCGATGTCAGCTGCCCTCATTGCTCACCACAAGCTCGGGAAGGGTTTGCAGCCCCTTCCCCGCGGAGGGTTACTGCTGGAAGCGGAATATCCTACTCAAAAAGATCGCGAGTTTCATTAGTACTGCAGCTTGTCTCGGCTATTGAACTCTTTGAAGTGGTAATTCCGAGGTGAAGCCATTTCCATCGATTCATTTCCATTTCAATGTCACAGAAGTCACTGGCTGGGGCGGTAACAAACACCCGCGGGTGGTGTTGAGTTGTGCTGCAAGCCCGGGCTGGTTCCCCGGGCAGGTACTGTCGGGGAGCTTGGCTGTGGCTGCAGTCCCTGGGCTCCAGTTCCTCTCTCTTTGCTGCTTTGCTGTCACCCAGCGGCGCTCCAGGTGCGGGGTACATTTCTGCTGGACCTTCAACTCGTTCCAGTGTTGCAGCACGCATCATTTTGAGCTTTACTGATTTTTGCTCAGTGTTTCCAAGGTTCAACCTTTCCTCTCTATCCTCAGCAGTGTTTTTGTCAGCCTTCTCTTGTGTCTGTGCTGTCGGAGCTTCCCCCTGGTGGTGAGCAGGGCGAGAGAACAGCCCAGGTTCCGGTTCTGCGGGGGATGTGGGGCTGAAGGGGCTGGTGGGGCTGGTTTGGTGTTGTGACCACCATCAGTGTGAGGCGATGAGCTTGTGTCAAACCCGTCCTGCTGCTGGCTCTGGCTCGGGTGAGCCCCCTGGCAAAGGTGTGCGGGTGCCTTCACAGGCTCTCTGCACTCAGCACACCAAAACCAGGCACTGTGCTCCTCATTTCACAAATTTCTGTGTTCATAGCTTTTGTCTGAGGCATGTTATAGGTACGACTTCCTGAATCATCCGAGGAAAAGCCCAAATCCCTCTGGAGGGCTCCAGCAGGGCCACAGGGAGCAGAGAGCCCTGGGTTCCCCAGATCTGAGGGTGATGAACAGCCAGTGAAATCACGTCAGGTCCTGGAGAGCACCGTCCCCTGGAGAGCTGGAAAGCGCTGCCCTGAGCCGTGCTGCTGAGTGCCGTCTGTCGGCCCGGTTTAGTTTGGAGCTGTTCTGTGCTCTCCCTCCATCCTGTGCAAACCTCTCCGTTACTTGCACGCACGAGTACCAGGTCCCCATCCCAAATTCGGTGCTGGCTTTCAGGCACTCTGATACAGACTGAAAGAGAAGATGCTTTCCCCTCTAATCAAAGCAAAGTTGTTCTCTCCAGGGATCCCAGAGACGTGGGAAGCAGTGGGGAGGGCTGAGCTCACTAATGAGCCCTACAGCAAAGGCTCCTTTATGGCAGAGGGGTTTTGTATAGGAAGTCGAGCTGCCTGAAGCCAAAGGAAGGGAACTTATTTTGAAGAAGGAAGCCATGAAATGCATTTCAGAATAGGTGCTGGTCTGGGGAGAAAGGTGTGCACGCCTTGCAGAAACAGCAGCACCAACGAGAGGGTTTTCTCTAGAAACCCAGAAGTGCCCTTCTGCCTGTGAAATCAGAAGGGAATTACTGTTTCTGCCGGAGAGGAGATCTGCTGGAGCTGGAAAAGCTGCTGTCTCCCCGCTGGCTGCTGAGAGCTCCTTGTGTCTGAGGAGCTGGGTGAGTTTGATGTCTCTTTCTGAAGCCTGCTCCTGCCTGGCACTGCCTGAGCAGCTCCCGTGGCGGGGCTGCAGCTCCTGCCCGAGTTCCTCCCCAGCCCCCGGCGTCAGCTGGGTGCAGCTCAGGCGTGCTGGGATGTGAGATGTGGAGCTGGGGAACAGAGTATCTGCCAGTTCAGCAGCGTGAGAGTCCTGGGACAGCAGGGATGGCTGAGACGGGGGAGCAGTTCCAGGTACGCCGGGCTGTCCGGGACTGGGCACATCCCGGGTGAGCTCGGAGAGGGCTGGGCTGGGCTGCCCGCCGGGGAGGGGCTGTGTCACTGCTGCTGGTTGTCACTGAGGGCTGGGCTGGGCTGCAGGGGCTGTGTCACTGCTGCTGGTTGTCACTGAGGGCTGGGCTGGGCTGCAGGGGCTCTGTCACTGCTGCTGGTTGTCACTGAGGGCTGGGCTGGGCTGCAGGGGCTGTGTCACTGCTGCTGGTTGTCACTGAGGGCTGGGCTGGGCTGGAGCTGGCCTTGCCCCTGCCCTTATGGAGATTAATTCTTGTCCTTGCCTGGAGGATTTGGTGGTGACACTGAAACCGCTGTGCAAACTGACAGGAGCACGGATGGATGCTGCATCCCGACGCTCCTGGGCAGCCACACAGAAAATGAAGCTGGCTGCTGGCAGTGAGGCTGTAACGCCACCAGACCCCTCCTCGTCTGGGCCCTTCTTTGGGCACTCCACGGCACCTTTGTGCTGCTTAGGCTACAGGAATTACGGGCAGCACGTTCTCAGAGATTGTCTCTGATAAGGGACAAGATCCTTGGCAGTGGCAATGACGTGGTGGCTGCACGGGCAGAGGCCAGCGGGGTGAGGATCAGCAGGGCCGAGTGCCAGGTCCTGCTGTGGGTGACACCAGGAAAGCTCCAGGGAGGGACAGAGGGGCTGGAGCACTGGGAAAGGCTCTGGGGCTGGACAGGGATAGAGGGGCTGGAGCACTGGGAACGGCTCCGGGGCTGGACAGGGACAGAGGGGCTGGACAGGGATAGAGGGGCTGGAACACTGGGAAAGGCTCTGGGGCTGGCCAGGGACAGAGGGGCTGGATCACTGGGAAAGGCTCTGGGGCTGGACAGGGACAGAGGGGCTGGACAGGGACAGAGGGGCTGGACAGGGACAGAGGGGCTGGAACACTGGGAAAGGCTCTGGGGCTGGACAGGGACAGAGGGGCTGGAACACTGGGAAAGGCTCTGGGGCTGGACAGGGACAGAGGGGCTGGAGCACTGGGAAAGGCTCTGGGGCTGGACAGGGACAGAGGGGCTGGAGCACTGGGAAAGGCTCTGGGGCTGGACACGAGCCCAGGGGTGCCCAGGGGGGCAGGAGGCCGATGGCCCCTGGGCTGTGCCAGCCCCAGCATGGGCACAGCCCCAGAGCAGGGATTGTCCCCCAGGACAGGGATTGTCCCCCAGGACAGGGATTGTCCCCAGGACAGGGATTGTCCCCCAGGGCAGAGATTGTCCCCAGGACAGGAATTGTCCCCCAGGACAGGAATTGTCCCCCAGGGCAGGGATTGTCCCCCAGGGCAGGGATTGTCCCCCAGAGCAGGAATTGTCTCCCAGGACAGGGATTGTCCCCCAGGGCAGGAATTGTCCCCCAGGACAGGAATTGTCCCCTGTGCTGGCCCTGCTGAGGGATCCCCTGAGATCCTGGGGCAGCTCTGGAGAGCCCTGGAGGGGCTGGAGCGTGTCCAGGGAAGGGAACAGAGCTGGGAAGGGGCTGGAGCTCCAGGAGAGGCTGAGGGAGCTGGGAAAGGGCTGAGCCTGGAGAAAAGGAGGCTCAGTGGAACCTTGTGTCTCTGCAGGGACAGGAGCAGAGGGAACGGCCCCAGGCTGGGCCAGGGGAGGCTCAGGGGACACCATTTCTCCATGCAAAGGGCTCCCAGGCCTGGCACAGCTGCCCAGGGCTGCAGCCCCCATCCCTGGAGGGATTTAAAAGACACGTGGATGTGGCACTCACTCAAGGACAGGGTTTATTGGTGACTGTGGTGGTGCTGGCTGCACTCGCTGGGCTCACAGGGATTTCCCACCCTAAACAAGTCTGTGATTTTTTGGCTCTCAGGTTTTATGTTTGTGTGGAGAAGGAGATCTGTCTCCCCCCAGGATGGGGAAGCTGGCACGAGGTGCTGTCTTCAGCCGCGACCAGGGAGTTTTCAGTATTGATAGAAGTTATGAGGATTCTATTTTGATTTCTTTTGAGCTGGTTAGCACTCTGCAATTAGAGTCTTACAGAAATACTCTGTTACCCATCCAGCAAATTTAACAGCAGTACTTTAAAAAGCTTTTGGCCTTCTTTAATTTCCTTTTTTGCTGTATTTTAATTTACAGGTTGCTGACTGTGGCCATTTGGCTGGGGTGTCTCGGGCTCCCGTAGCACTGCTGGGACATTTGTTACAGCAAAGCCTCCTGCACCCGAGGCACTCCCCATCTTCCTGAACTAAACATTGCAACAATTCCGAATGCCAAACAAAGTTCCTGTGAGAAATTCAGGCTTTGGACTTTTAGAGTATTCCTGCTTTTCTCCAAGTAGTACATTTTAATGCATCGCAAATATTTGGTTTATTACGTGACACAGTTCTTTGGTGCTCAGCTATTGCCTGCTTCGCCGTGTTTTTTCTTTATGCTGAGAGCTGGAGGTGATTTCTCCTGTTTGCTGTCCTGCTAACCCCTGTTTAGCCGGAAATGCTGGGAATGTCTGGGGTGTTTCCATGTGCAGCAGTGCTCCCTGCTGTCCTGGGCTCAGCAGGGACATCCCTCAGCTGTGCCCAGCCTCTGCTCCTGCCTCCAGCTCCAGGGCTTTGAGTTCTCTGGTGAGTTCTCCTCTGAGCTGCTGCCCGTGGTCACAGAATTCCAGCCTGGAATTGGGCAGGAAGGGACCCCAAATCCCCCCCAGTGCCACCCCTGCCATGGCAGGGACACCTCCCACTGCCCCAGGCTGCTCCAGCCCCAGTGTCCAACCTGGCCTTGGGCACTGCCAGGGATCCAGGGGCAGCCACAGCTTCTCGGTGTGTGGGAAAAGGAAACGTTTGGAATGGGAAAGACTTTTCGAACAGGTTTTGATTTTTCCGATTTTTTTTTTTTCAAGCTTATGGTGCCTCAAAACTTAAATAACAGATCTGAGGGGACAGGCAGTGCGATGACCTTCACTGAAGCGGCTCTTTCTGCTTTTCGGCGGGTTTCCATCCCAAGGAGGATTCCCGGAAATGGCGATGTTTCCATCGGCAGCTCGTCCCCACTTGGTGGCACCATTGGTCCTCATTACACCCCACTTAAAACGGCATTTTGCTAAAACCCACTCGAACTTTGGGGGTCTTTCCGACACAGCTCCTACACACGAATGAAAAGAGGAACAAGCAGGATTTTTTTTTTGGTTTAATGACTACAGAATTATGGAGATTTTTCCTAATGGACCGGCTTCTCTGGGTCATGGGTTTTCATCTTTCTTTAAAGTGAAAGATGTGTAAAACACAGGGAAATGATTCCGAACCCGTTTCCAACATCCACACACTGAGTCCGTGGGTAGAATACTGATGGAGGAGGAGTGTTTTGTATGGAAATGCTCAGTCACAAGGTAAAATCCGAGGATTCGTTTTTATACCCTGCAAAAGTGAACGTGCAATTGCCATCTGCTAATTCAGAAAGTCCGGGGATGGATGAACAACCGCGAGAGCGAGGGGCACAGCAGAGAGGATGGGCAGCAGGGTTGGTTTAAGGAGGAATTCCCCGGGACAGCTGCCGTTCGTGTTCCGTTTCTCCTCCCTGACGCCTCTCCCGTGTCCCGTGTGCCCGTGGCTGGGCGCGGGCTGGCGCGCTGCGGCGTCCTGAGCGCGCACAGCAGCTCCGGCTCCAGGCACCAGCTGCAGGCTGATGCAGCTGCACAGCCCCGGTCCCTGCTGCAGGCTCTCTGAGCCCGGGCCTGAACTCGGCACTTTGAGCTGTGAAGGCATTTTCCCTCAAGGAGGTGTTAAAGTGAAGATACACCGCGGCACAAACCTGAGGGCTTCCCGGGGAGCCGCAGGTCACAGCACGGAGCAGAGGAGAAATTAAAGCAATAATAAAAGTACTGAGAGCTGTGACATCGGTGACATTGTCTGCCTCTGACATCTCTGCCTCAAATCCTCGTGGCTTTTGTCTCGTGGCTCAGAACATGGGAAAAACACTTCTGGCTGATGCTGCTGAGGAGAGCTGAGTCCCAGCCCAGGTCCAGCAGGGACCTGGCATCAGGCTGCTCTGAGCCTCATCCCTCCCCAGCTCCCAGCCTGGTCTGGGTGGGAAGGATCCCAAATCCCACCCAGAGCCACCCCTGCCATGGCAGGGACACCTCCCACTGCCCCAGGCTGCTCCAGCCCCAATGTCCAACCTGGCCTTGGGCACTGCCAGGGATCCAGGGGCAGCCACAGCTGCTCTGGGCACCCTGTGCCAGGGCCTCGACACCCTCTCAGTATCTTATTTTTAAATTAGATTCCTCTGTTTTCTTGCCAAGAAAAAAAAAAACCAACAAAACCCAAACCAACCCACCTCAAGCTCTCCAATGTTGTCTCTGGGAGGTATCAGAAGATCCTCAATCCAGCAGTGGCATTAGTTGTTTTTAATGAGACAAGGGTTTTTATTGCACAGGCAGTTGTAAATTAATATTGATAGAAGAATTGCAGGGGAACGTTGAAGAATATTTGAGGTCTTGAGGGCACTAAGACCTCCAAGTTTATTTCCCGGCACAGTGGAAGGGTCTGTCTTTGCCTAGACAGCAGCTGATAATCTTCCTGTGAGGAATATTCCGAGCACGTGGGAGGTTTCCTGTCCTGGCCTGCTTCCCCTCCCTGCCCGTGGAGCTGGGTGCAGGCTGAGGCACTCAGAGCACGGCGTTACCCAGCCTGAACTTGTTAATGTGCACAAGTACAATTCTTTATAACCTCCTGCTTCGCCTTGGCGCCTCCTAATTGAATTCTGTGATCGATGCGTGCCCCGAGGCGCTGGGCTGGAGAAACACACGGGGGTGGTTTGCTTCACCTGGGGACACGTGCTGCGTGTGGGGACATTGGCTTCACCTGGGGACATTGGCTTCACCTGGGGACACGTGCTGCCTGTGGGGACATTGGCTTCACCTGGGGACATTGGCTTCACCTGGGGACACGTGCTGCCTGTGGGGACATTGGCTTCACCTGGGGACACGTGCTGTGTGTGGGGACATTGGCTTCACCTGGGGACACGTGCTGCGTGTGGGGACATTGGCTTCACCTGGGGACATGTGCTGCGTGTGGGGACATTGGCTTCACGTGGGGACATTGGCTTCACCTGGGGACATTGGCTTCACCTGGGGACACGTGCTGCGTGTGGGGACATTGGCTTCACCTGGGGACATTGGCTTCACCTGGGGACTCATGCTATGTGTGGGGACATTGGCTTCACCTGGGGACATTCAATTCACCTGGGGACATTGGCTTCACCTGGGGACTCATGCTATGTGTGGGGACATTGGCTTCACCTGGGGACATTCAATTCACCTGGGGACATTGGCTTCACCTGGGGACTCATGCTATGTGTGGGGACATTGGCTTCACCTGGGGACATTCAATTCACCTGGGGACATTGGCTTCACCTGGGGACACGTGCTGCGTGTGGGGACATTGGCTTCACCTGGGGACACACACTGCCTGTGGGGACATTGGCTTCACCTGGGGACATTGGCTTCACCTGGGGACATTCAATTCACCTGGGGACATTCAATTCACCTGGGGACATTTGCTCCCCTTGGCTGGCCCTCCTGGGGCTGAGCAGTGGCAGCTCTGGGGCTGTCATCGATGCCAGCACCGTTTATTTTGCTGCTCAGGAGCAGGGGTGTGAGCTGGTGGCTCTGCGGGGGCTGCGTGGGGGCACTGGCAGAGCTCTGGTGGTTCAGCAGTACACCTGTGGGGGGTTGGGAGCTCCTGCTGGGAGTGTTGAGGCCCTGGCACAGGGTGCCCAGAGCAGCTGTGGCTGCCCCTGGATCCCTGGCAGTGCCCAAGGCCAGGTTGGACACTGGGGCTGGAGCAGCCTGGGACAGTGGGAGGTGTCCCTGCCATGGCACTGGGCGGATTTAGGGTCCCTCCCAGCCCAGTCCATTCCATGATTTTCCCAGTTCCCCCTCCTGCTGCTGGGCTGAGTTGGGGTGCACAGCCCCCGGCGGGCAGTGGGGGATGTTTGCGGGGTTCCAGGGTCAGGATCAGCGGCACAGGGGAATCGCTGATTTCTCCTCTCGGAACCTGTTACCGGGGAGCAGCTTCCTCCTGTAACCCCGAGCAGGTAGCTGCCAGTCCCCGTGTTAATTGTGCTTAAACTGCATCAGTTTAACATTTTCTCCCAGGCTGGCTGGAGTGAATTGGGTACTCGCTCCCCTAATTAACTATTGAATGGGAAGTGTCTGATCTGCTGAGATACAGAGCACTTGTTGCTCCTGGAGACGCGGAGCCGCGTGATGAGTTCAGCACTGGGCTGATTCCTCCCGGAGACAGCCCCTGAGCTGCTGATGGACGCTTCAGCTCCGGGTATCGACCGCAGGGACCGGCGTGCCGGGAGTGCCTCATCCCCGGGATTTGTCTCACCAGCTCCGGCTGTCCGGGGCTCCCTGGCCCGGCACACGCAGAGCTGTTCCCGGGAAAATCCCCCGGCGACACGAATGTAAATTATGGATCAGGCTGCAGAGATCTGAAAGCAGCTGCGTGGCCCCAGCCGCGGTCGGGGGGCACCCGGGAGCTCTCAGGTCCGCTCTGCTTTTGGAGCTCTGCAGGGAGCGGGGAGCTGGGCTTGATGGTTCTGGGGGTCATTCCTGACACGGGCTCTGGCGTGGGGAAACACGGGAATCACGGAAAGGCGGCTGAGAGCATTCGGGGCACGACGATGGGTAAAGGGAGTGAAGGGCCCGCTTCCGTCGGGCGCCCCATGGCTCTCGGTGCCAACGCCGCGGCAGCACAGGGCACTGCTCCCGCACCGACGGGGCCCGCGTACCGCCCGCCGCATCCTGGAGCCCGCATCCCGGGTCCTGGATTCCACGTCTCGGATCCTGGACCCCACATCCCGGATCCCACATCTTGGATGCTGCATCCCGGATCCCTTATCCCGCATCCCGGATCCTGGATCCCTCATCCCGGATCCCACATCCCGGATCCTGGATTCCACATCCTGGATCCCGGATCCTGGACCCCACATCCCGGATCCCACATCTTGGATGCTGCATCCCGGATCCCTTATCCCGCATCCTGGATCCCATATCCCGGATCCCTCATCCAGGATCCCACATCTTGGATGCTGCATCCCGGATCCCTCATCCCGCATCCCGCACTCGCTATCCCGGCTCCCGGCTCCCACATTCCCCATCCTGGATCTCGGATCTCGCAGCCCGGATCCTGCATCTCGGATCCCACACCCTGCATCCCACATCCTGCGTCCCGCATCCTGCACCCCACATCCCGGATCCTGCACTCTGTATACCGCACTCTGGATCCTGGATCCCACATCCCAGATTCCCCATCCCACATTCCCCATCCCAGATCCCGCACTCTCTGTACCGCATCCCGGATCCCGCATCCCCCATCCCGCACTCCCCATCCCGGATCCCGCACTCTCTGTACCGCATCCCGGATCCCGCATCCCGCATTCCCCATCCCGGCTCCCGCACTCTCTGTACCGCATCCCGGATCCCGCATCCCCCATCCCGCACTCCCCATCCCGGATCCCGCACCCCGAGCCCCGCTCCCTATCAGGGCCGCGTTTGTCAGGGTTCAATAAACGCACGGAGATTGTGTTCTGTTAACTGCCTGCAGGTCGGGGCAGGTGAAACGCTCAGCTCTGGGCACAGCCACTGCCAGGCAGCTGCGATGGGTTTAATGTTTGCTCCTCACGCTGCAAAAAGCAATAAGAGGAGGAAGCCAATTGAGGAAAAAAAAAATTCCTTAAATTATTTTTTTTAATTAGTACCTTACCAAAAAATTCATATTAAAAAGTAAGGATTTACAGCTGCACAAATGGGTTTTAGCTGCTTAGAATGAAACGACTGAGGAGTGACGAGTCTCTCCCAGGCAGCTGTAATGAAATATTAATTGGATAAAAGCTTTAATATAGATTTTTAAAGCAGCTTTTTTCCTTTCGATGTAACGTATTACAGCTGGAAACTGCTCTCATCCGCCACTGTAAGAGCAGATGAGGGCCTGACTCTCTGCCACTGTGGGCATCTCCTGCTGGTTCCTCAGTCATTTTTTATAGGAGGAATTAAGAAAGGATTAGGAATGGAACAGGAGAGGAAATACCAAAGACAAATTGGAGGAGAGAGAACAAATCAGCGCGAGGTTGGGTGTGATAGAGCAGAAGTGTCAGATGAGGAAATGAGCTCGGGAGGATCTTGTCCCCTCTGTTCCAGACAGAAACATGCATAAATCCACTCCTGATTTTTTCAGCGCAGAAACTCTCGAGAACCTCTGGCTCGGGATTCCTGCTCAGAGAGCCCTGGCTTCACACTCGGGCTCTGCTGGGTCCCTCCCGCACCTCCTGCATGCTGGTGGCCAGCTCCCAAATCCCAGGGAGGTGGATCATGGGAGTGCTTTCCTGCCGGGATCGGAGGTAACTGGGACAGACACCGGTTCCAGTGCAGGAGCTTTCTGGCAGGGATCTGTGCCCAAAGCAGCAGAGCCTGTGGGTGAGGCTGAGCTGGGTGTGCAGCTGACCCAGGGCTCAGCCCGCAGCTGAGCTGGGCTGCAGCTGGTGGCCCGTGAGCTGCCCCTGAGCTGGGTCACACAATCCCAGCCTGGTTGGGTTGGAAGCGACCGTGAAACCCACCCAGTGCCACCCCAGCCATGGGCAGGGACGCCTTCCACTGTCCCGGGCTGCTCCCAGCCCTGTCCAACCCGGCCTTGGTGGGTTTTGTGCCTGATTTTCCATCTGCTCTGATTTTTCCATGGTTGCTGGGGGCAGAGGTCGGGGGCTGTTCCCTGCTGCTGGCATTGCAGGTGGCAGGGAACCCACGAGCTGGGGATTGCTCCTCATCCTCGATCCCTGCTGGTTTCACTTCCTTCTCATTTCCAGTGTGGTGGGATTTTGCACACACACAGCTCAAACCGTATTAGCAATCAAGATGCAGCAAGACATGAAACCCAATATTTTACTGCAACTCCAATGTATAATTTTTCTTTTCATCTTCCAACTCCATAACACTGTCAGAGAGTCGATCAAGTTTCTCTAGAAAGATTTCTCCTTTAGAAATTGGTGTTTATTGCATGCCAACACACTGCTTGATTGATTTGAGAGATTTGTGGGTTTTTTCCCCTCTCAGAGTTGTCTCCAAACAGAACATTCCCTGCTGAAATAAACATCTGAGCATGTTGCCCACAGGGCTGTTCTGGAAGAGCTGCTCCTGGAGAATTTAAGCAGAACTGTGGAAAAATCCTTGAGAAAATAAACCATTGGCTCATTAGGACAATCTCTTGCTCTGTGGCAGTTCCATGAGTGAGAGGAAGAGGCTTGTGGACATAACCTGAGTTTTCCCTGGGGAGAGGAGAGCTTGTGCATAGCTGGGACAAACACGGGCTGCTGCTGTGGGTTCAGCTCCTGAGACTGGAAGTGGTGATAATTTCCTTTTTAGACTTGCCCCTAATGAAAATGCATCAAGGTGGCCTCGGTATTTCTGGGAACCGTCTCTTTTAGAGGCTGCACTGCCCTTGGGCGAGGTGGAGAATATCTGTTCTTGTCTGTGCCCAGTGAGGAAGCAGCACTGCCCCTGCCCGGTGATGCCACCTGGGCTGTCCTGGGAGGGCGGGTGCCCTGGGCACTGCTGCTTACACAAATGGGAACACTGGTGTTTCCCTGGCATGTCCCAGGTGTGTGCTGGGCTGTCCCAGGTGTGTCCCTGGTGTGTCCCTGGTGTGTCCCAGGTGTGTCCCAGGTGTGTCCTAAGTGTGTCCCAGGTGTGACCCTGATGTGTCCCTGCTGTCACACACAGGTGGGGCTCATTTGTGCCATATCCCAGAGGTTCCCCGAGGGGAGGGTGAAAGTGAGGGATCAGTAGAGCCAAATATCACCGCGGGGTGCTGTGCTTTGGGGTGGACGGGCCCCAGAGCCCCTGCGGTTCTGCCGTGGGCAGAGCTGCCGTGTCCCACCGTGGGCAGTGCTGCATTGTCCCACCGTGGGCAGTGCTGCCGTGTCCCACTGTGGGCAGTGCTGCCGTGTCTCACCATGGGCAGTGCTGCCGTGTCCCCAGTGTGGGCAGTGCTGCAGTGTCCCGCCGTGGGCAGTGCTGCCGTGTCCCGCCGTGGGCAGTGCTGCAGTGTCCCACCGTGGGCAGTGCTGCCGTGTCCCACCGTGGGCAGTGCTGCCGTGTCCCACCGTGGGCAGTGCTGCCGTGTCCCACCGTGGGCAGTGCTGCAGTGTCCCACCGTGGGCAGTGCTGCCGTGTCCCACCGTGGGCAGTGCTGCAGTGTCCCACCGTGGGCAGTGCTGCCGTGTCCCACCGTGGGCAGTGCTGCCGTGTCCCACCGTGGGCAGTGCTGCAGTGTCCCACCGTGGGCAGTGCTGCCGTGTCCCCAGTGTGGGCAGTGCTGCAGTGTCCCCGCCGTGGGCAGTGCTGCCGTGTCCCACCGTGGGCAGTGCTGCCGTGTCCCAGCTGTGGGCAGTGCTGCCGTGTCCCGCCGTGGGCAGTGCTGCCGTGTCCCACCGTGGGCAGTGCTGCCGTGTCCCACCGTGGGCAGTGCTGCACTGTCCCACCATGGGCAGTGCTGCCGTGTCCCCGCCGTGGGCAGTGCTGCCGTGTCCCACCGTGGGCAGTGCTGCCGTGTCCCACCGTGGGCAGTGCTGCCGTGTCCCCGCTGTGGGCAGTGCTGCAGTGTCCCGCCGTGGGCAGTGCTGCCGTGTCCCACCGTGGGCAGTGCTGCCGTGTCCCACCGTGGGCAGTGCTGCACTGTCCCACCATGGGCAGTGCTGCCGTGTCCCCGCCGTGGGCAGTGCTGCCGTGTCCCACCGTGGGCAGTGCTGCAGTGTCCCGCCGTGGGCAGTGCTGCAGTGTCCCGCCGTGGGCAGTGCTGCATTGTCCCACCGTGGGCAGTGCTGCCGTGTCCCCGCCGTGGGCAGTGCTGCCGTGTCCCACCGTGGGCAGTGCTGCCGTGTCCCACCGTGGGCAGTGCTGCCGTGTCCCACTGTGGGCAGTGCTGCCGTGTCCCGCCGTGGGCAGTGCTGCCGTGTCCCTGCCGTGGGCAGTGCTGCCGTGTCCCACCATGGGCAGTGCTGCAGTGTCCCTGCCGTGGGCAGTGCTGCCGTGTCCCTGCCGTGGGCAGTGCTGCAGTGTCCCGCCGTGGGCAGTGCTGCCGTGTCCCGCCGTGGGCAGTGCTGCCGTGTCCCCGCTGTGGGCAGTGCTGCCGTGTCCCAGCTGTGGGCAGTGCTGCCGTGTCCCGCCGTGGGCAGTGCTGCCGTGTCCCACCGTGGGCAGTGCTGCAGTGTCCCACCGTGGGCAGTGCTGCCGTGTCCCCGCGGTGCCGTGGCTCCGGCGCAGGCAGCCGGCAGCGCTTTCATCAGCATTAACCTGTTCGGAGGCTTCAGCTGCTTCCTCCCTTCGGAGGGGAGCGGGGAAACGTTCGGAGCCGCTCCTGCTCGAGCCAGAGCGGACAGGAGCCGCCGCTGGTCCCGGCGGCGTTTCCCTGGCACGGAGCTCTGCCCGGTCCTGCTGAGATTTTGAGGCAGTGAGAATTGGCGCTGCTTTTTCACGGCCATATGTTCTGTCCGTGCTTCGTCCTCCTCGCCCTGCTTAAATGCGCTCTCCGTGAGTGTTTTTGCCTTCTGCAAAAGCACTTTTAATATTTCTGTTTACTCTTTTTGGAGACAAAATCAATATTTGTTAGACGCAATTATGAAGAATGACGGATGCGCTGTCAGTGGCATGAGAGTAGGAAAAATGATATTATGGCACAGGCCCGTGTTTAATAGAAGCAGAGAGGAGATACAAAGAGGCTGGCCTGGAAAGCCCATCCCAGCTCCGGAATAAACAGGAACCTTGTCAAGTGCTGCTCTAAATTGGAGCTGATTGCCTGCTCTGGGCAGCCACTGAACGTTTGCTTCAACAGGGGTTGGGTTTGCTGGGGCTCTTTGTGCCCCCGGCCTTGTGCTGCTGATCCCGTGTGGGTGTCACGCGTGGCTGAACTGTGTGGGTGCCGCACACAGGTGTCACACGTGGGTGTCACACGTGGGTGCCACACGGGACAGTGAGGCCATTGAGGCGGGGGTTGTGCCATTGTCCCGCCGTGCCAGGCCGTGCTCCCCACGCTGCTCTTCTCCCAGGTGACAGGGACAGCATGAGAGGAAACGACCTCAGGCTGTGCCAGGGGAGCTTCAGGTGGAGATTAGGAAAGGTTTCCTGATGGAAAGGAGAGGCTGCCCAGGGCAGGGCTGCAGTCCCCATCCCTGGAGGGATTTCACTGCCCTGTGCATGTGGCACTTGGGGACATGAGCCAGTGGTGGCCTGGGCAGTGCCAGGAATGCTTGGACTTGATTCCATGATTCCCAGGTTTTATGTTTATACTGATAGGGGAAATCTGGCTCAACAGAACCCAAATCCTGGATTTCTTTAGGTTGGGAAAGCCCCTGAGGCCATGGAGTCCAACCATTCCCAGCTCTGTCCCTTGTCCCCAGCAGCCCTGGGCAGTGCCTGGTGCTGTCCCTGCCCTGAGGTGCAAACAGGGTATGAGAGGGGCCTGAGCCAGAGGAGGGGTGGTCAGTGGTCAGTGGTCAGTGGTCAGTGGTCAGTGGTCAGGGAAGGACACAGACACGGCTCTGCTGGGGACTCCATCTAATCCCAGCCCAGATAATCACATTTATGAGCCTCCTAGCTTTACCTAATCGGTCACTTCTCTCCTTGTTCCTTTCCTGCCTTGGAGATTTTACCAAGAAGTGGAGCTCCGAATGTGGTTTTCCCCAGGAGTTCCTCTCCCCAGGATGGGTGAGGGGGTGGAGATGCTCACCCCAGCTGTGCCTTTACTGATCTAAGCCCCTCACAGAGCCAGTTTGCTTTGGCTTGGAGATTTTCCCTTCTCTGTGTTCAAGGTTAAACTTCCACTACAGAGAATTAGCTGGTAAGAGACAAAGAGCACTGCTCAGGAGGGGTAGGGAAGATAAATTTCACAAAAGATTTTCGGCCGCACTACCTGAAGATAGATCAATATTTTCTATTTGCCTTAGCACTAAGCTTATTTTCCTTCATCACTGAAGAGATACTCACTTGTGCCTTCTACCAGAACATTAAACTGTTCTCTGCTGATAAATGGTTAAGAAAGACAAACAATAGCACTTTCCAGGAGCTGCTTTATCTTGCAGGACGACATCAGTCCTTTTGGTAAACAGAAAACCCACACTTCTCTCTTAACTCGGAGAGTCCCTGCTGGAGCCCAGCCTCGCTGGCTTCCCGCTGGCCCAAAGCCCCGGCTGTTCCCCAATTCCTGGGGGCTCTCAGCGTGCTGTCCCTGCAGGCTGCTGTCCCTGTCTCCCCAGGACACGGAGTTACTCACCCCCGGCTCTGCCCGTGCCCGGGGGCGCTGGGGACAGAGAGCTGCAGGTGTTTGCTGGCCCTGCTGGGGATGGGCGTGTGAGACCTGTGCCTGGGAAACCGCCCCGGAGCAGCTCAGCAAACAACGGAACCGGAGCTGCAACGAAGCCTGGTGTGTGCTGGCAAATGTAGGAGCTGAAGGGCAGCTGACAGGCCAGGAGGGCACAGAATTACCGAAATTATACAGGAGTTATTAGTGCAGGAACCACAGCATCCATGAGGAAGGGGGAACGGCTTCCCACTGCCTCAGGGTGAGGATTTCCTCCCTGGGAGGTGGAGCAGGGCACAGCTGCTGCTGTCCCCAGGCTGGTGGAGCAGAGGGTGGGTCACGTTTTGGACACTGAGCCTCACAAAGGGAAAACACCACCAAGAGTTGGTTTCCGAGTCGCTCCCTGCAAGGCGGTGAAAGTTTAAATGACAGCAGAATGGTGGTGAGGGGATTACCGTGAGTTCTGAGGGATACAGATATTCTGATTTTCACTGAATTTCTGGATTCTTATAAATAAATCCATGTAAAGAGCCCCAGAGTTTAACCCTAGAGGGAAATGGGGCCAGGGAGCAAACCACAGGAACCACCTGGCTTGGAATGGGTTGGAAACACTTGAGCCAAGGCCTCTTCACTTTGTAAAGAACGTTTGTTTGCTCCTCCTGTTTCAGGTGTGTTTGCCCTGCCTGGTGCAGGACCCGCTGAGGGCTCGGGGCAGGCCTGGAATCCTCTGGAATTGGGGCTGTGGGATGAATATTGGATCACCCCTGGCCCATGTTTACACAGCTCCCGATTCCAGGGCTGATTAAACACCTGCATTGGTATTGTCTGATTGCACCCAGGATTTATTTGTATGTGAGCTGTGCTTCCAGCTCCCATATCAACGAACATTGCAATTTCTTACTCAATTGTGTACATGTTTCAAACCCAAATCACATTTGTGTTTTCGAGCAGTTTTACGGCCCTGGCAGATGGAGGGCTGCACAGCCATAGGTCAGGTTTTGCAAAATAAAACTGTATTTTTCCTGGAGAATGGCTCCTACCAAAGAACAGAGACGATTTAGATATTTTTTCGGTGACATTTGGCTCTGTAAACCCAATTTCAGTGTGGGACTGTAGCTGGTGCTCAGGTGCAGGAGCAGCACATTGTGGAAAGGCAGAGCTGTGCTAATGGCTCGTCCCGGAGGCTGCGGAGGTTTGCAGGAGCAGGGAGCCGCTCGTTCAGCTGTGGATGAGCAGTGACACATTTGCTGTCCCCTCCTAGATCCGTAATTGCAGCGCCAAGCCATCAGAGCTCTTGCTGCTATCGGCCCTTGCCGGCGCCAGGCGATGCGAGAGCGGCTCGGGAGGATTTGGGGTTTGTGTGGGGCTCTGCACACACAGGAGTGGTTCCACCTGCGCTGTTCCTGCTGGCCTGGCTCTGCAGGCTCTCCTTGCCTGCTGCTGGGCTGTGCCCGCTGTGCTCTGCCAGCCCTGTGCTGGGCTGTGCCCGCTGTGCTCTGCCAGCCCTGTGCTGGGCTGTGCTCCCTGTGCCCCTCCAGCCCTGTGCTGGGCTGTGCTGGGCTGTGCCCCTCCAGCCCTGTGCTGGGCTGTGCCCGCTGTGCTCCTCCAGCCCTGTGCTGGGCTGTGCTCCCTGTGCCCCTCCAGCCCTGTGCTGGGCTGTGCTCCCTGTGCCCCTCCAGACCTGTGCTGGGCTGTGCTCCCTGTGCCCCTCCAGCCCTGTGCTGGGCTGTGCTCCCTGTGCCCCTCCAGACCTGTGCTGGGCTGTGCTCCCTGTGCCCCTCCAGCCCTGTGCTGGGCTGTGCTCCCTGTGCCCTTCCAGCCCTGTGCTGGGCTGTGCTCCCTGTGCCCCTCCAGCCCTGTGCTCCCTGTGCCCTTCCAGCCCTGTGCTGGGCTGTGCTCCCTGTGCCCTTCCAGCCCTGTGCTCTCTGTGCCCCTCCAGCCCTGTGCTGGGCTGTGCTCCCTGTGCCCCTCCTGCCCTGTTCTGGGCTGTGCTCCCTGTGCCCCTCCAGCCCTGTGCTGGGCTGTGCCCGCTGTGCCCCTCCAGCCCTGTGCTCCCTGTGCCCCTCCAGCCCTGTGCTGGGCTGTGCTCCCTGTGCCCTTCCAGCCCTGTGCTCTCTGTGCTCCTCCAGCCCTGTGCTGGGCTGTGCTCCCTGTGCCCCTCCAGCCCTGTGCTGGGCTGTGCTCCCTGTGCCCCTCCAGCCCTGTGCTGGGCTGTGCTCCCTGTGCCCCTCCTGCCCTGCTTTCCCTTCACCTGGGGTCCGGTCTGGAGCTGTCAGATGTGGTGGGCATCGAGGGCAGGGATGTCCCCAGTGTGGGCAGGGGTGGGGGGACATGGGCACAGGGGGATATGGGCACCAGTGGGACACCAGTGGGGCACCAGTGGGACACCAGTGGGACACCAGAGGTCCTGCATGGGACAGCTCCCATGGGGATGTGCCCTGTGACACCTCCCTGAGCCTGGCCTGGGCTCAGCATGAGCAGCTCGGGCACAGTTCCTGGGATTGGGACTGGTCTGGGTTGGGAAGGGAGCTCAGATCCCACCCAGAGCCACCCCTGCCCTGGCAGGGACACCTCCCACTGCCCCAGGCTGCTCCAGCCCCAATGTCCAGCCTGGCCTCGGGCACTGCCAGGGATCCAGGGGAATCACAGCCCTGCATCTCCTGCGAGCACTGGGCTGGTGACACACGCAGGACACAAAAATTCCGAGAGCTCAGTGCTGTGCTGTGTCCCACACCAGGCTCTGCGCTTCAGAACACACGCGGGAGAGGCGGCTGTGATGTAATAACGTTTTGTTTTTAATTAAAGAGGGGTTTGGTGCCAGCCCTGGCGCGGGTGCCTCCGCGGGCAGCTGGGCTCTGCTCCGTGCACCACTGGAGTGTGGCACTGGCGGAACTGGGCTGGGCTGGGCAGGGCAGGGAGCACACGGAGCCAGGCAGACAGAGATGCATTCCCCAGGGCTCGGCGAACAGATGGAGTTTACACGACTCAGGGAAGCACAAATATGCAGACTTGGAGCTTGATCCAGCTTCACTGAAGGCAGTTTTCTGCTGGCTTGAGGGGCTGGTGGAGCAGGGCCTTTCCAGGCTGCTTTGGTTTGGTTTGATTCAGGGAAAAACATCTCTGCTGAGCACACTGAGACGCTGAACGCTCACCAGGTGTCTGTACGGGAGGGACCAACTGTGTCCAGGCACATTTTAGTTCTGAATGTGGGATGGGTTGGTTTGTTTTATTTATTTGTTTGTTATATTTGTTTGTTTTTCAAAGGTGATTCCCCCCTCCAGTGCCCCGCCCCGTCCTACCCCCAGCATTTATTTCTCTTTCCAAGGTAATTCCTCAAACACTCTGTGCACTGAGCCTCCTGACCCTGTTGAGTGTAATCAGATAAACATTGATTGCACTTAACCTCGCAGAGCTTCAAGACGGAGAGTTTCAATGGTTAATTAACAATTGTTAATTGTCTGAGCTGCGGAAGGATGGTTTTGGTTCCTCCTCAGTGCCAGGTCAGCCCGTGCCTGGGACACTTCCAGGGATGGGGCCTGGGGTGCAAATAAATAAACAACTAAATAAATGCAAACTCCATGTCATTACATTCCGAGGATTTGCTCCAGAGGAACTGCTCTGCATAGGAAAGTTATTTTTAAACGCTATTAATTCCTGTAGTTGTTGCAAAGGTTCTCTTGGACATCCAATTAAAAAATACGCTTTGTGTAATTTGTAACTTGAAAAAAATCGATTTCAGCGACAGGCCTTTCATGTTCAGGGTTTTGGCATCAGGTGTGTGAAGGGGAATCACAGGTAAAGCAGAAAATCAGGCAGCACAAGCAGGGAGAGAGTCAGGCTGAGAGACCCCTGACCTGCAGAGGGAAATATCCAGGGCTGAGTGTAACTGAGCCTGAGCTCTGGGTTATCTGGGTTATCCAGGGCTGAGTGTAACTCTGTCTGAGCTCTGGGTTATGCAGGGCTGAGTGTAACTGAGCCTGAGCTCTGGGTTATCCAGAGCTGAGTGTAACTGTGCCTGAGCTCTGGGTTATCTGGATTATACAGGACTGAGTGTAACTGAGCCTGAGCTCTGGGTTATCCAGGACTGAGTGTAACTGTGCCTGAGCTCTGGGTTATCCAGGGCTGAGTGTAACTGTCCCTGAGCTCTGAGTTATCCAGAGCTGAGTGTAACTGTCCCTGAGCTCTGGGTTATCCAGAACTGAGTGTGAATGTTTGTCCCTGAGCTCTGGGTTATGCAGAGCTGAGTGTAACTGGTTGTCCCTGAGCTCTGGGTGTCACTGCTGGGCCTGGGCAGAGCCTCCTGCAGGTTCCTGGCTGGAGCCCCTCTGCCACCCCTCTGCCTGTGCTGGGACAGGTGACACAGGGGAGGTGTCCCTGCCACAGGGACACCCTGAGCAGCTGCAGCAGCATCTCCTCGTGCTGCCAGCACCACCCCGTGGTGGGGGCTCAGCCCGGGGCTGCAGAGATCCCAGCTGCTGAGGGACGGACAAAGAGCTCTGCAGAGGGACAGACAGACACCTCTCCAGAGGGGTGGACAGACACCTCTCCAGGACAAACTCCTCTCCAGCACAGCCTGGAACCCCTCAGGGGGAAGGGGCTGTGCTGCAGCACCGTGTTCTGCTGCAATGTTCCCACATTTCATCT